>NC_085845.1:148217661-148544024 GCF_035594765.1 Anolis carolinensis
GCTCGCCCAAAGTCTGAAATGACTTGAAGACACACAACAACAACAACAATCCCAATTAACCTGACTATCTCATTGGCCAGAAGCAGGCCCACACGTCCTATTGAAATCCCGATAGGTTTATGTTGGTTAAAATTATTTTCATTTTAAAATATTGTATTGGTCTTTCATTGTTATCGTTGTTGTTTTGCACTACAAATAAGATATGTGCAGTGTGCATAGGAATTTGCTCAGTTTTTTTTTCAAATGATAATTCGGCCCCTCAACAGTCTGAAGGATTGTGGACCGGCCCTCGGCTTTAAAAGTTTGAGGACCCCTGGTTTATGCCATTAATCTGTCAGAGCTACCCAAACTACATTTTCCTCCCTGTAGTGGAGGAGAAAGTGCCTTTCAATGCTTCTCCTCCACTTTGGGAGGAATGTGGGTGGGACCTGCCGTGTGCCATGTGATGGTGAATGGCAGGCCCCATCCTTGCTGTGATTAATGTATTACATAGCCTGAAGATTTAATCATATTTGTAAGCTGCTCTGCTGTTGTTTCTTTGCTTTGTTGTACAGCATTTGTTAACCACTTTGGGTTGTGAGAAAGGACAAGATAGGGCAAGGAGGGGAGCAGGAAACATAGCATTCCCATTTGCAACAGAAGTCAGCTTCCACAGTTGATGAGAGTTTTAGTAGACCTTGAATTTATTGTAAAGATAACTTCCCTTGAGAGACAGTTTATCCAAAAATATGTCAAGAATAAAGGATGCTGTCTTTTCTTACACAGCTGTTGTTGTTGTTTTTCCTGCATATTTTTTGCAGCTGTTCAGCTGCTCTTCTTATTTCAGTTATATCTGGGTTCATCAAATTAAAATATGCTTGCATTATCATCCCCCAAGATCTATGGCAGTTATTGTAAATGAAACTAAAAAAATAACAGATTTTCTTTCTGCGTGCATTAACTCCAATTCTGGGGCTACTACTAACAGAAAACAAGCATGACAAGTTTGGGGGAGAATACTGGCTTCCTTGCACCCACAGTAAATGATTGGTTGTGGGTGCACAGTTGCTTTTGTCCTCAAATGCAGAATACTCATGGTGATCCAGCAACAGAGATCCATATGCAGGAGCAAGCTCCCATATGTACTACTCATGCACATGCATGTCTGGGTGAGCATCTGGATCACAGTATTTAACTGGGTCTTATTGAATGGGTTATAGGAGCCCCAGTGGCAAAGTGTGTTAAAACACTGAGCTGATGAACTTGCAGACTGAAAGGTCCCAGGTTCAAATCCCGGGAGCGGAGTGAGCGCCCGATGTTAGCTCCAGCTTCTGCCAACCTAACAGTTCGAAAACATGCCAATGTGAGTAGATCAATAGGTACCGCTCCGGCGGGAAGGTAATGGCGCTCGATGCAGTCATGCCGGCCACATGACCTTGGAGGTTCTATGGACAACGCCGGCTCTTTGGCTTAGAAATGGAGATGAGCACCAATCCCCAGAGTCAGACATGACTGGACTTAACGTCAGGGGAAACCTTTACCTTTACCTATTGAATGGGTTGGGCATCTCTTTTGATGTGGTTGAAAATACATATTTCTATCATGGACCATATGGCTACAAGCAGCTATTTCTGGATTTGAGCCACTATGCACAGCTGAAAGAGTTCCCTTAGTTGGAAACCACTTATGTCCCTTCTACACTGCCAAATAATCCCACTTATCAAAACAGAAAATCCATATTATCTGATTTGAACTGGATTATCTTAGTCTACTAGTAGAGCAGGATTGGATATTACTGTATTACAGTTCACCATTGGTTTATCTACTGGGATGGTTGAGATTACAGTCTAACAACACATCAAAGGCAACATGATTTGGGGGTGTGTGCGTGTGTGTGAAAAAAAGCAAAGGCCATAGGTTTTGTCCATCATTGTCTATTAATTAATTAACCCAGCATTCTCTTGATATGAGACACAAGGTGGCTTGAAACAAGACTGGTTAATTAATTAATGCATTAATGAAACAAGCTGTATATCCCATCGTTCCCCTACTATGGGAAACAAAATGGTTTGCAACAAGGTTAAAACCAAATGAAACCGAAAATTGATAATAAAAATATTATAAATGTATGCACTGTTTTGTATTCCCTAGTAGTACAATAGGCCCTCCATTTTTGCAGGGCTTAGGGACACAGAACGCCCACAAAAATGAGGAAACCACAAACATGTGATGCCACGAATGCTAGTATGATTATTATGCCTTTTAAGAGAAGGGAAAGAGAATATAGATATAACTAGTTGTATCCTTAAAATGTGGGGAAATGTTACATCCTGCCTATTGAAAATTAATAATAAGCAAGCCAACCATGTAAGGCTTGCACTTTTCTACAATTCATGGACAGATGGGGCTTCCTGTTTCTGCTCAGGCAGCTACCAGATTATTTTGTTTTTAATAAGTAATTGCATCACAAACTGTCTAGAAGGGAGAAAACAATGGCCAAAAAGTAAATCTGTTGACATGGAAGTTGCTCTTGATTGACACTGGCTGCAAGCAAGCTCAGAGGTACTAGAGCCCCAAACCCTTGGAGAAAATCTGCCCTCGGCAAAAATGCAAGCGGAGCAGCATTGTCCTTAGCATCTCCTGGGTCCTGCAATATATTGGGGGGAAACTGACAAAATAAATTACCATCATTCATGATTTCACATTGAAGAAAAATGCCTGCTGAAATAGCAAGGAAGAAAAAGAAAAATGGTAACTTTTTTTAAAAACGACCTTTCGGTAATAAAATTCTCATAAATGTTTCAAGTTCCAGGAGTAATTGTCTAGTCTCCAATTTTAAAGCTATGACTTTATTATAACCTAATTTAAAACACTGCACACCCTGCCTAAAGAAGAGTTTTAGCCACATAGTATTTCCCTTCAAAATGCATGGGCTGCCATGTAAAACAAATAAATACAGCTGCTTTACTGGGTGCTTTGATGCTATCAATACAGAAGAGAGATAGTTCTACTTATTTTTGGTTTGATGGGGAAAATGGAGTGATACTGAAGGTGTAGAACCGTCATTGTCCCTGTTTTCAAACTTTGTAAATTCATGGGTTGTGGGCATTTGTTAATGAAAGGACAAGAAAGAGATCCTTTGCAAAAAAAAAAAAGAAAGAAAGAAAAGAAAGAAAGAAAGAAAGAAAGCTATCACAAAGATAGATCATTGGTGAATGTGCCCTGTATAATATGTTGGGTTGGGGTACTATGTATCTTAACTTGGGTGGATATTATTTCCTCTTCTGCTTCAGGCAGTAAAATGCCTTAAGTCAGCCACACTCATCCTATTCTGGATGGCTTGATTTGGAACTCACTAAGCAATAGTTTCTGCTCATAATCAGAAAACAAGAGGCATCAGTGCTGTCAATATCAGTTATGTTCCGCAGTAACATTCATCTCGCCAAGCTGAACAACACAAAGTGGCAAGAGAGATGTTGTAACCCATAAGAAAAAAAGACCACTTCATTGGTTAATAGTTCATGCCTTGGGAATGTACCCATTAACCTTAATTAAACTTTTTCTTGGTTCAAAAGCAGAGAGCTTTCCAGCAGATGGTCTTGTTAATCTACTCTGCTTCCTCCGGAAACTCATCTTAATCCAGAGATATGTGATGTGCACATTATTAGCATATTTCTGACATCTCCTGGAACAGGATATAGCAAATTGAAATTTCACCTTTTCTTTCCTAACAAACCATGACATCAAATAATAGGCAAGGAAAAAGGACAAGCAGGGATGAATAAATATCCAGCTACCATTTTTTAAAAGAAAGATTTTAGAACAAAATAAAATAAATGCAGCCTCTTCCTGAATGTTTTAATCTAATTAATTTTGAATTCTAATTGATTGTAATTATAATTGTTTTATACAACAACAACAACAATTTATTGATTAGCCAGTTGGCCTTATCAAGCACAGACAATACAAACACGAAATACAACATACATCTGGTACACTTAAAATAAAATAAAAATATACAGGTATTTGCCAGCTTGGTGCCAATGTAGCTTAGCCATAGATGTATGCCTCAACTATCCTCATCTCCCCTACACTGCTATAATTGTTTTATACATGTGTTTATATTTGTAAGCCGCCCTGAGTTCCCCCTCGGGGGTGAGAAGGGCAGGGTAGAAATGTTGTAATAAATAAAATAAATTCATAAGCAGTGTCTTGCATAGCCTAATCTTGAGGAAGTTACTTTTTTCCACTGATAACCCACACTGGTCATATTGAGTGCAGAATTCTAGGCATTGTCATTCCCCAAAAGTAACATTTCCAAGCACTATATCAGTTTGTGATATCTAAGTGGACAGAGTTTGAATCAAACTTGATGTTTTGTGAGCAGCCAATGCATGTATGTTAAGTCTACCTCTCTGAATGTCCATTTTTGCTTGCTGCAGAATTTGTCATTCTTCTCTTTTTCTCTCTTATTCATTCTCTAGTAAAATTACTCTTTGTTAAACACTTTCTCCTCCGACTTCTTACATTCTCCTATATTTTTAATATGTAGATTTCTTCTTAAGCAACTTTAGTCAAATATTTACATGGTGGCCAACAAGCTTTAGGATTTTTACTGCTGTTCCTCCAAAATAATAGGAAAACGATACATGGTGTATAAAAAAAATAGCAGTTGTACAAGGTCACCTTGAAATATATTTCCCCCCAGCTTCCTTTCTGTTCTTAGTCCCAATCACAAAATGAATTGTTCTTCATTTAAAGTATTTAAGGCACTAGAAGATGGTCAAATTGTCCCAAATATGTACTATTATAGTACACCGTCAATTGAAATTGAAACATTTTTGAAGAAGGTTAAATATTGCCTCCTTCATTAGCAAGTAGTTGATATCCCTTTTCTTTGTTGAATTGTCATTTGTCTCAACTTCACCACATGTTAATTGTTGCTAAGGTTTTCAGTCAAATAAACATTAGGCATTGATATGCTACGTAGTATGATACAGAATTATTTATTCATTGTAGTTTAGAGAAATCCTACAAAGGTGTAGTTAAATCATTTTATTTGTTTCAAACTAAGGTATCTTGGCTTTCAGGACGATTGCAGATTAAGAAAAGCCAATACAAACAGTAAAAATAAAAATATACAGTTATACAAAATAATAGAAACATCTCAGCAACAAAAAGGATTGCTGGAATGGCATAATGACAGTGGTTTCAACCAAAAATTATCTAGAGCAAGGCCTAACTCATTAACTTGATCTCTGACAATATCAGTAGGACTTACAGAGAACTGAGGGAAAAAATCTTCTGGATTGCAACTGACTGGGAGATTCTAGGCACAGTAGTCCAAGAAAGTAACATTTCTAAACTCTGGTAGTAATCCACTTTCAGGTGGGTCTGTATGCTTCAACACAAACAGTAATGCTTTGCTAGAATGCCCTGCACTCTAGCTGCTGTTTATATTCACACATGGGATTGGGAATTAGTAAGCAAGGAAGGAGAAATACTGTCTGATATTCATTTCTTGACCAAAAATTGGTTGCTCAACAGTCAGGAAACACTTTTTAGAAAATAACAAACCACAGAGGCCTTATCTACATGAACAAAAAAAAACCTGGACTCATTACAAATCCATTGCTAGCTGTCTTCACAATAAATAGAGATTTCTGGTGAGTATCCTAGGTTTTCTGCTCTTAACCCATCTTTGCTCCACTTTAAGCAAAGTTGGGACATACTCCAGAGTTTACAGGAAATGCTGGCATTCATGGCAGTCTGGACTGCTGGACGAGGTCCATTTTAGTCTGATCAGTGTTCAGACAGACACCTCCCTGTGGTAATCTGAATAGGGGAATGGAATGGCTCTTCCCTGTGAAGCTACTGCTCCCCACCAGCCACAGAATTTCCCGTCTTCAGGCCTGGGTAATGGAGTTGAGCTGAGCTGGAAGGAATACAAAAGGATCTCTTTTATCCTAAACACAACCCTGCTGATGTCTTGTGACTGGTAAGAAACTGGGAAAATATACTCTCTTGAAGTCCTCCTAGCTGCTATACCTATACTGCTCTTAGAAGCAAGGAATGCTGCTGGGCAGACAGAATGAGAAGAGATTAAGGTATCCATTTGGTGTGGACCTTATTTCCTTATTTTCACACATATTTTTTTTTGGCAGCTTGATGGTATTTTAGGACCTCAGCCACAAAGTCCGATGCCTCTCATCACACACCGGCTAACTACTTCAGGGTGGCTCTGTGGCTAAAGTGCTGTCATTGCCTTTAAAAATGGCAATAGCAGGTAACAGCAGGCTCTCAATATTTCCATAAGGAAACATGGGTCGAGACACTAAAAAGAGGCTTCCTCCCAAGTGATGAAGAAGGGGGAAAGCAGCAACGGAACAGGGCATGGGGCTACAGGTCTCCCGTGTGACCACCGGCAGGACACAGCATCCTGGGACATCTTCGGCGGCACATGTGACAATGTCACAAGAGAGGTTCTCTAGCAATCGGACCAGCCTGGAGCCTTGCTTGACCAGCACTGAGAAGACATTTCTCCTTGCTCCCAATAGACACACACACCTGGCAGCTGAAGAACCAACTCCTACAGAATCTGGCTTTCTTTCCTGGCACACTCAGTGGCAGTTTTAAGTCTCCAGTGGATTGGCTAAAAATCTATATACAGTAGAGTCTCGCTTATCCAACATAAACGGGCTGGCAGAATGTTGGATATGTGAATATGTTGCATAATAAGGAGGGGTTAAGGAAAAGCCTATTAAACATCAAATTAAGTTATGATTTTACAAATTAAGCACCAAAACATCATGTTATACAATAAATTTGACAGAAAAAGTAGTTCAATACGCAGTAATGCTATTTAGTAATTACTGTATTTACGAATTTAGCACCAAAATATCATGATGTATTGAAAACATTGACATCCAAATGCATTGGATAATCCAGAACGTTGGATAAGCGAGTGTTGGATAAGTGAGACTCTACTATAGATTAATTTCAAATGTTTTACATTGTCATTATTTTCTCTTATATTCACTGATTTTGCAATGGTTGTCAAAACACTCCAGACATAATTATATAGGTGGACAACATAGTTGGAACTCAGCTCCTCTTTTGGGCCATCAGACTCCAGGAAGTGATACATGCTGATCTCCCATCAGACCTGTGCACATAGTCAATAAATCAATTTGAACTCTACATTCCACTTTTCTGGCTCCATCATCCACACTTGAGATATGAAATATTTCATATCATTACACAATTTAAAAAGTGTTCCATTTAATTCATGTCACAAGCTTTGTCAAGCTTAATTGGTGAGATTTTCCATTTCTTTTCTGGTGCTACCTGGCATAGATAACAGATAAGGCATCGGGGAGAAGAATAACTTCTTATTATGTTAATTTTCTTTCCAAGAAACAGCAGTTCTAGCTATATTTAGATATTTGCGAGGCCTTCTGAACACAGTAAAATTTATGTCTCTGTAAACAGGAATAGAACTGGACTCAATAGTTTTTTTTTTTAAAAAAAACCCTGTATTTATTTTTCTGTTCTCCTTTTTCATTCCCATGTATGTGTGTGCATAGCAGTAGCATATCATCTCTTTGGATTTTTCCTTGAATATATAACTGTAAAGGAAATTGTCATTTGAAAAAAACATTCCCCCATTCCCCACCTCTTCCTTGACAGGGAAGACATTTTCATTCTACAGCAGTGATTCAAGCCAAGTCAACACCTGTGAAAACACTTAGTAGAATTGAGTTTTCCATCCCCTCCTCAATCCCTTTTCGGGCTTTTGTCTGCCTGCCCTCAGTCATTGGCCTTGTTTAGCTGTCCTCCAAGACTACCTCAGCTGTGACAGTTTGAAATTAGCCCATTATTTGCTATTCATACACAGTGCAAAGAACAAACAGGATGGATTGTTTAAAAAGCGATGGTAAAGAAAAACTATAATGTGGAAGGGAAGAACTGCAGTCCCTAGAGAGACTAGCTGGAAGACTATTTTTTCATTTTTTTTTAACTTTAAGGTAATCAGTGCACACTGCCTCCTTTCTAAGCTGCCTTTTGAGTTACAAGCAGAAAAAGCTTAAACGAAGTTCTATGAGTCCCCTGTGGTTTCTATCAATTCTCCAGATGTGACTCCTCGCGAGTCCTTTCACTTACATACAGAGACCACAGGCAAACTCTGGAGCCTCAACAATAAGTTCATTAATTATTATTTTTAAAGCAGCCACTTCTCAAAGGAGCTGAACTGATTTTTTAATATAACTTTTACTACTGAACCAAGATTTACATATTGATAATGCTCTATTAGAGCCTTGTAGCAAGGTCTGGAGAGTTAAATGTTGGTTTTTCCTTTCTGACAGGTTTGTTGTTTTATTTGCCTTTCTAGTGCTTTCACTAAATATACTGCACATTTGTTCTGAAACTTTGGCCCTTCAGGTATTTTGGACTTCATCTAGTGTCCCTGACACTGAATTGACAAGAGTTTCTAGTAACGAAGTCCAAAATACCCAGGGAACCAGCATTTAGGAACTAATGGACTAGTATATTCTATTGCTGTCAGTGGGACTTGATATTAAATTACACAGACTAACAAAAAATCTTGGTGTCTTGGCTCTTAGGTTTGTTCTTGAGAGTATTTGATAATTCAGAAAATTGCATCGGCTCTAGTTTCTTAAATATGTTTATTATGGTTTCCTAAGAGTAAGCAGATGCAGAGTGGTATATGGCAAGTGTCCTGTATCCCAAAAACTAGAGCTGATAGAGGAAAAGTGGTGCCATTTTTGAAATCAGCAGATCAAATATACCTAGAAACAGGTGTAATATTTGAGGCAACAAAATGTGTATTGGCCAGTGTAATACTTAATATTAATCTTCACCGTTCAAATACATAGAAGTAATAGCTTATTTATTTAAAAACTCTTTTCTATTATACTGATTGTTTTAAATATGTATTATGTTTACTTTTGTTGTCAGCTATTTTGGATCCCATATTGGAAGATACGGAGGATATTGTACATTCATTCACTGTGAGATAATGTTCAAATACTTCTTATTTTGTCTCAGTACCATGTGTGCTTGTGGATGAATTTTGAATACAACTCCAAGAAAGAAATCAGGAAAGATCAGGATGAAATCACCTCACTTGTTCTCCATTACTGTGGACTAGCCAATTGAAAGTGTGCTTGCTCTGACATATAATCCTAGTTGTACCTTTTCTGGATTAAATAGAAACTTTTTGCCCTTGATTGAATTAGGTGTTTGTGTTTTGGCCTACCCAGTCCACACTTGGTGGGAAAAGGTCTGCCTCAGCATAGTAAATATGTACAGGCAGTCCCCAAGTGATGAACAGGATAAGTTCTGTTGTTCTTAAGCTGGATTTATATGTAAATAGAAACAGGTATATTTTAAGCCATATATAAATATATACACACATATATAAGCTCTGGATAATTTACAGAAGAGTGAAACTGTGGTGTTTCTTTTGCTATCTGTGCCCCTGTTCAGAAGATTTCACCTCACTTTCTGTTTCCGTGATAACTGGATTTTGAAAAAAAAACTGGCTTATTGTGGAAACAAGGGATTGGTGATAGCTTTTCCCCATGATAACTCTTTTAGAAGTGCATTTCCTTTCCTAGGGTTAGATTTTTCTTACTTTAGGAGACCATTCTTATGAAGATCAGACTAAAGGAAGAATATTGACTGTCAAACAGATCTGGGAAGGGCTTTGGTTGGAGAGCTCCTCCAGAACTTGGAAAAGTTATTTCTTTGATCTACAGTTTCAAGAATTTTGCCAATCTATACCTAATCTGTCAGCCTGTTTTGGTTTGTTTTATTTGAATACACATTTTGACCAGGCTCGTTCCCATGTAAACTGCTTCAGGTCCCCTTGGGGAGAGGGAGGCAGGGTACAAAAATAAAGTTGTTGTTGTTGTTGTTGTTGTTGTTGTTGTTGTTGTTGTTGTTGTTATTATTATTATTATTATTATTATTATTATTATTATTATTATTATTATTATTAAATTGTAGCTTATCTATCCATCACCCTATCAACAAGGCATTGCTCTTTGACTTCACAGTGTGAGCAGATCAAAGGCAGATGGTCCTGAGGTGGAAATGGAGAAGGGGTGACTGTTCACTCCTCACTGGCATTACTTGCAGCCATTGCGTCTCCGACCAGAATTCAGCCAACTCCTGGAAGCACTAGCTAACATCAGAGCCCTTTTACAGTGCTATTTTTCCACTTTAACTTCCAATGGCCACATCCAGTTGAATCCTGGGGTTTGCTAAGTCATTAGAGGTCTATTACTGAGAATTCCAAATCTCAGTCCCTAACTTGTTTTTTTTAAAAATAAAATTTTATTAGTTTTCTTAAAATACATCACTACCTCAGTACATTACATATTCTTCTATTCCATACATAATTCATTGCATCAACAATATATGTACATGTATCTTGTATGTTGTTTTCTTCACCTCTGTGCCCGCCCCCCTCCGAGCCATTTCAATTTGCATTCTCTTTCCAAAATACCATTTCTTCTTGTGGAGGTAATTTCCCATCTACTTCTTTTAAACCGTTCTCAATAAATTTTCCCCAAACCTCATTAAAGTCATTTTTCTTCCATACCCCTTTCTTAACTCTTAACCTACATGTCAACTTATCGTTTATTGCTAATTTCCATAGTTCTTTGTACCATTCTTCTATTTGTATATTTATTTTACCTTTCCAGTTCCTTGCTATCAACAACCTTGCTGCAGTTAGCATGTTATTTATTGCATCCTTCTCTGTTTTCTTCAATTTCTTAACATTATATAATGACAACAATGCAATGCTTGCACTTTTTCCTATCTTCATATCCATTATAGTTTCTATTTCTCTAAATACTTTCCCCCAAAATACGTTTACATATTTACATTGCCACCACATATGTATGTATGTGCCCACCTTCTGGCAACCTCTCCAACAATTTTTTGTGGCGTTCTTATTTATGTTTGCTATCTTTACTGGTGTTAAATACCATTTCCATACCAATTTATAATAATTTTCTTTAACGCGTATCGATACATTCGTTAAATGTCTTTGATCCCATAACTGTACCCAATCCACTTCCCCTATCTTAGTCCCTAGATCTTCCTCCCATATTTCTCTTAATATTACATCCTTTATTTTTTCCCCTTAATTTCAATTATTATCTTATACATTTTGCTAGTTATTCCTTTCATTTTGTGGCCTTCTCCCATTGCTCTTTCCTTTTGTATCATTTGTTCAAATTGTGTAAGTTTGCCTCCTTCCCCATTACTTTTTTTTCCAATTCTTGAACCATTGCTCTAACTGTAAGCAATGGAACCACGAGAGTTTAGTATCTCTAAATTCTCTCAGTATAGTTTCTTTCTTCATATCCACCTTTATCCAATCTCCAATTTTGTCTATATTCTTTTCTCTTAGTTTTTCATCCAACATATTCTTTAGGTTTTTTGGGAATTTCCTATCCATTATTATTGGTGTTAATGTTGAACTTTCTGACAATAATATTTTCTTATATCTATTCCAAATTTCTAGCACATTTCTCTTTATTTTCATATTAGCTTGTTTCATAAAGTCTTCTTCTTCCTTTTTTGTATAGTTAAGTAACATCATTTCTGATTTGTTCCAATTGATTTGTAAACCTGTTATTTTACCAAATATCTCTAAATGTAATTTTATTCTATCCATATTGGCACACATATTCTTAATTGTCAATAGCGTATCATCTGCGAATAAATTAACTTTTTGTTTTGTTGTTGTTCCAACCCCTTCTAATTTCTTATCTTTTCTTATTACATTTGCAAGTAATTCTATTGCTATGGCAAACAATATTGGCGACAAAGGGCAGCCTTGTCTTGTTCCCCTCATTACCTTTATTTCTCTTGTCACTCCATCGTTTATGGTTACTATCGCTGTATTGTTTGAATAAAATTGTTCTATCAATTCTTTCATTTTATTCCCTATTCCGAATTTATTCATAATTGTTTTTAATGTTTTCCATTCCACACAATCAAATGCCTTGAATATATCCAGAGCTAATATCCCTACTTTTGTTTTTTCATATTGAGATACCCAAACTTTATTTATTACTCTCCCTATTAAATTTGGCATTTCCCTCCCTTTCACGAAACCACACTGATCGGTCTTTATATATTTATACATACAATTATTCATTCTTTTAGCCATTATAGCTGATAATATTTTTGAATCTTGATTTATTAGTGATATAGGCCTATATGAACCTGTATCTGTCAAATCCTTATCTGGTTTCGGTATCAATATTATCAGAGATTTCGTCCACGAGTCCGGTATTTTCTCCCCGCACATTATTCCATTATATAAGTCCAATAGTTTGGGAATCAGTATTTCTTTAAAAGTTTTATAAAATTCTGGACCCAGTCCATCCAAACCTGGGGCCTTCCCAATCTTTAATTTTTTAATAGTTTCTTCTATTTCGTATCTCTCTATGGGCTTCTCTAATAATTCTTTGTCTTCTTCTCCTAATTTACCCTCCCAATTTTCCTCTACGTATTTCCTAATTTCTTCTATGGAACAGGCCTTTGTTTGGTATAATTCTTTATAGAATTCTTCAAAAACCTCTATTTTTCCTTTCACTGATCTACATATTTCTCCTTTTTTATTTCTTATCATATTTATTAAATTTTCCATTTTCTTTTTTTGTGTTGATCTAGCTAGCATTTTTGAGTTCCTATTGCTATATTCGAAAAATTCTCTTTTTAAATATATTAAGTTTTCTAGAACCTCATCAATCTCAATTTTATCCAATTCTTCTTTTTTGGCCCTTAATTTTATATATGTTTGTGTATCTACCTTTCTAATATAATCCTTCTCCAGCTCTTCTATATCTTTATTCAAGCTCCTTTTCCTTTCTTCTTGTTTCCTCTTTAGCTTGATTGTCTCCTTTATACATAATCCTCTTATCACCGCCTTCATTGTATCCCACAGAATTCCTTTTGGCACACCTCCTTCATTTATTCCCCATGTTTCTTGCCATTCGGCTTTTATTTTTTCTACAATATCTTTATAATTCAATATCCTAGTTTTTAACCTCCACCTTCTCATTTTTTCATAATCACACTTTAACCCAATTTCCATTGACACCAAGGCATGATCCGAGACCCTTATATTACTAATATTTGCATCTAACAACTTATTCAGCATGTTTACTGAAACAAAGAAATAATCAATTCTTGTGTATACTCTATGTACAGCAGAATAAAATGTATATTTTTTTCATCTCCCTTTACCACCCTCCATACATCCTTTAAGTGCCATTTATTCATAACTTTACTTAATTCTGTTAATCCTCTATTTGATCTTTGCATTGTTTTGTCTTTTTCTTCATCCATGCAACAATTACAATCTCCTCCAAAAATTATTTTTTGCTGATGATAATTTTCTACTTGACTTAATACTTTTTCATAGAATTCCTGCTGCTTAACATTTGGGGCATACACATTTATTAATACTAACTTTTCTTCCCCTATTTCCCCATACATTATTATATATCTTCCTTCCTCATCTTTCACAACTTTATTTACAACCATACTACATTTTTTGGCAATTATTATTGCTACTCCTTTAGATTTAGATGTCCCAAATGATTTCTCATAACATCTAATCCAATTTGATTTCAACTCATTTGTACCTTCTCTGGCCTGGTGGGTCTCTTGCAAGAAGATCACATGTGCTGCATCTTTCTTCAATAGGGCTTCAATTCTCCTCCGTTTCATTAAAGTTCCTAGGCCTTTGGTGTTCAACGTCGATATTTTTAGTTTAGTAGACATCCCAAATATTATTTACTTTCTCCTTTTTTATGGCTCGGATTAATGTGAACCCTTCCCCTTATCCTCTATCCCTTCCTCCCCTCCCTTTATTCCCCCCCTTTCCCTTCTTCTCCCTTTTCCCCATTCCCATTTGTTGGGTCTCCACCCAACCATGGCTCCCTGGCCTTCCCAAATGGAGATGGGTGGAGACGAAATCCGATCATGGCCCAAGGTCGACCTCCCCCCGAGTGCTCATTTTTCCACCTTCTCTTCTTGCAGTGTCTAATTTACTAGTAGTTTTCCTGTTGCTCCTTTCCTCCAACTGCTCCAATCAATTCCTCCAATTTTCTTTCTTCATTTGCTGCTCCAGCCGGTTCTCCTACTCCTCTATCTTTTCTCTCTGGTCCCACTGCATTCTTCCTCTTGTTTATATTCAGTTCCTTCAGTAGTTTCAATCCTTCCTCGGCAGAATTCACGCTGTATCTTTTCCCTGCCCATTGGAACTTCAAAAACAATGGCTATCCCCACATGTAGGGTATACCCGCTTCCATCAATTTACTTGTAACTAACTTCATTCCGTGTCTCCAATTCTTAGTCTCTGGGCAGTAGTCATTGTACATTTCCAGTTTTTAATCTATCTGGATTTTTCCTCATTATTTTCATTAGAGCTTCTTTCTTTGAATAATGTAATATTCGGATTATTACATTTCTTGGCATCATCTTATTCCTTCCTGCTGGCAACCGGTGTGCACATTCTATATCCCTCTCTTCCCAGTTCAAAGATGTGGAGGTATCCTGTAGCCATCTTAATATTTCTGATTTCAAATCCTCCTTGTTCTCTCCTTTTTGTCCCTCTGGCCAATTTCTCAAAATTATATTATTTCTTCTTTGTGCATCCTGCATGTACACCATCTTCTTCTCCATCTCTGATAGTTTAATACCAAGTCCTTGTATTTGCTTTTTATTTGATTCTTGATCTAGTTTATTTTTCCCGACCTCTGTTTTTATTATTTGTATATCCCCATATACATCTTGAATATTTTTTTGTATATTCTGAAATTTCTCATCCGTCTTTTTCCCATCCAGAACCATTTGAGCTAGTTGTGCCTCTACCTCTTTCATTTCCTTTATAACATTTTGTAAGTCTGATTTAAAAGCAGTTTTTATCTCTTCCATTTCTCCTTTCCTTCTTCTGGATTCCTCCTCTTTCTCTGCCTTTCTTTCCTTTTCTCTTTCTTTCCTTTCTTTCTCAAAACTGCTATCCAGTTCCATAAATCTTTTAATATTTTCTCTCTCAGGATCATTGACATTTGTTCCATCATTTTGTCAAAATTCCTGTCTTCTTTTTCCGTCATACTTTTTGCTTGTGGGAGAGTGGGCAGCGATTTTGAAGTGGGAGCAATAGGGGATGGTTGTTTGCCTTTTATTTCTGGCTTCTTTTGAGGTTGAGTTCTCTGCATTCCAATGTTTTGTTGGGTCTTTTCAATTTTTTCAACTCTTTGTAATCTACCTAATGTCTTATCTGATGGTTTTTCACGATTCCGAACCCACGTTTTTTGATTCTGCATTCACTTACTCCTGCTCTCTCCCTTCAATCTTGACAGCTCTACTAGAGTTGCTTCCCTTTCTTTTCTTCCTGTAAGGTCTATAATAAGTCTATATTCCTTACATCACTTCCAATTCCTGGTTGTGTTCCGTCTTTAGTTACCAGTTCTTATCTTCCGGGGAGGCTTGGCTTGCTTCAAGTCCGTCAATTATGTCCCGGGCAGACTGTTCTCTTTAGTCCGGCCTGGTTCTCTTTGTTATGTCTATGATTCAGCTTCTTTAAACAATCTTCGGTCTTAAGGTCAGTGAAAGTTTCTCTGTTCTTAAATCAGCCTCCTCTCCGCCATTATCCAATCTCAACAATGTCCATAAATCAGGGAAGGAGAGGGTTTTTTAAAAAAAGTTTTTTAAGTTATCCCAGCAAAATTTTGTTAACTAAAGAGAGTTGTGGGAGTTACCTTCACATGCTTTCATCCAATAATTAAAAGTCTATTTTCCCCAGCTTTGGAGGGGAGGGGGAAGCTACTCTCCACAATTCCAAGGATCTTTCTTACTTACTTCTTGTAGTTTTCCTTTCTTTTCCTTTCTTTATTTTGAGATGCAGGGCTGATGATTCTCTGTGCGTCCAAATCTCAAATTACTCCACCGTGACCCGCCTTGCCCCGTGGACACTCCTGCCAAGATCCTTATGGGATCCCTCCTTGAGGGAAAGACCCCTTTGGATCTTTGGCTGTTGCCCTTGGGCTTCGCTGTCCTCTTGCGTCAATCTACTGTGAGGAGGGAGTCAGAACTCTACCCGGTCACTTTTAATTGGGATGGCTTGCCCTCAGTAAACAATCAGCCACAAAAAATTCAGGGTTTCTTACCCTTTGATGTAGAATTCCTTCTCTTTCAGGAGATCAGATGTTTATTTCCACATTCCAGTCATGGATTATGGTGCAAACAGTTCTTTAACAATTCATTTTACTGCAAATAGCCTTTTTTCCACGAGGAGCTCAGAGGCTGACCTTCTTAGCCAGCCATGACCAAACTCAGTCCCTAACTTGTAAATCTCAGGATTCAAAGGGATTGAGAAATGTCAGCTAAAGTGGGTTCATAGTGCTTTTTTATGTAGTGACTGTAAATGGCCCCAGGACAAAAACTCAGTGTCCGCTGTAATCAAAATTTGGAAATAACAGGAGAGATGCCCTTGCAAGTGTGGGAAAGATAGTAGAGACTCATTTCTTTAACAAGAGGCAGAATCCCTGGAAGGAGAGGGGCCTATGGAGGGGAGAATCAGTGGGAAGCCTGGTTTAGGTCCCTATCCTTTGAAAATAAGGGTTAGACATCTCTTTCCACTGCTCAATGTGATGCTCTTGGGCACCACTTTTCTGATTCGCAGGTACAGGTTGTGAATGCCATCTCATTGAACCAGTGAAGCCCATCTGGATTTTAGTGTATTAAGAAGGTGATCCAAAGTGTTTATTTTGGGCACAGGGTTTAACCTACCATTGCGCTAATATAGAAGTCACCCACTGCTATAGATCACATAGATTTAATATTATGCTCCTATTCAGAGTGACCAGTAGCTGTGAAATTAAGACACCTTTAAAAAGCCAGAATTTCTTCCATGAGATCATTTCTCTTGCACTTGCCTTTCTGCTCCTTATCTCGAATTTGCTGCAAGAAGCGAGTCTGCCTTAATTGCATGCCCTGTCATCTCAATTCGAATCACCTTGACCTCAACAAACATTTGTCTCCCACATTTCACGCAGCCTGCATTTCTGGCAGGTTCCCATGGGAACAGACATCACTGTCTGCATTCCCTTGGGAACTACCAGAAGAAGATTCCAAAAAACCTCTGTTGGGGCAGCTTCCAGCCTCCTCTGGGCCCTCTGAATCTCTACCCCTTCCTCCTCATCCAAACACTCAGAATCTGACCAGGCTACAACACGGACCAATTGGTGGCAATGGGAACTTACAAGGCTCTCCTTTCTGTTCCTGGGATCCTTGCCACTTGCCACTATGCAGTGATGGGACTGGTTAGACAAAAGTATTATCCAATTCTCCATGACAATCTATTTATGCACGAGATACATTACTTACATTGCATGTATCCAGTAATGAACATCAGATATGGCCCTACTACTTATATTAAGCAAAGTGAGGATATATTCTCAAACAACCAGTATTAAGGAGAAGGTAGCAGTGGTAATCTTCCAATTGTTCATATGAACTCCTTTCTCTGTCCCCCTTCTCTGCAATGGGTAGTGTGTTAGATGTAATAGGTATGCTTTGATTTGGTCCTAGACTGTAAAGGGGTTTTCCAAGATGCTGATTCCTTTTCCTCCAGATAGATTTGTCTGCCTCTATTGATGGAATGCAGAAAGATATATGCACAAAGTTTTACTGGACTCTCTAAATCAGCTTGGTACCTCAACTGGAACCAGTTGTCCCACTGCTAGTTTTGAAGTAAGATTCAACCACTAGTCAGATCAGCTTCTGTTCATAGTCTGAACAAATGTCACCATATCCTTCATTGCTGGGACTAAACTGTCTTGGTCTGTTTTTGAAAAACAAAACAAAACATGACTTTGTGAAGGAGACCTAAATAAACTGCCAAGGCTACATTGAACTTTCCATCATTTAGTGCAGTTGGAATGAAATAGTATGTCACTGGGCTAAGTTGATGGTGGAAACAGTAAAAAAATAACACCGATATTTCATACCTTCCAAATCTTTCTACTTTCATTTCATGATACGGTAAAAATTCCATGGTCTTAAGTAATTAATTTTCCATTTAATGCATTATTTTTTCAGGGTTTCATTTGCAGAAATACTTAGAAACTAAACTGGCACAGCTAATGGAAAATATCTGTTAAGCAGATGTTTTGTTCTTAACTTGGTTAGCCATAATTAATATTTTTATTATTCATATTAACTTTAATTGGTCTAGCAGTGATCACAAGAACAGTAAGCTTATTTTTGAGAGAGAAAAAAGCACAAGACAATAAATTTAAAATTGTATCCAGGACGCTACAATGACATGAAGATATTTTGAGGAACATTAACTCCAATTTCAATTCATTAACATTGTAGTCCTATAAATGGGCTTACCTGGGAACCAGCCCCATTGAAACCGATGGCACGTTCTCCTGAGAAGACATGCTTATGATTGCCCTGTAAAATATTGGAATTTTTGAATAATGGCTTTCTTGAAGATTTCAAAATGTCTTATTTCAAAATACGATTGTGAGAACAGTGAAACACTATATGTCCTTGGCAAATGAATACAAGGGTTTAATCAAGCACTGTTGCACATTTCAGTTTATAAATTGTTTATGAGTTGGCTGGAAACTTTCCACACAAATCCATTGCACTTGAATAAGAGTCTGGGACATTTCTATGCAGCATTTTGCAAAGTACAAGTCTTCTAGTGTTCTGATTTAGCTTATGTTATGATTATTCCAAAGATGTAATTTATCAAAGTCCTAAGCATTGGTGAAATGGGGCATGTTTGTGCAGCAAAAGTTCTTGCAAATGCATTATGCCTTCACAGGAAATTTCAACCATGTGTACTCTTTGAGATCCCCAGTGTCTTCATCTTTACTCATTTGCATCTTGAAGGAAACAATAAGTAATTTGAGACATGTTCTGAAAGTCCTCAGAAACTGTACAATTTCTGGTTAATTCATAGTTTGAGACTTACTCTAAGATCTCATATGATTTGTGGGAATGTACAGAATAAGTCTCCATCTACTACATATTCTGTACAGGGAGCATAATTTTGGATGCAGAAAATATTTTTCTGCACATAAAATGTTGTTTTCTGTGGGAAACACTAAGGGCAAATTTTGAATAGAATAAATCACAAATTACCAAAAATATCTTGTCAGCCCATGATTCTTTTCCTCTAGGTTTCTTAATAGATAATATTATTCTAGTCAAGAAACACATTCCTTTTTTGTTTGTTTTTAAATAATTGTTCGAATATTTTCCAATATCCTTTCCAACCATGCTCAATCTAGTCCTAACCTCCCTAGACTGATTAGATAGATCTGAAGGCCATCTTTACTTGAAGTCCTCCAAATCAAATGTTGAAAAAAAAATACTTTGGGGACTTTAACTTCAGAATCCTCTGGCTAGGATATTTTAATATATGTGAAGTGAAACATCATTTTTTTTCACTCTCTTCATTTATGGAGATGTTCAAACATGTATGTAGCAAAATATTCTTCAGATCTTCTGACGCAATACAGAAGGGTTTGGGGTACAGGGGGCAGGGTTGATGCATGCTGTGTTAAGTCTCTGGAGTCAGAACTTGCCAGAAATAGGCAAGACACCTCACAATCAACACAGAAGGATTTTTTTCAGAGTTTTAAGCAGCAGAGAATGCCAAAATTCAGTCCCAAGGTCATATAAATATGAATCCAGTCCAAATGAGGAGCCCTGGTAGCGCAGCTGGTAAACTGCTGCTAAACTTGCTGAGAAAGGTTGGCAGTTCGAATCCACAGAGCAGGGTGAACTCCCGCTATTAGCCCCAGCTTCTACCAACCTAGCAGTTTGAAAAGATGCAAATGTGAGTAGATCAATAGGTACTGCTCTGGCAGGAAGGTGATGGTGCTCCATGCAGTCATGCTGGCCACATGACCTTGGAGGTGTCTATGGACAATTTCGACTCTTCGGCTTAGAAATGGAGATGAGCACCAACCCCCAGAGTTGGATACAACTAGACTTAATGTCTGGGGAAAACCTTTACCTTTACCTAGTCCAAACAGAGTCCAGGCTCATTCACAAAGACAGTCCAAACAAAGTAGCAGGCACAACACATCATCTGAGAGTCCAGACCAAGGGTCAAACACATAAGCACCTCACCAAGATCCTCAATAGCCAAACATGGTCAAAATCACCACCTGAAACATTCCATGCCATTATTGCTTCCAGCACTGTCTTGTTTCCAGTGCCCTTCTTTTATGCTGCCTCTCTAACAAATCTACAGCTGGCATTTCCTCTGTTGGGCTAATCTGTTTGACCAGACCAGCCAGATTGAGTCCACTCTCAGCTGCAGCCAGGCAGGGCATGTCAAGTCCTGCCCTTCCTCCTGAAGACTTTAATCCTGCTCTGACTCAGTTGGCACTATAGGGTTCTTCTTCTGCACAGCCATATCATTCTCAGGCATGTCCAGCTGTTCCTCACCCATGGGCTCGGACTTGGCTGCTGGGAGATAAACACCCTCCTCCTCATCCTCCTCTTGACCCATGGTCCTGACACCCTGGGACTTGCCTGCATGACTCTTAAACAATTTATAGTTTTGATTTGAGGTTAAAGCTACCAATTAAGGTCTGCAATCCTATGCACACTTAGTGAACAGAATGGTTCCTTAGACATAAATAGGTTTGTACTTTGGCTGGGTTAGACCACTGTACTTCCTGAGTTCCCTGCCAGGCACTTGCATATAAGTTTCATTAAATGCTTCATTATCCTTGACTACAAGGGTATGATGTGATATGAAATGATGCCACAAACCCAGACTTCTGGTCCTGATAACAACATGGCTATAGTCATCCATCAAAGGTGTCCTCCAATCTGTAGCTGGCCTACTATTCACATCCTCGTGTACAGTTTTAGGGCAACTGCAAGTGAGTCATGAGAGTTAACATTTTATTTGTCCAGATATATACTTATATTGTTATCCCATAGAAATTCATGGTCAAATTAAAAATATGATCATGGCAATTGCTTCTCTCAGGGCAATTTTTTCATTGTGCAAAGGAGTGTCATTACTTACAAAGGCAAGCATGATTCACAAAAGTTTTGTTTGCAGTCCCATTGCAACATGTACAATGTGCATCTCCCTCGGTGAGGAAGACAAGTTCCATATATATTTTCCTGTTTCATCAATGTTGAAGCAAAATTCCCTCTTCATAGAAAAAATGCACACCCATCTGTGAGTGATATATCCAGTGAAACAACTTTACCTTTCCATTGCCTTGCTGCCTTAAGTATGTTTTCAAAGTTATATATACATCAGTTCGTGTAGCTGCTTTTACAGTACTATTCCCAGAGAAGATTTATTGTTATGCTTTAGAATAACACCCCCAAATGTAAAACCACACAGTCAATCTCTCCAATCATTAAACTGGAATAAGTACCACCCAGAGGTTTTGCATTCATGTTCATTAATGTGTTGGGAAGGGAGAAGGAACTCACTCTTAATCACATTGATATATACCAGGTTAGTTAGAAAGGTGTTAAGGCAGAGCCATTCCCTATTAAGCATCACAAGTATTATGGAGTGGTGGTGGTTTTAAATACTGCCATTAAATCAATCATACATTAACTGAAGGGACAGAGCATAGATCGTATGCTTCTAATAATGTATATGGGAAATTAAAGAATGTAGATTAAATGTGTGATTTCTGTTCTATGAATTGTATGCTGTTGTAAGTGGAGACCTGAATGATAGAGAAGTCTATTGGAGACTTCCTCTTACAAATGGGATATCAAACAGGTGTCAAACCTTGCTTCTTAATTTTTTTTTGCAAAGGGTGGCAAAACATATTTAACAAGCATTTCTGCCCTCTTGTGGTAAAGTCTTTCTCTATCCAGCTTTTGATGACAGGAGCCAGCAAGAGAATTTAGACCTCTGTTCCTTCCATTCCACAAGACATCTGTTGTTGTTAACTGCTGTCAAGTGAACTTTGATTTATGGGGATCTTGTGAATGAGAGACCTGAAGTCTCCATCTCCTCAACAGCCTTGCTTAGATCTTGGAGACTCAGGACCATGGCTTCCTTGACTGAGTCTATATATCAGGAATATAGTGTTCCTCTTTCATTACTGCCTCTAACTTACCCAACATTATGGGCATGGCCAAAGTATGGTAGTCTCTGTTTAATTATCTTTGCTTTTAGAAAGAGTTCAGGTTTGATTTGCTCTAGGACCCACTTATCTATCTTTATAGCAGTTCACAGAATCTTAAATCAATTTAATCAAATTCAGTTGAATCTGTTGTTAGCACAATCTTCTTAGTACTAACAACAGGATTTAAACCAAATTTCTTTTGGTTGGTGATTTGGGTTCACCAATAAGGTGCATCCAGATGTCCAGTACTATCCTTTAAAGCCTTTCTCAACCTGGGGCTCAGGCCTTGTGGGGGGAAGGGTCGTAAAAAGGGCATCAGAGGGGTAGTCAAAGACCATCAGAAAACACATATTTCTGATGGTCTTAGGAACCCTTTTGGCAGAGAAGGTTGAATATCTCTCCGCCTGCTAAACCCTTCCAGTATTTTCTGTTGGTCATGGGAGTTCTGTGTGCCAGGTTTGGTTCAGTTCCATTGTTGGTGGAGTTCAGAATGTTATTTCATTGTAGGTGAACTATAAATCCCAGCAACTACAACTCACAAATGACAAATTCATTCCCCCCATCCCTACCAGTATTCAAATTTAGGCGTATCGAGTATTTGTGCCAAATCTGGTCCAGTGAATGAAAATACATCCTGCATATCAGATATTTACATTATAATTCATAACAGTAGCAAAATTCAATTACGAAGTAGCAACGAAATTTTTTTTTGTTGGGGGTTACCACAACCACATTCCTTTCTGTGATTGAATATGATGGTCACTGAGAACTGGCCACCTTCTCCATGATGGTTAACTATAGACAAATAAGGGAAACTGCTATGCTAAAGCATCTCTACACTACCCAGTTAATGGGCAAACTGACACTTATTTTAGATATAATGATCCACAACAGTAATCTATTTGTCTTGCTGAGACAGTGTTCAGTTAGGAATTTATTCATTAGAATCAGAGAATAGTAGAGTTGGAAGAGACCTCATAGGCCATCGAGTCCAACCCCTTGCCAAGAAGCAGGAAATCGCATTCAAAGCATAGAATCATAGAATAGTAGAGTTAGATTATATTTACAGGAATATTGAATTTGTGTCTAAATATCCTAAATGCACCAGATCGTATCTGATCTTGGACACTAAGCAGGATCAGCTCTGGTTTGTTCTTGAATGGTAGACTGCCAATTAATACCAGATGCTTTAGGTTATAGTTCAGAGGAAGAGACTGGCAAAACCACATTTGTCCTTGCCTAAGAAAATCCTATGAAGCCCATGGGGTCACCATAAGTCAAAAGGCAACTTAAGGCACACATACTAGAACAAAATCATTGTACTTGAAACAAGTTTTATTGTTATTACATTGATTCACTTTGCATCAGATACATATTCTTTTTCTATTTCATTCACCCCAGTAATGGATTCCTGGATTAAATGTAAGATATTCAAAATGGAAAAATAATGTTTCATACATATGCTGTGCCAGCAACAAATCATCTCCACAGTAATGAATGATAGGAATTGCAGTACATCTATATTCTTTTTTGTATCTATTACAAAGTGGAGTCAGAAATGGATCAATGCTGAATGTGTTTCCACAGAGGAGAAAAATACAATTCCATGCATGATACCTATATACTAATGCCCTCTGCTGGATGAAATCAGGTGTATTTCATTATTTTCTCCAAGACAAAATTGGCATTGAATATTGCACATTGTGGAAAGCTATTAAAAGATATGCAAAATGAAAGCAGGTTTTATTGCTCCAGTCAATCCTGCAGCAATCAAATTTTTCACTATAGCTGAAATATAGGCTGATTCCACACAGGGGAAAAGTCCGGTCTGATCCAGGTTTAAAAAAATCCAAGTCAGGCCAGATTTCAAATCACACTAAGCCTATGGTGAATAGTTTCCTTTTTAATTGAAGCTTAAGACCTCTTCACATGGGGCATTTTTGCCCCATTTGCCACTTTTATTCATGGCAAGGATGGGGCCTGCCGTGCACCATCACCCGACACATCTCTTGAGCTACCCATGTGTCTGTTTGGCAGCTTGCTTGGCTCATCAGCTGTTTTGGACTTTTAAAAAGCTCATGTACACTGGAGCAGTTTACAAGGGGGAAGTAAAGGACATGTTTTGCATGACTGCAAGAATATACAGTGATGCAATGGTGTGCATTTTGGGATTTTACTGCACCCATTTGACATCTGTTTTTTGTCTGTTACTGCAAATCAGCACGGATTTACCACCAGCGTCATTTGGCCACCCCCCTCTTTTAACCTGGTTACTTCCGCATTTTTAGGGCTGTGTAGAAGATCCGACAATTTACACTATCATTATCTATGTTAGTTCTTATAATATCACGTTTAGATGACTGCCTTACATTGTATGTGATATCGTCTTGAGTCCCACATTTAGATCAAAAGATAGTACATAAATAAAGACAATAATGGCAATAATAGTCTTTGGAAATTGCAATTGGTTCTAAGAATGAGATTAAAACTGGAATAGATTCATTCACTGGCATGTAATCTCTGATACTTCAAAACATCTAAAATATTGTGATACTTTATTTTTTTATTGCATAGTTCTTTTTGATTTTTTGCTTAGAGTATAATGAAGGTGAATTATGTTTTTAAAGCAGACACAATATATTAAACCTGCAATTGCCATGTAATTCCAACATACCATTTTCAAAACCAATAGTATCATTTTACATGCCATATACTGAGTATTTTTAAACAACATACACAGGCACAGTATGATAAGATTTCTTTGTTTTTCACATATCTTCCTGTCAGTTCCTGTGGGTAACAGTCAACAGCTCAGCAGGTGCGGTAGTCAAGAAACACATTTTCCTCATTTGACTACTTACTGCTGTGGAATTTAATATGTCTCAAAATTGCTAGAAGAACGAAGTTTTTAGTGGGAGGATATTAATATGATCTGTCAGAGAAAACAGGTGTCCTTTTGCTATAAGTCTAATTTTATTCTTCTCTCCAGATAATAATGTAGAATGAATACACTGCCAAGTCATAAAAAGACACGTGGAAGTTTGAGAGTAGAACTGGATCAAATGAACTACATTGAGCAAGATTCAAATTCTGCCAGCCTTATATGATTATATTTTTAGGCAAGTGATGGCAAATCTGTGACACTCCAGATATTGATTTATTCCATCACCCATCAGTCCCAGCCAGCCTGACCAAAGGTGAAGCGCAAGAGGAGTTGAGGTTCACAGTAGTCCATGCTCTTGTTACATCCCGAATACACTACTGCAACATGCTCTACGTGCAGTTGCCTTTGAGGATTGTCCAGAAGCTCCAAGTAGTCCAATGGGCGGCAGTCAGATTCCTCACCAGAGTGACATACAGGGAGCATATAGCCCCCCTGTTATGTCAGCTCCACTGGCTGCCAGTTTGCTACCAGGCACAATTCAAAGCACTCCCTCTATGAACCAGCAAGAGCATTAGGATCTGCCGGTGAGGCCCTGCTTTCGGTCCTGTCCCCTTCGCAAGCACAACTGAAAGGGATGGGAGACAGGGCCTTCTTTGGTGGTGGCCCCTCATCTATGGAACTCCTTCCCAAATAATATCAGATTGGCCTGCTCCCTCCTTGTCTTTAGAAAAAAAAGGTAATACCTGGCTCTGGGATCAGGCATTTGGGGAAAAGTGCAACACGGAATTGAGATGCAGCAATATGAATGACGACCATAGTTTTAGGTATATGGTTTTAACAGTTTTTAACAGTTTATGTATTTATGTTTTTATTGATGTTTAATGTGCTGTATTTATATTTTGTATTGCAATGTGGCACTGAATTGGCCAATCTGTAAGCTGCTCTGAGTCTCCCTCATCATGAGAAGAGTGGGGGATAAATATAGAAAATAAATAAACAACTTGTAGTGAATCACAACTGACCCACCCTAATTCTGCCTCTGTTTTTTCCAAGTTCCCTAATTTCTTCAACTGTTATATGTGTGTGTAGTAAATACCTATAATTTAGCAGATGGTACTTTAGTGTCAAGTGGAAATAGTGTAACAGATCTAAATATGACAGCCGGTCTACTTGCTCACCATGCTTTTATTTACCTCTGCTCATTGACCTGTCTCATATATTCTGAGATGGTTTACTTACCTCTACTTTGCAGCCCTCTTCCCCATAAATAGTGCAACTTGTTATGCCAATAACTCTTGCCTGCCAGGAAAATTAACTATAATGCCAGTTCCCACTCCTTCTGTTCTCCCTGGGTAAAAGCCTGTGATGACAAGAATTATAGAGCAGATGCAGAAATTTAAGCATGCATTCAAATCCCTTATCTTTTACTATTCAAATGCAATTATGAAATGTGTTTCTTTTGCATTTAATTAGAGAGTAGAACAGATGGTGAAAGCTTAGTATAAACTGATGTGTCCATTAAAGTAATTTGTGCTGTGCAGTGAGATAGGCCAAAGCTCCATTACCTGTACGATTCCAGAGGCTTACTCCTCAGTGTGTTGGGCCAGAGGATGCCAAGAGCCCAAAAGACATTGCCACTGGATTCTTAACTAATAAGGAAAATACTTCCTGTTGTAGTGAACTCTAGTTTTGGAAAGTACTCCCTAAAGTACTTAAAGCAACAGTGTAAAACATGATGCTTCCATGGTAAAAAGGTGATAATTGGATGACTCCTTATAATAGAACGAGTGGTGCGGAGAGGAGAGGCTACTTCTTTAGGCAGGGGGAAATCTTTTTAAAATATCCCACCGCTGCCACCAATATAAAGCAATGAGCAAAGCGGGGAGGCGAATTATAACGGATTTTCTTTTAAAATGGTAGCTGCCACCAACCTAAAATGTCTTTAGGATTTTTGTTGTTAAATGTGTCTGAGGCAAGCTTCTCCCATATCCTGCCCACACTGTTTCCGCCCTGGCTCCCAAACTGATGTTCACTATGAGACTTTTCTGTGGTATTTTAGTGTTGTATTGCTGGAACTTTTATTAAGGCTTCTTGATGGAAAATATACACTGTGGAGGTTCTTGAAAATTGAAAATAGAATAAACATTTATTTTCTTAAAAACAGGCAAATAATTACTTTAGAAAGGTACATTAGCGTAAACGGTTACAGGCGTTCTTTAGCTTAACTTAGTTGTATGTTTCAGAATTACTTCACTTAGTTTCAAACAGTTCCAACCAACCAATCTATCTATTGGTCACAAAAACCCTCGCTCTATTTGCTGAGAATAGACACGAGTTCCCCTGGGTTGTTAATTAACTCTAACCTAGAGTCCTTCTATTAACCAGCCAACTCAAGGGATTGAGAGACAATCCCTTGAGTTATCTTCCCCTCAAGAGATCCAAAACTGCCTGACCTAGCCTGTCAGTTTCCACAGCTTTCAGTTCTCTCTCACACACACACCCTCCAAACTGCTCTTTTCTCTCCAAACTCCAAAACCGAACTGCTCTCTTCTTCAAACCCCAAAACAGAACTCCCTTCTTCAAACCCCCAAACAGAATTGCCTGGCGCTCTTTTTTTTTCTCTGCACTCTAAGACTTGGCTCCTCCCATCTGCTCTGGTTGGCCAATCCTAGGAGTCTCTCTCTAAGCTCCTCCCCCTTTCTAACCAAACTCAAGATGGCTGCCTGGCATTCCTCAACAAAATGGATGCCTGCCTCACTCACTGTTACCAAGGCTTCATCCCAGGCCTAATAGTTAAGGTTCATTACACTCCCCTCTACAAAATGTTGTTGTCAAAAATAACTGTATTCATTATCATTACCCCAAAGGTAAGGATATAATATGCTGGTTAAGAAAGGTGCAGTGGGCCCTTGGTAACTGCTGCGGTTTGGCTCCTGTCACTTCATGGATATCAAAATTTGTGGATGCTCAAGTCCTATTATGTACAGTGGTTTAGTACAGGGGTTCTCAACCTTTTTCAGCCACCAAGCCCTTTTGAAGCAAAGGTTTCTTGTGGACCCAAATAAATGTGTGTGTGTGTGTGTGTGTGTATACACACACACACACCAGACATGGGAAAACATTTGGACACAGAGGTTGCATTACTGGGTCAGTGGCATATGGATAAAGAATGTTTGTGTGAACCAACTGGAAAAGAAAACATGAACAAATTCCTATGTACACTGCACATATCTCATCTGTAGTGCAAAAAGAAAGAAAGAATAATACAATATTTAAAACAAAAACAATTTTAACCAACATAAACTTAAGAGTATTTCAGTGGAAGACCCCAGGGGCCATCCAGTCAAACCCCTTCTGCCATGCAGTAAAACACAAACAAAGCACCCCCCAACAGATGGTGATCCAGCTTTTGTAGTAGTAGTAGTAGTAGTAGTAGTAGTAGTAGTAACAGAAACCCCAGGGGTTGTCCAGTCCCACTCTCTTCTGCCATGCAAGAAAAAAAAGTAATCAAAGCACCCCTGACAGTGGGTGGCCACCCAGCCTTTGTAATAATAGAATCATATACTCATAGAATAATAGAGTTGGAATAAATTACATGGGCCATCTCCCTACCATGCAAGAAAGCACAAATTACCCCTGACAGATGGTTATCTAGCCATTGTTTAAAAGGTTTCAAGGAAGGAGCTTCCACCACACTGAGGCAGAGGATTCCACTGCTGAACAGCTCACAATCAGGAAGTTCTTCCTAATGTTTGAGTGGAACTTCCTTTCCTGATTTATACTTCTCATATTTTTTCTTCTTGCTGCCACTGTTTGCAATTGTGCCTTCTCACTTTTTAAAAACTCCCATCCATCATTAACTTCCTTCTCTTTTAGTATTCCAGTCCATGGAGCCCCACTCGGTATTTCCTTAAATTTCCTAAAGTCAGCACTCCTAAAATCAAAAATGCATGTTTGACTTTTCTTAGTCTGACTCTTCCTTTGTATCCTCCATGAACACATGGCCACTTCCACCTAAGGATCCCACTACCTCCACTTCATTGACCAGATCTTCACTGTTGGTTAGGATCAGATCCACAACAGCTGATCCCCTTGCTGCCTCTAATAACAGAAAGCCCAAGAGCCATCCAGTCCAACTTCCCCCTGTCATGCAGGACAAGCAAAATCAAAGCACCCCCTGAGCCGTGGGAGGGAAATAGGGTTTGGGAAGCAAAGAAGGTGTGTGTGGGGGTGTCTGGGTGGTGAGGAAAAGAATCTGGGTGATGAGGAAGGTGGGGGAAAGGGTCTGGCTGGCAAGGAAAATAGTCTGGATGGCAAGAGAGGTGGTGGGAAGGGTCTTGGCAGCAGGAAAAAAAGTCTGGATGGTGGGTGAGGTAGGGAAAGGGTCTGGATGGCAAGGAAAAGAGTCTGGGTAGTGGTGAGGGAGGCAAAGGAGAAAGAGTCTGTGCCCCAGAAGGATGCTGCTTGGAAAAAGGTTTGCCTCTGTGTATTATGTAGCTAACCTAAATACCCCATTAACATTCATTTCTTCTATTTACATGAATGTTACTTATGTGGACGCAAGAACACATTTTTACACATGCAGGCGGTGGCTTGCTGAAACAAGTTCTTTATTTTAAAAAAAGAGAAAAATAAGTGGTAATGGTGACTGTTGCCTGGCTAAATCAGATTAAGATGTAATGAATGGCAGTTTTGACTGGTACTGCTTATTTTCCATCCAACATAGGCATTTGTGGGACAATAGCTCTTCCAGCAGCTCTTGCCAGCGTAATTAATAATATCGGAGTCAACCTTACCATAGGGCCACATTGCTCATCCCTCTGCTAAATGGTTAAAAACAAAATGAAAGCACTATGTAGTCAGAAGATGCCTACAATTGCTGTCAGTCCCTCCCCTTGCACTTAAACCATCAATAATCCCAGTGGCACAGCGGGTTAAACCACTGAGCTGCTGAACTTGCTGAGCAAAAGGTCAGCGGTTCGAATCCGGGGAGCGGGGTGAGGTCCCACTGTTAGTTCCAGCTTCTGCCAAACTAGCAGTTCGAAAACATGCAAATGTGAGTAGATCAATAGGTACTACTCTGGCAGGAAGGTAACAGAGCTCCATGCAGTCATGCCAGCCACATGACCTTGGAGGTGTCTACAGACAACGCTGGCTCTTTGGTTTAGAAATTGAGATGAACATCAACCCCCAGAATCGGACACAGCTATACTTAATGTCAGGGGAAAACCTTTACCTTTACTTCTCTGGGAATCATTACTAAAGAGAAGCTTGCTACTTCATTTGGCTTACTGTTCTAGCCCTTTATTTTAAATATCCCAATATATAAAGCATTGAGACATTGCAAGTGGAATGGATTTCAGTATGTTCAATCAGTCCATGCAAAATCACATTTTTCTAACAACAACTTTAAGATGATTTCCCCCCTTTTTCTCATATAAAAGATTCAGCTGTGCTCTTAAACTTAAGTGTTCATATGCCAGGATAACATTTGCCTTGCAAATTCTTCAAGGTTTTGGAATTGCACTTAAACTTCCTGTTACCATCCTCCAGAAATCTTTAATAGGCAGGAAATATCTCTTTCACACTGTATCATTGTTATTATTTTCCGTTATTTACATATCACAAGCTGTGTGAGATGCTCTTTACAAGCAACCATGAGATGCTGCCCTGGGGTTAAAGACTTGCTCTTGAGATGGAAGTCCTCACTAAAAGAAAAAAGGAAAGGAAAGAAGTCACTCTTCAGAGGTCTGATTCCATTTTATTTCACTTACAGCAATATGATCTTGCAATGTACTCTGACCTTGTGAAGTAGGCCTTTCTTCAGAACAAAGCCCCAACATAATTTGCTCTGTCTTGTTTATTTCTGTACTGGTGGAAAGCTTACAGGTGGGCAAACATGCCAGAAACTTGTCATAAACATCAAACAATCATCTCCAAAAGGGATTTTGGATGACTTGAGCTCATAAAATGGTTTTGATTGAGCTCCTCAGGAATCACAAACAATGGCAAACTTGAATGATCTGATTCTTTGGTGCAAAGGTAAATTCATTTTTTGTTGAAAAATAAAATGTATTTTGAGGTAAGATTTTATTATGCATTCAGAAGATGTCAGCGAAGGACAAGAGGGATCCTCTCTCTTCTGCAGGAGTCTACCGGATACCATGCAGCTGTGGACAAGTCTACATAGGGACCACCAAACGCAGCGCCCAAACAAGAGTCAAAGAACATGAAAGGCACTGCAGACTAATTCAACCAGAGAAATCAGCCATAGCAGAGCATTTGATGAACCAGCCTGGACACAGGATACTATTTGAGAACACAAAAATGCTGGACCATTCCAACAACTATCATGTCAGACTACACAGAGAAGCCATTGAAATCCACAAGCATGTGGACAACTTTAACAGAAAGGAAGAAACCATGAAAATGAACAAAATCTGGCTACCAGTATTACAAAACTCCAAAATCAAAACAGTAGATGGGAACCAACACAATGAAGGCTTGACTGAACAAAGGATGCCCCCAGGCAAGGGACAAAACATCTCCAATGCTAATTAGGGTGATTAACAGAAACATTAATGCTGGCTCCCAGTGACAAAGGACTCTTGCCACACCTTGGACACAGATATATATTCTTTCCTTTCCTTACTTAGTTTATCCATACCTCACAACCTCTGAGGATGCCTGCCATAGATGTGGGCGAAACGTCAGGAGAGAATGCTTCTGGAACATGGCCACACAGCCCGAAAGACATACAACAACCCATTCAGAAGATGTGGACATTACTAGCTAAATGACCCAAAAATGTGTGTATGTGTCAGGAGAGCAAAGGAGAGAATATTTAGCAATGGATAATGGCCAAATCAGATTAAGGTGTAAATGTATGAAGTTTTTATTGGCATTGCTTATTTTCCATCCAACATAGGCAGTTATTCACCCATACTTTTCAGGTGGAAATAACTTGAGATATCTCTCCCACACCCTATGTATCTTTTTATTTGGTTGTGTGTGTGTGTGTTAAATGTGTATATGAAAGAAATAAAAAATGACAGATCAATAGGCTAAGCCCAGGACTAAAGTGTTGTCTTTAAACCTTGTATGTTCATGCATGTTGATATTGAATCTTTCTGTCATCTTTAAAACTAATGGAAAATAGTTATCTCCTTGCCGATAATAGCTGTAACTATTGAATTTGGACAATTCATTCAGGGGAAGGATTGTTGTAGTTCACTTCTTCAAGAATTCAGCCCATTATTTTAGAGATAGGGACACATCTGACAAAAATTTACAAATGTCATATTCTTTATGTAACTGCCTTGCATTTTAGTTTGTACAAGGGATATTCACACATAGAGAAAAAGAGGGGAAAGAAAAAATAAGCACTGTTTGTCTCAGTTTTTTTCTAGCCAATCAAGGACCCTTCCACACAGCCATATGAACTGGATTATCTGAGTCCACACTGTCATATGTTCAATGTGGATTTTATACAGCTGTGTGGAATGGGCCCTAGTCTTAAGGGATGATTTAAACTATAGTTCAACATTATTTAAGGATGATGTTGAAAAGGCCTCCTTTTTAGAGAGCAAGGGCCCTTCCACACAACACAAAAGAAATAGGAGCAAGCGGGTTAAAGGGGGGGGGGGGGGTAGATGATGTTACAGTAAATCCATGCAGCCAAAACAAGAAATCCTCTTTTATCCCGGTTCTGGTTAGGAAATTTTGCATTTTTGAATGACTGTCTATCCCTGCAGTCATGCAAAATGTGAGATCCCCCTTCCCCCCGGAGAGACTGCAGGCCCATTTTAAAGAAGCTTGAAAGAGCTGATCAGGAGTTTGGGCAGTCACGAATACACAGTTGCTTTCCAGCTCACTTAAACGGAGCAGGAAGGAGAGCCAATGGAGTTCTCTGAAAATTTTTATTTTAAAGTTTCTAAACTTAAACAAAGCATGAAAACACAACTGGGGAAAAATTCAGGGGAAGTTTTTTTAAAAAATTCTCAGTTATGCGCTGATCTTCATGTTGCACACATGGAAATCTCTTCCTATTTTATAGTAAGGTATTCACATGTGCACATATGAGGATCAACACATAACAAAGTTTTTTAAAAAACTAACTTCCGTCAGATGTCCCCCATCTGCCCTCCATTTTATTCCGAGACAACAGAAAAAGGGCTGTGAGGATGGTGGAGGAAGACAGCCCAAGACCCGCAGGTCTGCAAGCAGGTCCCAGGTTTGTTTATCCCTCTTTGAAAATACGCATTTTGGCGCTGTCTGGAAGCACCCTATGTTTTCAGTTTAGCAGAGGTTCATGGAATGAGTTAGAGGTGCTTTATATCATTCTTCTTTGTCCCTGCAGCCTTTTCTAAGAAATCTTCAACTCCCTGAAACAATTTGGGGTGCAAGGGCCTTCAGGAGGAAGAGAAACTCAGCAAAGATAACTCTTTTTTAAAATGAAGTTTTACTTGAGTGTCACTCCGGATTCTAGGCTATCCCTTTTTCACTTTGGAAAAATTATTTATTTATTTATTTACATCACTTTTACCCCGCCCTTCTCACCCGGAGGGACTCAGGGAGGCTTACAACAGTTGGCAACTATATTGCCCAAAATACATACAATAAAACAGTAACAGAATCCATAAACAATAAAACAGTACTGCATTAATTAAAACTCTAATTAAAATCTGTTAAACCATGAATTATAAAATTTAAAATGCATATATAGTTAAGTTTGTCCACTAACACCTTCGCGTACGCCTTGATTCAAGTCATATCAACCTCAGATGTTACTCCTCAAACACTTGAGTACATAGCCATGTCTTCACGCAAAAATGCAGAAAACACCCCACCCTAAAATAAATCTTGTTTCTTGAAGTGCAACAAATAATATTAGTGCATAACCCCCACCCAACCCTATCATTGTTTAGATACTAGTAGGACATTTCATTAAAAATTTTCCTTCCAAAATATACTTTGCCCCATTACATGACAGTGTTAATTGTTTTTGAAAAATTGTATTTGTACTGCATACTGTACACAATGAAGGTTTTCATCACTGGTGTATATTTTATTTATTTATTTTGTATTCCGCCCTCTCTCCCTCATGTAGGGACTCAGAGTGGCTAACATCTTACTTCTGAGCTTTTGCTAAAGTATAGCAATTTTCCGTACCTGGATCTATAACTCAAAACAATGATTTGTAGCAACACTCAGTATATTGCAGTGTGGTTTAATACATCATATAGACAATTCATGGCATCTTGGGATAAAGTTTTATAGGTCAGTTTTTCTAGTGTCATTGTTTTCTCCTAGAGTTCCTCCTTTTCTTCCATTCCAAAGTTTTTTGTTTGTTTTGGGACAATGATTGAGCTAAACACATCATCATAAAGGATTGGAACACTCCTGCACTGTCATGACAATCGTTTTATATTCTAATTTAAAATTAGCAATTTTTTCTTTAAAATATACAATATACCCTTGGTATTCACAGGGTTTGGTTCCAGAATCTCTGATGTATTCCAAAATCTGTGTAAGCTCAAGTTTCATTATATATAGTAGCATAGTAAAATGGTGTTCCTGATTCAAAATGACAAAATAAAATTTTGCTTTTGAGATTTTAAAAGAAAAAATGTCCAAGCTGTGGATGAAGAATCTTTGGATTGGACAACCAACTGTATTTTACCGTGCAGACAATAATGTGCATTTGCTTCTGAATAAGCCTCATTGAACATATTATTACTGTGCATCTACACTGTTCAATCAATGCAGTTTGATATTGTTTTAATTTTAATACACAATGCTATAGAATCATGGGAGTTGTAGTTTGGCAAGGCACCAGGACTCTTTAGCAGAGAAGGCTAAAACAACTACAGCCCTCATGTTTCCATAGCTTGGAGTCATGTCTGTTAAAGTAGTTTCAGGTTGCATTAATTCTACAGTATACCCTTAATTGTGAGTTTAAATTTCTACTGTATTATTTTAAAGTCTCATGTTCTTTCTGTCAGATTTGTTAAAATGTGTGGATTTGAAAAGCTAGTTTAAAATGTAACAATTCCTACTTTTTTAAAACAAAGCATTTCAGATTGGCTCCAGGATAAAAGACTCAGAGCCCTTCCACACAGCCACCTAACCCAGAATATCAAGGCAGATAACCCACAATATCTGCTTTGAACTGGGTTATCTGAGTCCACACTGTCATATAACCCAGTTCAATGTGGATTTTATACAGCTGTGTGGAAGGGGCCTCAGTGAAGAGCTACTCTAAGTCCTATGAGGAATTGTTAAGGGAACTAGGGATATTTTGTTTTGATAAATTAGACTGAAAGGTGGTATGATAGTCAAATCTATCTATCTATCATCTATCTATCTATATCTCTGAAGGACTGTCAAAAAGAAAAGGGAGCAAGTTTATTTTCTGCTACTGCAGAAGAAAGGATCAGAACCAATGACTCAAAAATAGATTCTTCGAAAGGCTATAAAGACATTCCTGAGAGTAAAAACGTTCAAAAACATAGAACAGATAGCCTTTGAAGGCATTAGACACATCTTTATTCAATTGTGCTGAAATGTTGAAGATGAAACCAGACGGTACAGTCCCAAACTATAGTCCACTTATTAATCGTACGCATTGAAGAAGATGTTAATAGACCTTATATGTGTGCTCTTTGATATCATGACCATATTTTCGGTGAGAAATTTTCTTGGGAGACGTAGAAATTTACTTCCTGAGTTAAGGCACAAAGTTTCATAGGTTAACGATGAGATTCCTTGTTGATGAACCTTATGTCTCTCGGATCACACTATAGCCCTCATTCTGTACTGCCACTAAAGTTTAGTAGCAGAGTAACAACTGGACATGGATCTGCCACATTTGGCTGCTGGAAAAGAAAAAAAACAGTTTCAGGTTTATATACACGAATGAACCCATCACACTTATCTACAAGGGCTATCCAGAAAGTAGGTTACGTTTTTGATTTTAAAAAGGACAAAGTGTAGGATAAATCATTTACCATATGCAGCTGAAAGACACATCCCAAAACTACAATATCATGTAACCCTCATTGAAATTTAACCACATTTCTTATAGATAAATAAGTTTGAAAAGTACTGCACCAGTAAATTTGCCGCCTCTCTCCTCCGTTTCCAACAATGGGGGCGTGGCTGGCAGCGCAGCATTTTGGCTACGCTGCAGGCAGGGAGAACGGGGAAGAGCTGAGGATGCAAGTGGGGAATTTACTGGTGCAGTACTTTTCAAACTCATTTATCTATAAGAAATGTGGCTAAATTTCAATGGGGATTACATGAGATTGTAGTTTTGGGATGTGTCTTTCAGCTGCATATGGTAAATGATTTATTCTATACTTTGTCCTTTTTAAAATCCAAAATGTAACCTACTTTCTGGATAGCCCTCGTAAATTACCTATGGTGCTTCCACCCAGTCTTGGGGATGGAGTCCCAAGCCAGCCATCACATGACGTTGTGTGACTTCCAGTGGAGGCCCTGCCCCCAACCAGGATGAAAGCATAATTGGATGCTTTCCCCACAACATGGGAGGCTTCCCGTGCTCTAATGCAGTCAACACGGATTCTCTGCAGAAAGGCAACAATCCCCCCATGTGATGGGGGAAGTGTCATCAAGAGGGAACTGCACACAGGGTGGCAGATTCGCCCTGCTGCTCCTCTCTTTTCTTGCCAAAGCTAGGTGAAGTGGGATGCTTCACCTAGCCTTTGTAATGAAATCCTTTATACCTTCAGTACCAAACTGTAGATTTTAAACTACTGTTAACACCAATCCTAATGAATGTCAATAGTAGGAGAAGTGGCCACAAAACTCACCCAGGGAGCCACGTGTTGCCTTCCCCTCTTGTAGCAGAAAATGAGGACTGTAGCATATACTCTGGTTTCAAACATTTATGCAATTTTTACAAAGATCCTGATGTTTTCACTTGGTGAACTTGATGACTCACGGCCCTGAAAAAGGCTTCAATTAAAGAAGATTGAAGTTAGTGATTATGCAACACTCACAGCTCTGGTCTCACTTGAGGAAAATAAGGAAGTAATCAGAGGACTCTCATCTGGGTAATTATTGCTCTTGCTGATGGATTCCACATTTGCTATGGCAGAATATCAACCTGAGATTCACACTGTTCAGTAAAGCTGAGCAATCTGGAAAACTATCCCAGTTGGAACTGAAGTGAATGTTTATTCCTGCTTTTCAGCCTAAAACTGAACAATAGGATACAGAAGGAGGTATGTGTAGATGGAGGATCTGGGAATGTAATGGCCAGAGTCTGTTATTTATTTACTTACTTTGAAGTGGGTGTCCTAAAAAGACATTACAGAGCTTACAATTGGAACAGATTTTTAATTGCTTACAGGTCTTAAGCAATTAACAGAGCAATTTTGTTCCTGAGCTTGGAGAGCTTTGATGTTAGAGTCTTTGAATTGATGGCTTCATAACAAAAGAATGGAGGTAAGAAGGAACAGAGTTTTGCTGTTTTCATCCAATTTATTTCTTTAATCAGTCTCATTTTATTAAAAATCATAAAAACGAATGGATTGGTATCAGTTTCAGGAAAGTAAGTGGTAAGTTTATTACATTTTTGTGGACATGGAATGTCACCCACTGTGTTTTTTTTTGCCATGTTCACAACATTTCTCCTAACATTCCTCTTTGAAATCCAAATTTTGAATGTGGGAGTGATATTGGATCCAAGGGAAACTCCCTCTATAGGGTTTCTCTCTGTAAATATATATACAATTATGCTGTGTTTTTTTTTGCTTTGTTTCATACATTTTAAAAAACCCCTTTTAACATTATATTTTTTTGAACAAGGAAAGACCATTATAATAGTACTTGGAAGTAGAAAGTTACAAATGTTTGTTACTTGGAATGCATTTATTGCTTTGTTATTTTTAAATTCCATCAGCTTATGGCGATCCTATAAATTAGTGGATCTCAACTTGTGGGTCCCCAGGTGTTTTGACCTACAACTCCCAGAAATCCCAGCCAGTTTACCAAAACATCTGGGGACCCACAGGTTGTGAACCACCGCTATAAATGATAGACCTCCATGTCGCCTACAGCCCAGTTTGGGTCTTTGAGAGCCAGGGCCATGACTTTCTTGACTGAGTCTATCTGTGATGCAGTCTTCTTTTCCTCTAGACTTCTTGCTTATAAAGTATTATTATCTTATCTAATGAGTGATTTCTTCTCATGATGTGTCCAAAGCGGGACAGTTTCTGTTTAGTCATTTTAGTTTCTATGTAGAGTTCAAGTTTGATTGGATCTAGGAGCCATTGATTTGTAATTTTACCTTTCAGTGGTATCATAGAATTCTTTTCCAGCACCACATTTCAGATGAGTTGATTTTCTAATCAGCTTTCTTCATTGTTCAGCTTTCACAACAATACATAGAAACTGGAAATATGATGGTATAGACAAACCTATCTTTAGAATTCAATAATCTTGTCTAGTTCCTTTATAATTTTCCTTTAATGTCCTAGATTTCTACTGATTTCTTTATTGCAAGTTTATGGTCTGATTAATGACTGAGCCAAGGTATGGAAAATATTAGATTTGTAATAATGAAGTCCAGCATAGTTACTTTAAAAGATTTTATCAAGAAGTAGCATTACTTTCGGGAATGGATAAAGGCAATTTGGCCTCAATAATATTTTAATTTAATCCCCAAATTTCTAGCATTGCAGAGAATGGTGTTAACTTTTTCACACCTAGAGCTTACATCCTCTTGCTAACATGGTTTTGGATGCCTAAACTGTTTTTCTAAATGCTTGACAAGAGTTTTAAGTTACTTCAATGTGAGCTAGTTGGAGGAAAATTTCATGGGTGGATATTAGGCTTGCTCAAATAATTCGATTTCCCTGTTACTCGTTACTAATTTGTTACTTTTGTAACTTGTGAAGCAATATACGACCTTGATTGTCCACATGTCTGGATATCGCGGTTTCGAACCGCGACAGGCCCTTTTTCTTATGTCGTTGTTTTTTTTCGTTGGGAAAAAAAGGTTTTGCAAATCACCCAAACTTGTTTAAGTGCACTGGGGCAACCTAGCGTGTTGTTTCCACCTTGCGGCCAATCAGACAGCACGTTTAACCCAGGGGAGGGGCTGGTAGTACGTCCTGAATGAAAAGAGCGTGCACGGGAGCCTCGTGGCTCATTTCGGCTCAGGATCTGCACGAGAGAGGGTGGTTGGGAGTGAGATTCCAGGCAGGCAGGCAGGCAAGATTGCTGCATCACAGCTTCCTTGGCTGAGCTACAGATTATAAGACCGGGAGAAAAGGGTGAGGTGGGGTGGGAAACTGTTGGGTGTTTCTGAATTTTTTTTTCCAAAGGGCCTGTGGCCTTTTTTCCCCACAAGCTTGGCGTTTGCCATTTTCCCACCAGGCCTGCAATTTTTCTGCTGCGCCATTTTGCCTGGTGCGGCAGCCCGGCAGCTGAGAGACAGGCAGAGCCTTGAAGGCCTCCCGCAGCACAAGCTGCTCCAGGACGTCTCTACCCGGTGGAATTCAACCTATAAGATGCTCGAACGCATGGTCGAGCAGCAGAAGGCGGTACACGGCGCATCTCCCTTACATTGGTTGCGCCTGTTAGCAAGCTTGTTACAACTAAGCAAGAGTGGGACACCATCTCCCAGCTGGTAGACGTCCTAAAGCCATTCAAACATGCCACAGAGACCCTTTCGGAATCAAAAGCCCTTCTTAGCCAGGCAGTGCCCATGGTCTTGGGGCTAAGGAGGCATCTAGAAAGGCTTGGGGCCAGTTGAACACTGGACTCCCTGGCTGGACCGCTGACACCGCCGGTCCAGGAGGTGGTGAGGAGGTTGTCATTTGCTGTACGGAAACGCCTTGAGCCACTTCTTTCTAGCAAGGTCCATATGCTGGCGGCCTTGTGTGATCCACGGCTAAAGTACAATGTCTGCCCAAAAGACTTTACCGTATGGAAGGCCCAACTAGTTAACCTTGTGAGGGAGGTCTTTGCTGCAAGGGTGGGGGAAATGGGCACAGTGGCCCCTCTACCGGAAATGCCTGCCACCCCCAGCACTAGCGCTAGTGGCGAGAGTGATAGTCCCGGGGAGCCGGCAGGGGGTTGCCGTAGGGTTACGGATCTCCAGCCGCGACCAGGAAACACTTTCTTTGCAGAGACGGTGGCCATACTAGCCTGCTCGGAAGATTCCTCTTTGCTGGCTTCTGAGCAAAAGGTAGACTCGGCCGAATGCTCGGTCAACAGGTACTTTGAGGAGCCTCCTGAGATAATTTCTTGTGATCCATTGGCCTATTGGGCTTCACGTGATCACATGTGGCCGGATCTGTCGCACGTAGCCCGCCAGTTTCTCAGCTGTCCGCTTACCAGCGTGCAGAGCGAAAGGGTCTTCAGCCTAGCGGGAGATGTAGTCACGCCCCACCGCAGCTTGCTGGACCCTCAAACAGTTGAGAAACTGGTCTTCCTGAAGGCCAACCTTCCCGTGTTGAATTTCCCCGATTTGGATTTTGACACTGACGCCTCCTAGAACAACAGTTCTCCTCCTTTAAGCAGCTCTGCTTCTGATTAACTTTGGCTATTTCTGTTGGGGGGGGTTGCCCCTTTGGCATATGTCCAACAACTCTCTCCTCTATCCTACTATGCTTTCCTTCCTCTCATCCCTTCTGTTCTCGTCTTTATCATCACACACCGTTGCCCACTTTCGTTTTTGGGTCAATCAATCTCTAGGGGCCGTTCCCTGAGGTTCTTTAGGTTTTGTCTCCTGTAATACTGATTCTGGATGGGAAGAAGGATATTCTGGGGGAACTTAGTCCATAAAAGCCAAGGTAGGAAATGCATCCGCTTTGGGTTCAGAACGGATTAAATTCCAATTCTCTACCCTTTCTTTATCAAAAAATATTTCGGGAATGAGCCATGACTGTTAGGTCTTCTCCAGATTCTCGCAGCTCCTGTACAGAAAGAACATTGTTATAATCGATGTGGATCCTTCGGTAAGACATATTTGGTGAAGGAATACGGCAGAGTCTCACTTTACAGAGATAACGGTCCATCAGAACCTTTGTGGCTGTGTCTTGCCGCATTAGGTAGTACACCTCGGCCTTGGCCACCATTTCTCAAAATGGTTGTCTAGTGTCCCATCACCTTGAAAGGCTGTGGTCGACGCTGTGGCCGCGGGACGGCCGCCTTAGGGTCCCCTCGCCCTCTGGCCGCGCACGCGGACGGTGCCGTTTGCCCGTCAGGGCGTGTGCCTTTGCGGCTGCTAGTGACCTGTGGGCGCAGGTTCTGTGGCGTGGGAACTTCAGTTTGCTGGCTTGTTGGCAGGGCGATAGAAGAGGGTGGAATCACCGCAGAAAGTGGGACACCTCGGCCTTGGCCACCATTTCTCAAAATGGTTGTCTAGTGTCCCATCACCTTGAAAGGCTGTGGTCGACGCTGTGGCCGCGGGACGGCCGCCTTAGGGTCCCCTCGCCCTCTGGCCACGCACGCAGACGGTGCCTTTTGCCCGTCAGGGCGTGTGCCTTTGCGGCTGCTAGTGACCTGTGGGCGCACGCTGTGGCCGCGGGACGGCCGCCTTAGGGTCCCCTCGCCCTCTGGCCGTGCACGCGGACGGTGCCGTTTGCCCATCAGGGCGTGTGCCTTTGCGGCTGCTAGTGACCTGTGGGCGCAGGTTCTGTGGCGTGGGAACTTCAGTTTGCTGGCTTGTTGGCAGGACGATAGAAGAGGGTCATTTCCTCTTTCCAGCTCAGCTGCTAGAGATCTTTAATAACACCAGACACACACAAGTCTTCCCTCTAGTTCAACTCCATAGAAACATGAACCTTATATCAGAGCCTTAAAACCTTCCACTTCCAAAAAGCCTTCGAGGACTGTGGGGTGGATCGCTGCCAGTTGAAGAATTGGTTGCCAGGCCAAGAGTATTTCGCACTTTATTGATTTTTAACTGTCAAACTACCTCATCTCTGTGGAAGTATTCAGCCCTCGGCCCAGAGCCGTGTTTTTACACCACTGTTTTTTAAGCGGGTAATGCTGTATGCTGACTGTGACAGCTTTTTTATTTTATGTGTTATTGATGCAACATTTTTTTTACTATAGTTTTTTTTTAATTGCTGCCATTGTATTGTTGACGGGCATGCCCCATGGAAGCCGCTCAGAGTCCCTCCGGGAAGATGGGGCGGGGAATACAAATAAAGATCTTACTGTTGTTATTATTATTATTATCATTATTGATGTGATGGTGGCCACGACTACCCTGCGGACTGCCAGCTTGCTTGTGTCCATCCGGTAGGGCTGCGGCCAGGGCCGCAGACGGTTTGCTGTCAGGGAGTGTGCCTTTGTGGCGGCTAGAGACTTTGGGGCTCTGGTCTGGTTGACACAGAAGTCTGGTTAGGAAACATGGTGGAATGGAGCCCACCTGGGGGATCTCAACAAGTTTTTCATCGTTTGATGCGAGTGTGGTGCCCAGACAAACGGAAGGCTTGGATCTTGTTTGTGATTGGCCAGGGTGATGCAACAAACACCATGGTATGAGAGAGACAATCAAGAAGGAAATTCCTGCTTCTTGGCAGAAATGGGCAGTGCTGGGTGAGATGTCATGGGTGGTGGGGTGGTGGCGTGGGGCCGGCCAACGGTGGCCGGCCCCCCTGGTAAGTGGAGCTTGGGACCCCATTTCACTAGCTGCCTCAAAGGCGCCACGCCCTTCCCCTTGGATGGTGGGGTGGTGGCGTGGGGCCGGCCAACGGTGGCCGGCCCCCCTGGTCAGTGGAGCTTAGGACCCCATTTCACTAGCTGCCTCAAAGGCGCCACGCCCTTCCCCTTGGGTGGTGGGGTGGTGATGTGGGGCCGGCCAACAGTGGCCGGCCCCCCTGGTCAGGGGAGCTTGGGACCCCTTTTCACTAGCTGCCTCAAAGGCGCCACGCCCTTCCCCTTGGGTGGTGGGGTGGTGGCGTGGGGCCGGCCAATGGTGGCCGGCCCCCCTGGTCAGTGGAGCTTGGGACCCCATTTCACTAGCTGCCTCAAAGGCGCCACGCCCTTCCCCTTGGGTGGTGGGGTGGTGGCGTGGGGCCGGCCAACGGTGGCCGGCCCCCCTGGTCAGTGGAGCTTAGGACCCCATTTCACTAGCTGCCTCAAAGGCGCCACGCCCTTCCCCTTGGGTGGTGGGGTGGTGATGTGGGGCCGGCCAACGGTGGCTGGCCCCCCTGGTCAGGGGAGCTTGGGACCCCTTTTCACTAGCTGCCTCAAAGGCGCCACGCCCTTCCCCTTGGGTGGTGGGGTGGTGGCGTGGGGCCGGCCAATGGTGGCCGGCCCCCCTGGTCAGTGGAGCTTGGGACCCCATTTCACTAGCTGCCTCAAAGGCGCCATGCCCTTCCCCTTGGGTGGTGGGGTGGTGGCGTAGGGCCGGCCAACGGTGGCCGGCCCCCCTGGTCAGTGGAGCCTGGGACCCCTTTTCACTAGCTGCCTCAAAGGCGCCACGCCCTTCTCCTTGGGTGGTGGGGTGGTGGCGTGGGGCCGGCCAACGGTGGCCAGCTCCCCAGGGGAGTGGGATCCAAGCCCCCATTTTGCCATCAGGCGATAAATCAAACCAACATTGCACAAATCTTACATTTATTGGGAGGGGGAGGGGCTTGACCACTGTGGTATAATGGCCTCCTATCTGGATGCCTGGGGAAAGTCATTGCGCATTGTGGCAGCACAATGTGTCTCTTGGCCAATGGCCACCAATGTCCTAACATTTTGACAGATTTACGGGCACTGAAACAATGTTACACAAGTAGAAGAAGGACTTTCACAGTGAAGGAACCCCTATTGAATAGGAAATAACAATTCAAAAGCAGGAACAGATTTTTGCAATTGTTAAATAAAGTTTTTTTATATGAACTATGAAATTGCGCAATAAATCTTAGGAAAGGGCAAACGCTCTGCAATTTAGCGAGCAAGCAGGGTGGATTGTGTTCTCCCACTGTACCAAATTTGATCAGTATAGCTGAAAAAATGAGTGCAGGAGAGCCCCATAAAAGGCCCCCCCTTGGGCTGTTTTGGGCTACTGCGCATGCGCGTCCGCCATTAACGAATTAATTTAGAAAAGAACGAATTTTCGTTAATTTCGAATTTTTTGGGGGGCAAAATTCGGAAATGACTTCAGAAACGAAACGCTACCCCCCTCTACTTTTGAAACGAGTTTAGAATCAATTTTTTCATGGATCGCTCAAGCCTAGTGGATATAATTCCTTCTTTGCCATCCAATGCCCTCTTTTTGGCACCTTTAAGTACATCTCTAAATTATTTCAAATTATGAGTAACAATAATATATTACTGGAAAAACGTTACTTTTGGAAAGAATTAGAGAGGGTTTGAGAATTATCTGAGACATTTCTAGTACAGGCAGTCCTCAAGTTACAAACCAGATAGGTTCTGTGGGTTTGTTTTTAAGTTGCATTTGTATGAACAGGTACATTTTTTAAGTGTAGCTCCAGAGCAAGTGCGCTTTGGATAGCTTAGGGAAAGATTCACACTCCTGTGGTGTTTGTTTTGATGTCTATACCCCTGTTCAAAAGCTTTCTCCTCACTTTCTGTCCCGGTGATAATTGGATTTTGAAAAAAAATGGCTTGTTGTGGAAACAAAGATTGATGGGAAAGCTTCAATGGAGACACCTTTTCCCTATGATAGCTCTTTCAGGAGTGAATTTCCCTTCCTAGGGGTAGATTTCTCTCACTTCCTGTTGTCTCACCCCAGTTTTTAACTACGAGTCTTTTGTAAATCAGATGTTTGTAACTCAAGGACTGCCTGTACAGTTATTTTTTTAAAGAAAAATTGATATTGCCATTTTAATAAAGCAAGTATATGTTCACATATTGTATGTTATGCTTCTTCTCTGTGGTTGATTTTTGGGTATTGAGTAGGGAGATTTCCTGGGAAAAGTAGTTTGAAACTAGTGAGTTTTTAGCAGGTTTGGCTACATCACAAAGTAGATAACAAATGTGACCACCTCTATGACAACAACAGTAACAAAGATGTGTGCAGGTTTAGGTTTGGCTTAAGGTTGTTTATATAACTAGCAGGATACTAGCATCACTTTTTAAAATATTACATTAAAAACACTGAAAATCTGCAATAAGATTACACAGCTTTAAAGCAAGTACAAATCAAGGTCTTTGAAGCATGAAATGTTTTAAAATAAGATGCATAACTTGAACAAATTGCTAATTATGCCCAGGATAATCTTAGTTCACAGTGTATATCTGTTTGGATGTGAAATGAAAACCCCTCAAAGACAGTGGGTTTGTATAACAAAGGGATTCACAAGTTGTGCAGAAGCCATTCACACTTTTATATATACTATTCACACTATATATATATATATATATATATATACACACACACACACACACACTCAAAATGGCCCAGTCTTCTGAGCTGCCCCAAGAGGAGGGGGCTTTCAAGAATCCAAATCTCAGTAAACTTAGGGTGCATGGACAAACATTTTTAAAAGGGGGGTTGCATGTCAGGCTGGGCCGGAAAGGGAGGGAATGCAAAAGTCAGGGGGGATGGGGGTGTCTGGTGTAGTGGTGGGAGGCAGGGGGTGGGTGGCACAGTGGGGGAGAAGTTTACATGGGCTCTCACACATCCTAGATGTACCTGATCCATGAGATGATTCATGAGCAGAATATTAGGATGTTAATCAAAATGTTCTCCCACCTTTTCAATCTTCACTTCACATATATTAAAAAGCCAAACTTAAATTATTTTACAGAGTGTAATTCTCATGTTTTGTTCTTTAAAAAAGCAATTAGTCGTTTTTGCAAGTTTCCTTCTGCTTCAATGGGTAATTTTAGCCCATTGCCTTCTGTATCTTCCTAAACTTCAATTTAGGGATTAAAAATGTATATGGCTTTTTTGCACAGAAAACAGGATTTTCTTCATTGTCTCTCTCCTTTTCCTTATCATGTGGGCACCTCTGCTATTGTCAGAAGTTTATTTACAGTATTTTATTTACAGTATTTATATTCCGCCCTTCTCACCCCGAAGGGAACTCAGGGCGGATCACATTGTACACATGTAAGGCAATCATTCAATGCCATATAACATAGAACAGAGACAGAGACAGACACAGAGGCAATTTAAACCTTCTCCAGCTTCCAGCTTCCTGAGGGTATGCTTGATTCCGGCCACGGGGGAGCAGCTGCTTCATCGTCCACTGCAACAGCACTTCCTCATTCCAACAGCAGCTGGATGATTTTTATGGTGTCATAAATTAACCTCCCCACATATAAGTGGTATCTAAATTTCCTACTTGATAGATGCAACTATCTTTCGGGTTGCATAGGTCAGCAACGAGCAGGGGCTATATTTTATTTTTAATTGTTGGGTGCTCACCCCGACATGGGCTGGCCTCGAACTCATGACCTCTTGGTCAGAGTGATTTATTGCAGCTGGCTGCTAACCAGCCTGCACTACAGCCCATCATGTGGCCATTTGGGAGCAGCATTGGCAGCACAGATGGTAAGGTGGTGATCCAGCAGGGCTGATGTGATCTCAGCCAGATTGGACAATCTAGACCAGGGGTCCCCAAACTAAGGCCCCGGGGCCGGATGCGGCCCTCCAATGTCATTGACCTGGCCCCTGTCCTAAACTTTAGACTTAGGGTTGACCTAAGTCTACCTGGTCTTTGGAAGTCTCTTTGCTTACCTGTGGTCTTATGAGATCATCTAGATGGTCTTTGAAGGTCTCTTTGCTTAGCTATGGCCTTATGAGACCATCACTTTCCTTACCTGTGGTCATATGAGACTATCTCAATGGTCTTTGAGGTCCCTTTCCTTATCTATAGTCTTATGATGGCCTTATGAGATCATCTAGATGGTCTTTGAAGATCCCTTTCCTTACTGATGGTCTTATGAGACCATCTGGATGGTTTTTGGAGGTCTCATTGCTTACCTATGGTCTTGAGATCATGTAGATCAGGGGTCCCTAAACTAAGGCCTCATTTACCTGGCCCCTGTCCTAAACTTTAGACTTAGGGTTGACCTAAGTCTGAAATGACTTGAAGGCACTCAACAACAACAATCCTAATTTTGGACTGTTTCATAGTCCGGCCCCCCAACAGTCTGGGGGACTGTGAATCGGCCCTCCACTTAAAAAGTTTGAGGACCCCTGATCTAGACCCTGACCAATTCTGCAAAGGATTCTGCACAGTGCATGTGGGTGTCTCTAGGGCCTTGGGTTAATACCCTGGTGTAGACATGGCCCAAGTGAAAAACAAATAGAAATACATGCATATTTCTAAAAAGAAAATATCACAAACTGATGCAGAAACAGGATGGGGAAAACAGACATGTAAGAGTTTAACAACACTACATTGTCAGAAACCAAAACTGACAACCTTACAACACGAATAGGTCAATTTTATAGAGAGTGGGAATCTGAATGGTATACATTTCAGTGGCTACAGCTTGCTTAAAGTTATCACTGAAGCAATTTGACTTTGCTTGAAGTGCTTTTGTTTTTTTCCTTGCTTTAACATTTTTTAAAAATTTTAACAGACTTTCTACCCCCTCCCATTTCTATTGCCCACTAGTGGCTATTTAAAGCTGATATTATGATATGACTGAAGTAGTCTTAACTGTTAAATTGTTATTTGAAGTTGTATTTGAAATCACAAAAATCATATTTATTCTCCCTGTATTCTTTCTTTTTGTTTTACTCAAACACTGCAGCAAGAAGCATTTTTCCAGAGCAAACCCATGGAATAATAATTCACAAGAAAACCTAACCCAAGCCTTGACAAGTACATAAAGCAGAACAATTCAGTTTAACAAACTACATGCAACCATTGTTGCATGACAAGGGTTTCCCCAGTGTTTTTATCCTAAGCAGTGTTTCCTGATTCTTACCTATTTGGATAGTCACTGTTCAAGGAAAAAGGTGATTCCTTTGGATCAACATTTCTTTTCCTTGTGTTAATTTGGTAAGTTCATTTTGGCCTGGGAAATGAAAAGGAACTGAGCTATATAAAATTAGGCAGCATGTACCAGTAGACTGCCAGAATAACAGTGTAATGGAGGGGAAAGCACACAGACCTGCTCCTCTTAAAATGTCATTCCTAAGAAAATGAATGCAAAAAAGCAGACGGCCTGCATTTTCCCTTTCTATGTGACTAACTGGGGAATTTTGATTTGTTCACTCACTAACCATGCAGATATCATATTATTCTCAATCGGGTTTTTATAGAGCTGCTGCTACAGGCCAAGTTCGCCTTTTTTTTTCCTACTGCTGTGCTTGTTGCCTGATATCTGATTCTTTTTATACAGCAATCTTCTAGCAAAAGATTTATTTATAAAAAATGTAGGTCCCATGAATCAGAAGCCAGGCTGTTCAAGCTATTTAAGTGGGGAAGGGAGCAGAAGGAGGGGGAAGCCGAGCTTATTTTACTGATATTTCTAAACAGCTTAGAACCATGGTATCTGAAATAGTCTCTTTTCCAATGCAAATCCATCTGGGCATTAAGATCTTGGTAAGATACGTGCTTTTATATGCCAGCAATTTCAGAAACAAGTTTGACAGGAACAGGTTGCTGCTTATGTCAACTCCTATCAAATCAACTTCATCTTTGGTGACCCCATGAATGAAAATTCTCCAAATTACTTTGCTATCCACTGTCTTGCTCAGGTCTTCCAAAGACAGGGCTGTGACTTCCTTGACTGGCTCCATACACCAGTAATGAAGCCTTCTTCTTTTTCTGCTTCCTTCTACTTTACCATTGTCTTTTCAAATGAGTCATGTTCCCTAGAATGTCCAAAGTAGAACTGTTTCCATGTAGTCATTTTGCCTTGCAGGGAGAGTTCAGGCTTAATTTGCACTTGGAACCCACTTATTTGGGCCAATAGTATCCACAGAACACCACATTTCAAATAAATTTGCTCTCTTCCTTTCTGCTTTCCCCACAGTCTTTCAATGGACATACCCAAGCTCAGGAACTCTCTATCTAAAATAATTTTCCTCCAGCTGCTGAATACTTTATAGTTCATATAGGCCTTTGGCTACTATTCCACCAAGTATGTTTTGTGACTCTTGCTCACTATTAAGGACCTCATCACAAAGGCCCATGGATTTGCCATGCATTGTGGCAAATCTATGGGCTCCTGGCGGGGAGCATGGAGAACCATCACTCCATGCCTTGCATTGCACACTTTACTGTTACCCCCATCCCATGGGGAAAAGCATCACCACCCAGCTTCACCATTGCAGACACAGGGAGGTTCCTGTGTTGCCGCTATGATGGTGTGCGCCACTTCCTCTCCTCTTTTAGTATGGAGCCTGGCCGGAAGTCCCTGTTCATCATCTAATGGGCTCCATGCTGAAAGTGGAGAGAAAGCAGACAGGCAAATTGGTCCATCTGATTAGATAGTTAGAAAGAGAGAGAGGAGAGAGAGACAGAGAAAGAAGGAAAGGGAGTAAATTTAGTTGGTTCAGTTGCTGGGTTAATCTGTTCTTGTTGTCAAATGTTTGGTTTGGCCAAGATCCAGTCAGTACACTGGAAGAGAACAGGTTTAATCACATAGTTGTCAGAGAGGTTGAATCTCTTTTTGGCTTCTTCTCTTGGTACACAAATGCAGTCAGTGGTCTTGTAGTCAAAATTTGGTCCTCTCCCCACATACAACAATCAATAGGTAGGTTCTGGCTATTTTTAACCCACCTGCCTTGTAAGACTGCCAAATGAGTTTGTGTGTGTTTCTTGTTCTTTCTTCAGGGTGATATCAGAAAGATATCCAGAGTGAGAGAGGGAAGGGAAAATGAGAACTAACCCTTCCATTCACCCTCCTCTGACTAGGATATTTATTTATTTATTTATTTATTACGTCACTCTACCCCGCCCTTCTCGCCCATCAGGGGACTCAGGGCGGCTTACAATATAAACATATACATCAGAAAACAGTTTACATCAGATTTAAAAATCCATCAAAATTAAAAATTACAATAAAAATTAAAATATACATTAAAAACCTACATAATTATACATTTAAATATACATTTAAGGCGCTTTTCATGTCCAGATGGGGGTCTGTCAGTGAGTCATATATTCATATCACGATTCTGCTGCTACTCATGCTCAAATGCCTGATCCCATAACCACGTTTTTGTTCTCTTTTGGAAAGACAGGAGGGAGGGAGCCTGTCTAATTTCGTTTGGGAGGGCGTTCCATAGGCAGGGGGCCACCACTGAAAAGGCCCTGTCCCTCATCCCTTCCAGCCGCACCTGTGAGGCTGACGGGACCGAGAGCAGGGTCTCCCCAGAGGATCTTAGATTCCGTGATGGGTCATAGCGGGAGACACGTAAGCTGGCCCGGAACCGTTTAGCACTTTATAGGCTAAAGCCAGCACTTTGAATTGTGCTCAGTAGCTGATCGGCAGCCAGTGGAGCTGACGTAATAGACTACTGCAACACACTCAATGTGGGGTTGCCTTTGAAGACTGTTCAGAAGCTTCAAATAGTCCAACGAGAGGCAGCCAGGTTAATAATTGGGGTGGCGTACAGGGAGCACACAACTCTCATTTGTATCAGCTCCATTGGCTGCCAGTTAGCTAATGAGCACAATTCAAGGTGCTGGCTTTGGCCTATAAAGCCCTGGCCCAGTTTACTTGTCCGAATGCATCTCCCTCTATGGACTACCACAGAGGTTAAGATCTTCCAATGCCTTCTCAGTGATTTCCCCCTGGCTATGGAACTCCCTCTCTGGTGAGATTAGATCAGCTCTTTCCCTCATGTCCTTTAGAAAAATGGTAAAGACTTGGCTGTGGCACCAAGGCTTTGGGACAGTGCAATGAGGCAATAGGAAACCTACTCCGCATGGTGTCCTGAGGTGGTTTAAACAGCTGATTTTGAAGTAGATATAACTGACTTTAATGTTTAATGTTTTAATGTTTAATGTTTTTAATGTGTGTGTGTATTTATAATTATTTTATGTCCCGGCATGGAATGCTTGCCGTATATATGTTGTGCTCTGCCCTGAGTCCCCTTCGGGGTGAGAAGGACAGAATATAAATGTTTTAAATAAATAAAAAATTTACAGATCTGCTTGCCTGGTTTTCTCCCAAAAAGCTCCTGGTTTGAACATTTATAATAACTTGGGATATTCAAGCAGCATCATGGTCATGATGCTGCCTGTGACTTTTCACATCCCCTTCTTTGTTCTGAAAGGCTCCTGATACCATATGGTAGAGTAAGAAAAGTTTCCTTTGCTGAACTGCCATCTCATATGCTAATGCCACAATTTAAGTGATGCTGTCTATGCAACAGGCTTCTTTTGATATGAAAAGCACAGCTTACAACAGGTTTTTCTTCTTTTTGCTGGACAGCTCCCTTCACTTCATCTATATTATTGTACTACAGCCATATTATTAGATCACAAGTGTGTATGCGAAGGGGGCACCAGGGGACAATGACAGACAGATGAAATGGCAGTTAGAAAATGGTTGCTTTTATTATAAAAAAAAACTACAGCTTGGAAAAGTTTCTTGTTGAACTACATCTTCTATCATCCTATAATTAACCCACACATAGAGAGATTTTTGTGGGTCCATATGTGTACATTAGAAATGGGCAAAGCTAATTTATTCTGAGCACATATCTTCACTTGTACCATTATCTGCCCAACAGCTAGACCTGCAAGTGTTTTCTGGATCTGTTTTCTGAATGATGGTGTGAACTCTGTATAAGACTAAGGAATCTGTTGGTTGTAATACAGAAATTGACAAAATATTATTTATTCATTTATATGCTTACTTTTCCACTCAAAGCAGTTGAGAAAAGGTTTTTTACAGCACCAATAAAAGCACATATCAAAACATTAGTAAAACAAGAGGTTATTGTTAAAAGTGCAATCCACAGAATGAACAGTATTAAAAACAAATGCATTAAAAGATAAGAGATAAAACTTATTTAAACAGCTGTGATAAATTCTGGTGCCTGCTGTAAGTTTTAACTGTTTTATAAGGTAAAGGGTAAAGGTTTCCCCTGATGTTAAGTGCAGTCGTGTCCGAATCTGGGGGTTGGTACTCATCTCAATTTCTAAGCCAAAGAGCCGGCATTGTCCATAGACACCTCCAAGGTCATGTGGCTGGCATGACTGCATGGAACGCCGTTACCTTCCCACCGGAGTGGTACCTATTGATCTACTCACATTGGCATGTTTTATATGATAGGTTAAATTGGGTTTTTATATTGGTATATGATGTTCACCTGATTATGTATTGCGTGCAGATGTATTTATATTGGTTTTGTATTTGTAAGCCACTTTGAGTCCCACCCATGGGAGAAAAATGGGATAGAAATGAATAAATAATAATAATAATAATTTTTCTCTGATTGGACTAGAAGTACCTACAAACTCTAAATACCTTTTTCCTTCCTTTGCTTTTCTTTGAAAAAAAAAGAGGAGTTGATTGTGTCCTCTGCATGGAGTAGGTCAAGGGTGGAAATGGGCTTTTCCAGGAGATTTGCGTGGCCTTCAAGAAGTCTAAAGAAGACCTTGAGACTTTGAATTTATCATTGTGTACTCTCATTTTAGATGAAAACTTTAGGGTGAATCTATCTTGGGGTTTTCCCAGAGTGTGTGACTCACCCAAAGTCACCCAGTGATTTTTCATGGCAGAGTATGAAATCAAACTCTGATCTCTAGAGTCACAATTGAACACTCAAACCACTACATCACTCTGGATTCCCCTGACATGCTTCCTTGGGTTTTTCTTACTCGAAGAGCTCACAGACTACCCCAAAATATCATAGTTTATGGAGTGCTAAAATCGCCTTTGATCCCATAACAGAGCTGGTAAATGTCAGTGTATTAGCATGAAACCATTAAAATAAATTAATTCATTAGCATTGAAATACTAAGAGGAATGCCATAAAATTAATTCATGATAGTAATCATTAATACGTTTAATTGTTGGGTCATTAAATTAAATTCTTTTAGAATTATTAAAGAGGCTACCACCTCAATCACTCCCTACCTGAGGTAACAAATTAATTCCATTGGTGTTTGACAACTGAAATATTTAATTTTAAGTTTGCAATTTAAAATGTTAATAACAGAATATCAATGAACGTTTTGAAAGCTCTGACCAATGGGTCGAATTTAGTTTTGGAGCTGTGCTATCAAATCTTCATACTCTATTACGATGACTGAATAAAGGTTGATAAATCTCTTAAAACCATTTTCATTTTGCTTCTCAGATTTCCTCTGCTAAATTCATTCTGTCTTTTTAATTGGTGCATTTTTTTTAAAAAAAATTATAAGAAAATTGGCATGTTTTTGTATGCATTTGTTGTAACACATGAATTTCTATGTATGCTTTTCCAAATTACACTTCTCTCAGTACATAGTCATTCTTTGCTCATTTTCTCCTAATATGCACATTTGGTGTATATCCATCTTTAATATGTATGCTTTGAGTGCATTTTTTCCACTGAAAAACTTGAGATGGTTTGGGAAAGTACAAATATCAGTATCCATTTGGTGTGTTAAAGTACCACAGAGATAATATCACAATGAAATACAGGCTGGCAGCCTATTAGTGGCATATTTGGGTATACTGTAACTGTAAAAGTTATATCTGCGTATGTAAGTCATAACAGATAAAGAAAATCAGCCACTCCATCTGTTTTGACTTCCTTCTCAAACCACTTACTTGACTTCCACTTTCTCGACAGCCATTCAGTGGCCAAGTCAGGATGACAGGAAAACAAGAGCAACCAGACAATCAGACATTCCTGAAGCTGTCCGAAGGAGTCCATTGGATGTATCAGAGTCATCCAGAGGTCCAGAAGAATGTCATAATCTTCCTGATATTGGCTTTAAAAATAGGGATGGCCCTTGTCTTAATCCCCTTTCTCCCTTGCCTCTGTGACAGGTTGTCCAGACACAGAAAAGGTAAGCTGAATGAAGGCAGGGGCATGAATATCAACAGGGGATACAGGAAGAAAGAAAATAAAGGCAATGAATTCCAGTGATTTTTTTCTTACAGACCCCAAACTTATAGTGACTTATAAGATCTGTTGAGCATTTAGAAACATGGTTTAGACACCTGCCTAAAAGAGGCAGACAACATTAATAAGGGAAGGTGAATGCAATATCTATACATATAAAAGGGTAATGAAATTTCGGCCTAGGACAAAACAACAAAACTACACATCCCAGAAACACTAAACTTGGCAGCACAACCCCTCATCCATGCCTCTACATTCATAGAGCAAAACGAAAAGAAAAATAAAGTCCTAATTAGAGGGAGAGGAATAATTGTTTTTATCCAATTGCTGCCAGTTAGAAAGCTAAGCTCCGCCCACTTGGTCTCCTAGCAACCCACTCAGCCCAGGGGACAGGCAGAGTTAGGCCTCTTCCAAACTGCCTATAAAATACAGATTATCTGATTTTAACTGGGTTATATGGCAGTGTAGACTCAAGGCCCTTCCACACAGCTATATTACCCATTTCCAATGGACTTAATGTCGAGGGAAAACCTTTACCCTTTACTTTAACTACCACCAATGCCTCAATACTTTATTTCCCATACCACCATACTCCCCACAGCAACGCGTGGCCGGGCACAGCTAGTTTATATATAAAATCAGTGTTCAATTCTCTGCAGTGGTAGACATTTAGAGATTGAAGGAAACGTTTATTGGGGAACAGAATTTTTATAAGGGGGCAACAAACATCTCAAGGGACGTTTAGGGGTCCAAGAGATGTCCATGCAAATGACATCTGTGCAGCACATCTAGCTGCAAGAAAATACTTAGATGCATTGTTGTTGTGGTTGTTGTTATTATTGAGCCTTTCGCCCCATGGGGACTCAATGCGGCTAACATCTATCCACACTAAACAGGTTTAAAAAGAGCAAAAAAAGTTAAAAACCAATTAAATAATAACAACATGTTAAGGACGGTGAGCATGAAATGTATATGTATCTTGCTATAACACATAGATACATCTCAAGTGTGGCTACATTGTACAAGTATATTTCATGCAGGCTACATGATATAGATACATCACAATGAACGTATATCTTATGCCAAAGGATTCCAGCACATACTTCTTTTGGATTTTCTATATGACACTTCTGTTAAATATAAATGCACATATTTAGATAATGGATGTTTACAGCAAGTGCTCAGTGAATCTAGTTTCCTCCATGGAATCTGATTATTTCTGAGAAGGATTACGTTGTGAGGCAGTTTGTTGGAAAAACAACATATTGGCCACCAGTGCCCCACAAGTTGAAGGTCTAGTTGAAATACTTGTGTGATTGGTTTCCTCTCCCTTTCCTGCTCTAAACCATCATGCTTCATTGGAGTTCTTTGCTCCAGATATCTAATGCCTACATGAGGCAGTACACAGATACGAATTAAGTAGTATGCACCAAAAAGCCACCTTGACAGTTAATTGTTATTCAACCATTCAATTAGTTTTAATTTTGTGAGCCAATCCAAAATACGGATGGTTTGAATTAATGGAAAAGGCACCTTAAAAAACCCCCTTTGCTGCAGTGGAAGGAGTTAATTGGTGGATAGTTTGGTGGATGATTAATATCCCCAGAATGCAGCAGCTGGGCTACATTTGCTAGCACATATTAATTAAAGCAATGAGATGGCATAGTGACACTTCTCTTTGATAGAGGCCAAAGGCTATTTTGTATTCTGACAGAAATAGCTACCTTCTCCTTTCTCTGCAATATAATAAACTTCCTCGTTATATCATTGCCTCCTGAAACTATTGTCATAATCCCAATGTGGAAGGGGAAAGGTTCATAAATAGATTCAGAACTCAAAGGCATTCACCTCCAGAGGGTTTTTTTTTTTTTTGGCAAACTGCTTTTGGGGGAGGGAATTTTATGAAAGTTAACAAGGAAAATCAGAAAGGGGGGATTCAATAAAAGGAGCCAGTAATGAGAGGAGCTATGAAAACGGGAGCTGTATTGTTTTAGTTTCCAGCCTAATAAATCATATTAATTAAAAGAGAGATGTTCAATCTTCTGTTCTTATCAAGCCTACATTTTCTGAGTACAAGAACCTTTAGAAGCTAAGGGAAGATAAATTGAAAAGCCAGGCTAGAAGAAGCAAGGGAGAAAAAGAATAGGGCAAATCCTAATCACACAGGGTTACTAGCAATTCCATAAATCATCTGATCTAGTCTGACCTCAGTGGCATCACCTGCAGAAATATTGGCCTGATCTGCATTCACTCTCCTCTGCTCCAAACAAACAACATAGGGGCAAGGCTGAGCATCATTATCCTTTCAGCATCAGTCCTTGGAGAAGTAGCTTTTTTAAAATACTGAAAAGACATTGTACTGATCCCTTCATCTTTGCTACAAAGTAGATTCCATCTCTTAGAAACCTATCTTGTTTGGATAAGGACTAGGTTCTGCTCTTTATATTTCTGTTTGTCTTCTGGATATTCAGAAAAATCAAGGTAAAGATCTTGGGCTTGTCCACATGGGTAGAATAGTTTTCATTCACTATGACATTGCTCCATGACATCCATGGTCTTTATCAAGGAGTAAATCGGGTTAATCCCGTTTGCCCAAAACACCAGAAAAATCCTACAGTTTGGACAGCATGACCTGATGCAGACATGAGCTGAGAGTGAGATTTTGGTTGTATATAAGAAACAGCCTTATATTTTTACTAGCTTTGCCCGGCCACGCGTTGCTGTGGCTTTGTTGGCCAGGTGGAATAGCAGTGAATAGCCTTGTAGCCTCAAAGCCTGGCCGTTTTCTGGAGTAGCTGGAGTAGCACCCTCAATTAAAGAGCCGCTGTGAAGCCTGGCTACTTCCTTTGTAGGGGAATCATTATTTGACCAGATTGAATTGCACTGAATAGTCTTGCAGCTTAAAGGCCTGGCTGCTTTCTACATAGGGCATCCTTGCTAGGCTAGGTTGAATGGGATGGAGTAGCCTCGTGGCTTCAAATGAATTTGGAAAAAGAATCAGATATTCCAAGTTGGTATGCTATCTTTGAGAATATCCTTTTTCCAGTTGCTGACCATCCAATTAGAGAAGATGAGGACAAGAAAGGAAGGGCTAGTGGTAAAGGACATAGTAAATAGCCAGATTCACCATCCTTCTCATTCTTTTATACAACAAATAGATGATGATGATGATGATGATGATGATAGATAGATAGATAGAGAAGGATGATATGCAGTGATGTAATTCTGTACAACTGCAGTAGAATCTCTGAGTCACATGAACCCATATATGTGGAAGCCCTATAAATAAACATTTCCCATTTTATTTCTAACTGAAGACACCATATTTCTAGGAATATCTGATTCCTCCATGACACGTCTATGGTCAGTGTAAAATTATACTTGGGGCCTACAAATTCCTAGAGAAAATATAAGAATTAATTGTGCAAATAATAAAATTCATAAAAGTTAACAAGTTTGGATAGTCAACTTGTGACGGCGCGAGTGGCGCCATCTATATGTCAAACTATAAGTTTCAAGATTTGAATTGTATCATGTCTGATTTTGCCCTTACCCTGTAAATGCAGTTGGATTGGTTATTTATATCTGTCAATCAATGTTGTGTGTACCTGTTATATTGCTTACTCAGCTAAACTGTTTGGCTCCACCTCTTCCTGGAGTAGGACTGTGTTTCCTCCTTTTCATTCCACGAGCAAGCTCTCTATCGGATGGACGTGAAAGAGAGGCTTGGCTCTGAAAGCCCTTCAAAAGTTACCTCTCAGCACCAATTCTGAGGTTCTTACCCTTGGGACTCACACTTCATGTTCAGGGCCAACCTGAACAACGTTGAGGAGTCTCAAGCGCCTTCACATCAGTCCTTTGGCAACAGAGGAAGACTCTTGTCTTCAGATATAGGTCATTGGACTGAGGCTGAGTTTGCTCCGGCATTCACAGCCAGAGAAAGAGGGATCTGGACAAGCTTCATGGACTTAAACAATCAAAGACTGTAATGTATATTTTCTTTTACCCCCCTTGTGAAGAATAAACCCAGTTTTTGAGTTAACTTCAGTGTTTTGGTCCTTGGGAGTTCCAGTTTCCCTAAAGGAGGGCAAGAAGCAATCCCCTGGGGAAAGATGTCACGTCCATGCCTCTTTCACTAAGAGTACAGCCCCAGGCGCGACGGCACACAACTGTACTATTAATTGCAATGGCACAAGCCTAGGAGGACTTTCATTTAGATTTTCCTCTAGTGTTTTATGAAGTACATTATCTTGAAGTTAACAAAGCAATAAGACAATATGAAAATGCAGCCATCTAGCTAAACTCTGGTTATTGTAAACTACTTTGTTCAAATTTTGTGGTGGATTATACTCATTGTTCTTTTGTTTCTTTCCAAGAACACAGAGTGAAAAGAAGAGAGGGACATTTCCACATTTCATATGTAATTACTGCTATTAGAAAAACATTAAATGTGTGCATAAAAGTAGTGATAAGCAGCATCCACTTTGGACACATTGCAAGTCCAGCATGAGGAGCAGCTAACAGCACTCCAGGCTTTGTCCTAGCAAATCTACTGAAACCAGTTCTCTAAGAAGGACCTTCCAGAAACCCCCCCCCCTCACCTGTCTGTTTTTAGACAGCATTTGATGAAACTGGCATGTGTGAATATCCCTTCTAAGTGAAGTCAGTCTGCCAATTTCATCAAATTCTGCCAAAAGGAATTTTTCCACCAATCAAATATATGGTAAATTGTCCAATTTTCCATGTCATGTAATGGGAAGATGTACAAAGCTTGAATTTTTCTGAAGTGAGGCCATTCTTAAAACCCTAGAGAAAACAGGTCATAGTCAAAGCAGTCCAAATTCGAGTTGGCCCCTCTTCTGAAACACTGAAGTGTTGTTCAATCTGAATACTTAATTTCAATGTGCATGCCAACACAAAACAGAATCGCCTTTGGCACAGGAAAGTTTAATACCACTGGACTACCAGAGTTGCAAATCCACCCCCCCCCCCATTCTCTTTATCACAGGCAAAGTTTATAAATAATGCATTTTCCTTTGTATTTGAGAACAGGATGAGTTACTTCCCTGCTAGTCAAAAGTGTATTTTTGGATAAAAAGAAAATATTAGTGCTGCAGTTCAAACCACATTTAAGCAGGAGCATAATGGGAATTACCTTTGAAAAACATACACAATTCAGCCAGGCAATAAAATAGAGAAGGGAATTAATTTTAGTTGCCTTGATGGCCTCCTTCATTTCTCTTTTTAGAAAGCAGGTAGAGATAGCAATTTACACCCTGAAATCTTTGCTTAGCAGAGGGAAATGTTGCTATGTTGGATGAATTTTGTCAACAGGAATGGGCATAGAAACATAGTGAATTCTCAGTCTAAAGTGGTGAAATTCAAATTGGACTGGATCACTATCCAAAGGAATCTTGTAGTTGAGAAAAAGAATTGGTAGCTTCAGCTTTCTAGACTTAAGTTGCATCTGATGAAGTAGACCTAAGTCTATGATAGCCTATGCTAAGAACTGCTTTCTCTCAGCCTCAAAGATGCTTCAAAATCTCACTCTAAAGCTGCTTGGTTGACTAAATTTCAGCTTTCACTACAATTAGAGCTTCAGAAAAGAAGAGAATGTGTGAATATGAATGTTGTAATAAAGAAACTCTTCTTCAGATTAAATCAGGATTTTTTTTGTTGATTTCTGTACACTCATAGTTCTCTTTAATTTTATGGAGTTCACCACTTCCTTCTGCCCAACTGTGGTTTTAACCATCATGTCCTTGCATTGAACTTATTAGTCTCCACGTTCAGATTTTGTCATGAAATATACATTGAGTTAGACTAGCAATGTATGAAGTCTACAACATCGTAGGAATGGGAAAATATTTTTAAATGGTCAAAACTCTGTTTCTTGAGTATCAGAAAACCCAGACAAAGAAATCCTGGACTGATGAGAATTTCTGCAGTTCAGGACTTATTTTGTGAAAAATTCATATAGTGGGAGTACTTTGCACAGAAAAAGAATATACTTTTTGGCAATTTTAAAAAATAATTTTGCATAGAAGTTTTGTTTTAAAACCAGTTTCCTGCACAGAAAATTCTGCTTTTTATATGATATATATATATATATATATATATATATATATATATACAGTAAAGTCTCACTTATCCAAGCTAAACGGGCCGGCAGAAGCTTGGATAAGCGAATAACTTGGATAATAAGGAGGGATTAAGGAAAAGCCTATTAAACATCAAATTAGGTTATGATTTTACAAATTAAGCACAAAAACATCATGTTAAACAACAAATTTGACAGAAAAAGTAGTACAATATGCAGTAATGTTATGTTGTAATTACTGTATTTATGAATTTAGCACCAAAATATCACGATATATTGAAAACATTGACTGCAAAAATGGCTTGGATTATCCAGAGGCTTGGATAAGTAAGGCTTGGATTAGTGAGACTCTACAGTATATATATATATATATATAGAGAGAGAGAGAGAGAGAGAGAGAGACAGACAGACAGAGAGAGAGAGACATTTTGGGAATGCATTCTTAAGCATTAGGGTTGTCCGATCGATGGAAAAATTGTTTCAATTCTCGTTTCTAAAGTAGGGGGTGCCGGCTCTTCACCCAAAATTTTTGGATATTTACAAAAATTCGTAATGTTTCTAAAATGTTTCTAAAATGGTGGACGCGCATGCGCAATCGCCAAAAAACAGGAAACCGGGGGGGACTTTTCTCGGGGTCTCCCGCCCACATTTCTTGAGCTATTCTCATCAAATTTGGTACAGTGGGAGAACACATTCCACACTCTTTGCTCAACAAATTGCAGAATGTTCCTGTCTCCTATGATTTTTGGCGAATTTTTATAACTTTTTATAATATACTATTTTTTTATATTTTAAGAAACCTGTTCCTGTTTTGAAAGTCTTACTTCCTGTTCAATTGGGTTCTTCACTGTGAAAGTCCCTCTTTTCTATTTGTGTATATTTGTTGCTGTGGCCGGAAATCAGCGAAAATGGTGGTCATTTGCAGAAACTGGAAACCCCCCACTCCTATCTAAAAATAGGTGATATTTCAGCTTCCTAAGACATGGGAGCTCGTGTCCCACTCCCTTGTGACCTGAGCCCCACACCACACACCCTGCCCCTATCTAATAAAAAGCGGTGGCCGGGTTTTTTTTTTTGTGCAACAAGGAAAAGGGGTGCACACATTCCTTTGCAGGCTTGGAAAGCCTTATATGGGTTTTATTGCTTTCTTCCAGAAAACTTTGCAAAGGAAAGGCAAAAAGTCTACCTCAAAAAGGAAAAGCACCCCAAATCTCTGGGGTTACAGGGAAAGAAGCAGTGCACACACTCCTTTGCAGGCTTGGAAAGCCTTATATGGGTTTTATTGCTTTCTTCCAGAAAACTTTGCAAAGGAAAGGCAAAAAGTCTACCTCAAAAAGAAAAAGCACCCCAAAAGCCCCAAAGCTAGCGGTTACAGGGAGGGACGCAGACTCCTTTGGAAAATAAAAATTCCCAACATCCACAGCAAGGACTCTGCCCCAAGCCCCAAGCCAATTTCCCCCCAACACAATATCTAACCGGCAACAACCAGCCACTTTGCCCTCTCAGCTTCACGGCGCGCGCGCGAACCACCCTCTCTCCTCGGTATCCCAACCCAGAGAATGGCTTGGCTCCGTGCGGAGGCGATTTTTATAGCGATTCTACACATCGACGGGAGGACGCTAGCCCCCACCTTTTTTAGCCATCGTGGAAGACTCTGATTGGCAGGGAGCGGGAGCCATGTTAGGCTGCGCTAGGCTCCCGTTCATGTTAGGTTGCAGAAACTATATATATATATATATATATATATATATATATATATATATATATATTTAAAAAAATTTGGAAGGAAAAAAATTAACGAAAATTTTAAGACACAATTACAGAATGGGCCAACGATGGATCGTATTACATTGCCAGTTGCGCCCAGGGAAAACGTTTCAATACTCGTGTCAAAAACCGGGAACATAACGAAATTATAACGGTATGACAATTTTTACGACGATATGGACAACCCTATTAAACATAGCATTTTCTCATAGGAAAACATCATTTTCTATGCAAAAAAGTGGTATTTCAGGACAGAAACAATACATTATGTGTTGAAAATATTGTGTCCTGTGCACAGTAATGATGTTTTCTGGACAAAAACACAATTGCAAAATTTGCACAGAAATAATCCCAAATTGTGCAGTTTTGATGGCACAGTTGGAATAAAAATGCTACAAATACTCATTGGTTCAAGAATGAAACTAATGAAGAATTGCATCCCTACAACATTGTCACTGCTGTGTTAAATTTCAGCCACTTGCCCTTCATAGTTTAACAAACAAAAATGTCTCAACAAATCTAATTGGAGTGCTTGTCTCCGCCAATAAAATGCATTGAGATAAAAATCTTTGCCTCCATTTCCCAGTGAAGCAGAACTGAAATGTTCTGGTTGCCAGAAGCTTGGCTGCATTCAGGGGGAAACAAGATTTCTTCTTTTGCAATGGACACTGAAATATTAATCAGGGTCAGAAGATATCCTATCCTTAACAGAAGACATGAACCCAACTATCTCTTCATCAGAATTTCTCGCTGCCAATTTTGTCACTCAAATATTGTGGAAAAGGGGCTTAGAATATGTCTGGTTGCCGTGGGAACAATGCATATTTACTGAACAGTTTTAGGAAACAGGAGGCATAGAAAGTAATGGTAAGAAATTCAGCAAATTTCAGAAATGAACCAAAGATCAGTGGAGTCTATATCCTTTGCTTCTGATTCTTCTTGATAGCAAGATTTTGGTTGATTGGATTATATTCACAGTAACAGTGTACTTAGTGAACCATTTGAACATATTTGAACAAAATAATCCACCTTGGATTCCATTCTAGGAGAATAAGCTTTTTATGCCATATTATATGTGCACACATACACATATACAAAAACATTTTTCTTTTTTATCTATAATTTTCAGTTATCTCCGTCCCCATCTCTCCTTTGTACTATTCTTATACTCAGCTTTCAGTTTTCTATTGAAGAAGAGCTAGAATTTATTTATCTATTTATTTATTTAATTAATTTATATACAGCTCTTCTCCCCCAGGGCAGAAATAGTGGGCTGTGGCCATGTACAAGTAGAACATTTGATTTATTTTATTGTAAACTGCCAGAAGCAGTCCTAAAGAGTCTTAAAGTATCACAGTAGATCATAAATAAGAAATGGAGAAAAATTTGGGATGGGGATTGGCAAATTTATCAGTTCCAAACATTCACATTCTGTCAATTCTGATCAAAATTGAATTGAAACACATTTTTCAGTCATCCGTAATTTAGATAACTGTATACATGCACATCTGCCTAGATGGAAAATAAGTGACAGGACGTGTATCTGTAACATCTTCGTGATATGAAGTAGTCTTGTATCATTACAGAATCTAGGCTGGCCTATCCGTTGTAGCATGGAAGAATTTCACAAATGAGCCATTGAACAACTGGAAATTAAAAGCATTTTCAGTAATCAGCAACATTGTGCAGCTGCGTCACAGTCTATTCCCCTATTTTAATTGCTGAAAATTGCTCTTGTGCTCCAGTTTAATTTCAGCAGCAATACATGAAATAATCTGTCTCCAAAAAAACTTGTTAAGACATTGCTAAAGATTATGCGGGCAAGGCTGGCAAAGTTGTTTATGACAATTCCCTAGAAGCCATGTCTAATAAGGAGCATGGTATTTATTTCATTAGTGTCATGTATCCCATGACACCTATTTGCTAATAATGTTGACATGCTTTGTTGCTGCCAAGCAAAAGCCTCTCTAAACAATGATGGGTAAGGTTGTACTATCAATATGATTAATGGGATACAGTGCTTGAGAACCTCCAGATGCACAGGTTTCTTTGAAATTGATAAATTTGGCAAACAAGCAACTGCAGGGAAAGGTTTGTGAAGATTTCATCCTTCATTGTGGAATGCACATGAACATATATATTCACACAGTTAATTTCAGGAAATTCACAGTGGAAATTAAAATGTCAGGTAGCCCCAGTTATGTCCAGTGCTACAGTCAGCAAGTGACCCAAGAGTCTGGTGCTTGGAAGGCAAAGAGTTGCAGGGTAATCAGTCCAGACCAAGTCAGTCCCATGTTATACAGCAGGGAAGTATGAGAATAAGATTGTCAACCAATCAAGAAATTGTTACACCAAGCCAATAATCCAGATAAATGAAACCAATAAAAACTAAGACAGAGAGTGGTCAGTGATAGCCATCCAAGATCAAGAGCATGGGAATTCCAAGAGTATGACCAGTCACTGAGACAAAATGGTTGGAAGGAAGAAAGACACCAGGGAGCTGCTGGAAGATGCATAGGCAGTTGCCTCTGATCACTAGATGTCCAATGAGTCAGTCTTTCCTTTTTTAAAAATGCTGGGCCATTATCACAGAAGAGGCTTATCTCTTCTGTGATCTTCAAAGGAAAGAGATGCAGCCTTAGTGTCTGCCATATTGTACTACAGATTGGCCCCCAGTTGCCTCAGCTCCTTGGAGAGACTGCTATTATCTTAAGTCATAAACTCCTGGCAACCTAATTTTTTTGTCTGATTCTTCAGATACCAGAGGTTGGGTTATGTCAAATTTCTTGGTATTTATTAGAGTACTGGGAGAGAATAAAAATCATGTATTGGTGCTAAGCTCTGGAAGCTTCCTGAGGGTGTCAAGAACTGATATTGCTCTGCCATGTGTATTGGGGGAAGCATTGTATGAAAGCCAGATATTTCACACAAAGCACTTATGTTCTTTGACCATTCCATTACTATACGATACCAAGTATATATGTATGTGTACACACCTGTACATTTATGGTGATCCCATTCATTTCATACAATTTTCTTAGTCAAGATATAGTAGATATTAGGCATGTGTGATCAATAAAAAACATTTCAAAAGTCACTATAAAATTAGGGGGTACCAGCATTTTGTTTATAAAGTGTTTCTATCATTAGTGAAAATTTTGTTATTGTAATGAGTGTAATGAAATGTCGTTACTTTCATTATAGTAATTGCTCAAGATGCATTAACCTCTGTTAGCTTATCAGATTTCAGAATATTTTACATATCCATGGATTTTTGGGGGGATTTTCAAATTTTTTATAAACAACATTTTTTTAAAAAACCACGAGATATCTCCCTGAATTTTGTATGCAATGACAGGAGATAACAGGGGATCATTCCCCAACTTTCAGAAATATTCATACATCTACTAATTTTAGGAAATATTTGAAAGTTTTGACATTTTTAAAAAGCCACAACAGCTATGTCCTTGAATGTCTTTCATACTAACCAATACAACTTCCATTTAGGGATTTCTTCCCAGCCCAGCACAGAGATTTACTTACTAGAAGTATCAGTAAGTGCTCCTCTTTATTGGAACTCGGCTGCTACAGAGGGACAAATCTCTCCAGTATCCTGACTGGGGCTTTCTGATGCTGAGCAGAATTCTGGGAAATGTAGTTTAGGGCATGGCCTTTTGAATTCTCTGGCAAAGGACTCCTTGCCTTCCCAAACTACATTTCCCAGAATTCTGTGCTTTCTCAGTCTCTTTCCCAGTGATCTCTGCTTTGTCCCTGCTGCTTGCCTCTCCTAATGGCAAGAGGTCAATAATTTAAAAAGGAAAGGCAGCCTTTTTGGCTTTGCTTTGCTTTCTTGCACTGTAATTGAAACTAACTTTGGAAGGCTTCCAAGATTTACAAAATTCAAACAAAAAAGTATTGAGTAATTTCAATTCTGAAGTTTTTGGTGCTAGCCATGCCCACACATTCGATATTGCATTGTAAGTACTGTACTAATTTTGATACGACTTATGACAATCAATAAAAAAATCACACCCATAGTAGATATGATTTTTGCCATCTTTTCAAATATAGCCTGTAGCACCTGATATTCACTGGTGATCTCCCATCTGATCCATATAATAATGCTGGGGTTAAAATAAACTGTAGGATGTTAGTAGGAAAAAAAGACTGAGAATGCATCGACAATGTAGAATAAATGCAATTTGACACTACTTTTATCTGCCATGGCCCAATGCTATGGGATCCTGGAAACTGTAGTTTGGTAAGGCACTGGCACTCTTCAGCAGAGAATGCTAAAGACGATGCAAAAAAACAATGATTTCATAGCACTAAGCTATAGTAGTTAAAATGGCAGCAAATTGCATTAAGTGTAGGTGCACCTTGAGAGAAGGGTAGGGGAACATCCTTATATCAGTCTTCAACAAACTGGTGCCCTCTACTGGCATTGGGTTAAATTTACTTCCTATCATCTGCAGCCAGCAAACCCAAAGATCATGTTGTTAGGAATGATGGTCATGTAATCTGACAAATTGAGAGTTTGTGGAAGGCTGTGTTACATTACTACTGGCTAAAACCTGACTAGAATAATACATATAAATTTAAGACTTTTTAGTGATCACCACAACAATGTTAGCTAGTGCAGGATTGTGCCCAGATCAACCTAAGGTCAGATCAGACAACTTAATTAGCATTCATGTGGTTTAATGCTCTCATTGCTAATCACCCAATTAGTGCCCCAGACTTCTTTTAACAGCAAAAGTGCTAATCTTCAATTCAGCTCCATTGTGGGCAATTACTTGCTTAGTGCTGACAGGTGCTAATCAGAATTTAAACACTTAATTGCATAAGAATAGGCATCTCATCCAGAATGAAGGGACGAGATGTGTACATGGAATGAGAGATATTTCATCAATGGTGCAATCCTGCACAGTCATTTCTTGAGAGCAAGGGAACTTCCTGTACTTTCACAATGATGCATAGAATGGCTCCATCAAAGTATCTTTCATGTACTATCTCAGTAACTGGTGATCCATTCACATCCAATTCTACTACCAAGCCAAAGCAAGCAAATGTATATTTCAAGTATATTTTTGAGACCATGGGTCTTTCAAGATTGGCTGATATCTCTGAAGATCACAATTTTTTTTTGCAAGAAAATTAAAATAAACCGAGGCGAACCTGTGATCATTCTATATACAGGCAGTCCCCGAGTTATAAACATCTGACATACAAATTACTCACAGTTAAGAATGGGGGTTAGACAAAAGGAAGTTAGAGAAATATACCCCTCGGCGGGGACATTCACTCCTGGAAGAGTTGTCATGGGGAAACACTGTCTTCATTGAAGCTTTATCACCAATCCTTGTTTCCACAACAAACTTTTTTTTTCAAAATCCAGTTGTCACAGGAACAGAAAGTGAGGTGAAATCTTCTGACCAGGGGCACAGTTAGCAAAACAAACACCACAGGAGAAGTTGTCCACCCTTCCCTATGCTAGATATATATTTTTGGCTGGAGTTTTACTAAAAATGTATCTGTTCTGACTTACATACAAATTCAACTTAAGAACAAACTGACTGAACCCCCCGAGACCCTATGGGAGATGGTGGTGGGGTATAAATAAAGTTGATGATGATGATAATGATGATGATTATTATTTCATTTATTTATAAATTAATGATTGTATTGAACATAAACCCTTTAAAAATGACAAGATCTAACAGCAGAGTCAGGATTACAATGGGTGCAAGAGGATTTAAACCATTCATATGTAAGTCTGATGAAAATTATTTCTCGATACTTCTCCCCATCCACCCCACTGATATTTGCATTGGGAAAAAAGCTCCCATTGACAAGTGTTAATCCTGCTTGGGTGACTCCGCAGTGAATGTTTATAATTTTAAAATATATACACTGCAGTATACTAATGGAATAATTTATTTCATATGCTCTTTATCTTGGGCCTTACTGTTTAAAAGTACAGCAGAAAAATATATCACTCACACACACAGAGTCACATTCAAAGGGTAAAAAAAATGGTTATCTATGTTTGCCATTTTTTTCCAGCTCTTTCATCATGACTAAGTTGAACAACAAGAAAAAGAGACATCAAAATTGGGGTTTCTCAAAGTTTCCAGATATGCTCAAAGTAACACCCCACTATATAATATTACTGCATGACCCCATCACTCAGGTAAGAAGCAGGAGTTAAGTCTGAATATGGAAAGCACGGGAATGTTCTATAAATTGATGTTCAGCCAAAGCAGCAGCCAGCTCACCCCGTCCTGTCAATCTTTGGACTGGCACACAGAGCTGTAGACAAGCAGCTTGGGAGCACAATTTTATGCATAATTGTGCCCAACTGTCATATTGCTCCGTTTTTCTCTAAAGACTTTTGGGAGGTGGTTGGCAATTTAGCAGGCCAGATAATAAGAAAAGCATGTTCTGCCAGGCTCAATTTTGCTAAGAATGAGAAAGTGTAAGATAGCCAATGAACTAATGAGCAATGATTAAAATGTGGAAATAATCCAATGTTTCTATTGCATTAAATTCAACTCTGTCCTTTTGATTGTTTTGGCAATATCTATCAGTTAAGTGGAATCTCTTGTCATATTTAGTAAAAACACATAAAATCCAATACAATAGCTGTATTTTTAAAGCACCCAAGAAAAGAGCAAGGCAGTTAGAAGAGCAGTCACATTTTAGAGTCATTACTTGCACATCACCATATATTCTGAACAGAGGGTGGGTGATACATTTATTTGGTACACATTTTAATGCAGATTATTCAATTTACATTTTTCAGAACTGAGCATGGACCTGGTCGCTCTTGCAATTTGATGTCCTTACATCTCTGACATGGATGAAGTATATAAATGAAAATGCACTGAAAAAGCAAAATGGATTGCAAACAAAATTTTGACATGTTAAAAACTGAATGAATTGGGAAGATGTGCACTAATAGGCACAATGGAAGAAATTGCTCCAAAAAATAGATGCACATTTCCAGGTGGCAAATCATAATTGTATCGTGTGAAAGGGCCCATCATGAATGATAATAGCTCTATTCTATGGAATCCTGGGATTTATAATTTAAGAAGGTGCATCTAGAATTCTCATATTTTGTGTCTCCCAGCTTTACAAACCCCAGGATTCCATAGGCTGGAACCATGCAATGGAATCATAGTGCCATAACTGAGGAGCACAACTGGTATCCTGCTGAAATAATTACTTTAAAAAAACCCTGAAATAATGAACTAAATCCAATTTTGCTGTCCAGCTGGAGGTTACCTATTCAACCATTGGCATCCTTGATTGAGTCTATTCTCCTGTAATGCACTTTTCCTCTTTTTGCTACTGCCTTTCCTTTATTATTACCTTTTCTAATGAATCTTGTGTTCTCATCACATGTACAAAGTATTGTTTTCTCTCAATTTAGTTCATGTAGCTTCTGGGGAGAGTTTTAATTTGATTTGTTCTTTGACCCATTGCCCACCTTTTTGACAGTGGTATCTTTTTGAAAGTGGTGTCCTCCAGCAGCAGGGAATTTCCCATCCCATCTCACTCAACCTTTTTTCTGCTGCTCTGGAAAGTGTAATAGGAGGTTGAACAAAGATATACTCATCAATGGGTGCAGGCTTAAGCACCTGTACTTCGCCAAAGACATAGTTTTAATCATGCATACAACCTTAGAAGTCTCCAGCATGTCTAGCAAGCTGTGAAGCAGAAGTTGGTCAATTGGATTAAAGATGAACATGCAAAAGATGAAGGTACTCAGAAACAACTTCACAGAGGGTGCTACAGTGACAGTAGATGGCATTGACCTGAAATGTAGAATAATACAGTGTTCCCTCGTTACTTCGCGGTTCACTTTTCTTGCCCTCGCTGTTTCGCGGGTTTTCAATATATATTAATGTACACCATGTATCAGAGTATTTTCCCTGTTTTGCAGGTTTTGGGGGAGGAAGCCAGGGGGTGGGCTTATAAGAAAGGGTTTTGGAAGGGGGGAAAAGGGAGAAATAAAGGGAGAGGGGGAGGGGAGGGAAGAGTTGGAAATAAAAAAGGGTTATTTAGCTTCCATTCTTCTTCTCTGCCAGTGTACTGTATATTGTAACTGCTAAAATAAAGTATAAATATTAAAATAAATATAGTGTCCCTACTTTGCACATTTTCACTTATTGTGGGTGGTCCTGGAACGTAACCCCCACGATAAGTGAGGGAACACTGTACGTCTACCTCAGAGGGCTGTTGACATCAAAGAATGAACTGAAGCCATAGTTGAACAGACACAGGAAAGCAGGATAGGCTGGTTATAATTCCATTAAAGCTGCTGCGGACTCAATTTGAAGGAGATCTCTATGAGTTCAATTGCTCAACTCGACTGTCCTACCTGCCCTATACTATGGTGCAGAGACATGGACAATGATGAAAGCTCTCTCAGAATAACTATGTGTCACATATGCCTCTCTTGAAAGACAGCTCATTGGGATGTCTTCTCTGAGCACAGAAAGAGTGTGGACTGCACAATGAGGATGTTCGAAAAATATCAAAAATGAAAGATCCTCTAAGCCACATTGCCTAACTCAAACATCGATTTGCAAGCCACATGATGCGCATTACAGATGGGTGCTGGAGCAATGACATGGCAACATGGTACCCAAGGGGATAGATGAGACCTCTTGGTCATCCTCCCACCTGATGGTCTGATTCATTCCATATGGCATGAGAGAGACGAACATGGTCGTATAATGGTACACTGGTCAACTCATGCTCAAAATAGATACGAATGGAGGTGATTAGAGAAAATGTGATCTGTGCAAAAGCTGAGAAACGGATCGTCTAAGTCAGGGGTTTTTAAAGCAGAGGGCCGGTCCATAATCCTTCAGACTGTTGAACAAATTCCTATGCACACTGCATATGTCTTATTTGTAGTGCAAAAACAACAACAACAATGAAAAAAATACAATATTTAAAAATAAAAAACAATTTTAACCAACTCGAACCGATCAGGATTTCAATGGGAAGTGTGGACCTGCTTCTGACCAACAAGATAGTCAAGTTAATTAGGATTATTGTTGTTGTGTGCCTTCAAGTCATTTCAGATTTTGGGCGAGCCTAAGTCAAAATTTATTTATTTATTATTTATTTATTTACTACATTTATATCCTGTCCTTCTCACCCCGAAGGGGACTCAGAGCGGCTTACAATTTATATCTATATACAATATATTATATTATTAGCATAGAACAATATTAGCATTATATGTTACTATATTGAATTATACCACTATATTGTAATATTATTAGTAATATTACATGTAATATATAATATATAATTAATATTATTATATGGTATTATTATTATTATTACATTGTAATATTTCTATCAATATTATATGTATATACAATATTATATTATTAAAACTGATATAAAAATATATTATAAAACTGAGGGCAGGGGCCAGGTAAATGACCTTGGAGGGCCGCATCCGGCCCCCGGGCCTTAGTTTGGGGACCCCTGGTCTAAGTTACTAAGTGAGATGAAGTACTCTTGAGAAGAAACTTAGTAAAGAATTAAACTCCAAAATAAAAAATATTTTGGAACAAAATTTGGATCCTCAAATTGCCCCATGTCTATCAGTGGTGAGTATTTAACCCAATCATTCATCAAAATTTTTTGTTCTCACCATCAGGCAAGCAAAGATAAATATCAACGCCAATACAAAGGGGAATTTGTGATGTGCACCACTAGTTTAAAAATGCTGGCATTTCTTGTTTTCTTATCTTTTTTAATGATATCACCAACCCAAATACTTTCCCACAGAAGCTTTATGCAGTGTTTGACATATTGCTGCACTACCACAGAGAAACCTATCACAAACTGTGATAGTGAGATTCTTGGACCCTACATAAATTATGCTGAAAGAAAATGAATCCAAAATACATCCAGACAATTATGAAAGTCTATGTTTTAAACATGATCTTCCCTAAGGCTCAGAGAGGTAGTAAGGGCACTATGTATACATTCTATCTAGATTGAAGCAGCTGTACTATTGTACCTTGTGGCTTTGATTGTTATACAGCCATAGGGACAAGAAAGGGAGCTGGGTCTGTATGATTTAAGGAGGGAAAGGTGGATTTAAATGGAAAGGACAAGCAAAAAAATGGCAGATTTCTAAATAAATTGCTTTGTTGCTAGGAAGAGTGAGGTGTCCAACTCAGGCAACAGCTCTAGAGTATTTTGAAAAAGCAAGCAAATTATTAATCATATAACTTATTTCTATTGTAGAGCAGAGGAAAAGTTGCTTGTAAGATTTCCTGCCTTATGGCCCAAAATAACTCATCTGGCTTTAGGTACTATGTAGCTTGACTTACAGGTATGAGCAAGGACTGGGGAGTTAGTAGAAAATATTCTACACATTTCATGAATTGTTAGTGAGCTTAATAATATATATTTATACATTTATGTTTTTAAAAAATGTTGAGTATGTTCATTGCCATTTTATTAATCAGTAACACTGTGATTAGAATGCATAGGATTAACAGAGGAAATGGCTTCTCCATTTATTTCCCACCACTGTGCAGCAAACACAGAAATGGCAATATTTCTGCACACAAATGCTGCTTTGCGACTTCTCAACCACATTCCACAAAATTGGTGGATTTCTCTTCACTAAGCAGATGTTTTATCCATGTAAAGACTATTATTAATAATAATGATGACTATCTCTGTGTGTGCATAATAAAGTTTATTATGGCATTTTTAGTTTTCACAGACTTTGCTTAATCAGAGTTTGCTAACATACACATGCATAAATCTATCTAACCTCTTTATCTAATTAGAGGTGATCTCCCAAATCCTTCTAATTACTGGAGTTATCAGGTGTATTTTTAAGTAACATTCAATGAAGAAAGTAGAATCAATATAAGCAATTGCTCTGATAACATGTGCTTCTTACTAAGACTGCTTTGTAATCCAATGGTAATAGCCTTTAGAGAATGTTATTTGCTTCTATCTTGGCAGCTACAGTAGATTATATACTTCCACTTATTGGTAAATTACTTGTAGGTGGTGTTATGAAAGCTGGAGTAATTTTAACTGAACCAATACCTTGGGAATGCTTAGCAAGTCAGGAAATATTCAAGAAAAAAGAAAATGGATTTCAAGTGCTCTGTAGGGTTGAATTTATTCTCCATGAAACTGCTCTTTCAGACCAGGATGCATTCAAAGAAACAACTTCAAAATAATCTTACAGAGTATTTTTCACACTGTTTTTCTCTTCTTTCAACTTTTTCATTTTTATTTGCAGGCTTTCTGGAAAGGAAGAGAGGGAGTCATGTTGAGTGGTTTTCTTTTCTTTTTTTCTTTTTTTTAAAAAAAATTGAGACTCAGCCCAAAAGTCTGTGCTGTTATTTTTTTCAACTCACATTCTGTTGTCTCATTTCGAAAGTATCAGAGATTTTAATGAAACATTAATTTTTTTTAAAAAAAACCTGTCACCTAGGATATAGGAATTTTCTCTCACCTTTTTTTTCTTTGAAAGATTGCCAAAGAAGAATCCAACCTTATACATTGTTCACCAGTTCACTAGTTCAATCTTCTATATCTAAAGTGCATGGGGTGCAGACCCACAATTAATAAGACCATCAGCCCTGGCCTTGTCCTTCTCAACTGCTGAGTATGCCTGTCCTGTTTGGCACAAGTCTATCCATGTGAAGCAGGTGAACATATCACTGAATGAAACATGTAGAATAATCACAGGACGCCTTAAACCTACACCTGTTGATAAACTCTACAAGTTAGCTGGCTCCCCCCCCCCCCCGATGTGCGATGGGAAGTTGCTGCTAATTGTGAGAGAAATAAGGTCGAACATTGTGAAAGCCATCCGCTGCATGACTATCAGCCTCCTCCCAGTAGACTCAAATCAAAGAAAAGCTTCATGAGAACCACCACTCCTCTTGATGTTCCCTCAGCAACAACAAGAGTATCCCTCTGGGCAGCTAAACCAGGCGATTCCAACTGGATGGCCCCCCATGAGGATCTTCCTCCAGGGGCAAACCAAGAATGGGCAACTTGGAAGTCCCTGAACAGACTCAGAAGCAGAGTGGGCAGATCAAAAGACAATCTGGCAAGATGGCACTACCTGGAGGAATCCTCCATCTTGTGTGACTGTGGAGCAGAACAAACAACTCTGCATATGTATACTTGCCCACAATGCCCTACCTCATGCACAGAGGGGGAGTTGTTTAAAGCTACGGACAATGCGATTGCTGTTGCCCACTTTTTATTTAACTATTTAGCTCTTTGTGATTCCTTTACTTTATCACTTTTAAACTTATTTATTATACAGTGCTTTTGACACAAAATATATAAATCTAAAGAACTTCTGAAACATATTCATTTTGTTCCATTTATACTAAAATAAGACATAGAAAGTTATTAAATGTTTCAACCTAATAATTTTGTTTATTGTGATGCTGGTCTGGAAATAAGTGGATTAATGAATGTGTTAGATGTTAACAAATAACCTCTGAGTTGTTTCCAAATGAAAAAGATTTGGCATGATGATGTGTCCCAATTGCATCAGTTCTTACTTAACATAAGTTAACATACATAACACCACATAACATGAATTTTATAGTTATCCCTGCTCTTTCCTAATTTAAAGTATTTTTCACAAATAAAATGAATTTGTCTTACTCTTCTACCACATGAGAAATCTTATTTCTATAACTTCATGAGAGGACAACATTCTTCTCCTCTGCCAGATATTCCCTACCTTACAAAGAGCATGGTAAGCGTACATTAAATTTTCTTTGTGAAGGCTGAAGTTCAAGACATGAAATGTTGGATTTGCCTGATACATGGTGCTAAAAACATTATGATGCACAGTGCTTTTGAGAGAGAAAAAGAATATAAGTAAAAACCTTGTTATTTAGATGTATATGCCTTGTGGCGATACAGACCACCACCTCCTTCTGCCACCGGCCATCTGATGAGGTGGCAAGTTGTGTCCAGAACTAAACTGACATCTTTTTAGAATCTGTTACATTTTTGTACAAACACTATTTACTGTGAAAACTTTGGAGACACAATTTCCAAGATCTATTACAGTCTTAGGGTATAAATCCAATTGTTACTCCCAACTAGAGGAGACGTAGACTGCAGACAGAGAAAACTATAGATCCAATTCATTCAGTGATCTATCCTTTCTGAAATTCAAAACTGGATTTAGGTTTATGTCTTCTAAAAGTGTAGTTTATCTTTCTAGGTTTTTCTTTCACAATTATATTTATATATATATTATTTTTCATAATTGTGACTGGCATTTTGTTTATGATGTTGAAAGCCATAAAGGTTTTCAAACTGACACTTCTCATGAACGGCTTTTTATTGCAAAATATACAAAAGACAGCTTATACATTTCCTATATAATTTCTACTTTAGCCTGCAAACATGAATGTAGAATAATATTCTTTATTCATTTAGGTTAGTGGCATTTCTAGAAAAATTGTAATTACAATCATAGTCTTTCTGTTGCTTATTGCTGAAATCATAAATGAATAAGTATTCAGCTTTTCTGATAAAAACAGGCCACATTTTGGAAATAGATATAAACTAGTAAAATAACATACCATTTAATTAATGATATATGACTCATGAGTAACATTTCACACATGAGAGAGAAAATTACAATTTTTAAAATGCTAATTTTAATAAAGGCAATTAGCACACAAAGGAATGTTTTATATATTAATATACTTTTTAAAAGGACAGACTTAGTTTTTTTAAACCAAAACCAATGTTACAAAATTCAGTTCTAATTTATTGAGGATAATTGCTTCCTCTGTTTATGTAAGATATATTTCATTCTGTTTATATTCTTCTCAGAATCCAAAACATACTTGCTTTTAGTTCTTGGCAGTTCCTTATTTCCTGGAAACATCACCAATCATCAAATAATCATCAGTAATACATTTCAGATAGTAGAAACCTAAATCAGTTGGTTTCATTTTTAAAAGTTACATTTCTCTGTTTGGGAGCTTTTAATTTGTCCTCACACTATTGGATTAGGGTGCCTGATGACAGTAATGCATACCCATTGTAGGATTTCTTTGGCAAGCAGTTGTAGTGAAAACCAGAAGGGTCTCTCCAGTTACCAATGGAGAACACTGTAGATCTTATTTCCTAGCACACCAATCTCCAGTATCTTGAAACACATTATTTTGGCTAGTGCCAGATTGCAATAATAGGTTTGCAGTGGGAGGAGAGCCATCCACACTTCTCTTATGTGATTGTTTTCCTGGCAAGGTGGGCGATGCGAGGTGTGGGACACCAGATTCCCTGTCAGTTATAACTGCAATGATGGGTTTCCTGCAGGATCTCCACTGATACACACACACATCTTGTGCTTCTCTAAATGTAAACTGTGCATAAATCTTCATTCACATTTGGTTCACTTTATAGGAGTCCTGTTTGGATTCAAAATAGATCCAATAATTCCAATGCAATTTTGAGTTTGGTGTTCATCTAAATCACAAGTATGCTCCTAATATTAATACATATCTATTGTTTTCAGTGAAAACAAACCTCAACAGTTTGCCTTAGACTGGTAAAAGATTCCCAGCTCTATTAGCTGACATACACAAACATATACATTCTCTAGAGACCATCCACAGCTGTCATAAATGATGGAGTGAAAGCACCAAAATTGCTGAAGAGCCTGAAATTGGAACTGATGCTGTGTCAATAGAAGAATAACTAGAAACCAGGGTTCTGAAACACTACACAAAAGGAACTTTTCAAAGGATGCCATGCCCTCTCTTGCACACATATATCCTGAGTTGTATCTCATGACAAAGCCTAGAATGGGTATATGAAGTCAAATGAATGGTATGGACCTCCAAGTCCCACCCCAAAGGGTGTGTGGGGGGGAGGATGTTGCTTTTGTCTTTCTGGAATTTACCCATTCCATTAGATCAATGGGTTGGATCCAAGCTAAATGTCTGCACTTAGTTTCCTTTAAAAGCCATGGGGCATAACCCATGCCTAACACATGCCATTAATTTCAATTGAACTCTTTTAATATGGATCCATCCCAATATTGCTTATTGTTCTCCCTGTTGTCAAAATGTAATCTGCAAGCTCCTTGGAACCAAGGACACACACACTCTCTCTCTCTCTCTCTCTCCCCGTTTTGCTTAAGAAACTCTTGAGAAAACTGTGGATATTGATTGCACTATTTACTGCACCTCAGAAATAAGTACATTTTAAAAGAACAGGTAGAATTCCGACTCTTAGCTATCAGCAAGCCGATGCTGGAGTATCTCTTTATATGTCATGTAGTGGTAGAAACAAATGGTTCCACAGCAAAGACAAAATTCATCCTTCCCTCCTTTGGGAAAATGTTTGAAAATTGCCAGGCTTTATCCAGCCCTGCCCTGTGTCCCCTGTATGATTTATCTTCATGAGTTCAAGTTGGCTTCATCCCTGATGAGTAGTGAGGGATATTTACTCTGTTTTCTTTAGCTTTCTGGCATCCTAATCACTCCTGAATGCATAATTGAGCACAGCAGTTCTCTTGTGCTCTGCCACACACCCTCCCATTGTTTTCTGATGCTTCTGGCAATTTTCTTTAGATTTTGCAATATCCCTGATCTTTCAGAGTCACTTTATTAAGCTCCCTTGGTAGCTTTCTTCATAGTGGGCCCTTGACAGTCCTCATCAATTCTGGATACTTCAATTAATTGCACCAGCATCTTTCAGAACTCCAGGCTGTTTTGGTGAGTTCCTTCTGCTACTGATGTTTCAGCTCCTTCAGTATAAGAAGCGAGCTGCAAGAATGTTAGCAGCACAGTGAGTCAAATGTCTTGCAAACTGCCCTGAATCCCAGCTGGGTGAGAAAGGGGGGTATCTCAGACCCATCTATATTTCCATTTAATGCAGTTTGAAACTGTTTTATGTGGTCAGTGTAGACTCATACAACATAGTTCAATGCATTATATGAGTCTATATTGCATTATATGGCAGTGTAGATGAGGCCGCAGTTAGCAAACTCAGCATAAATGTTTGAAGTCAAAAAGACAATTTGCTCTCTCTCACACACACATGCAGCTGCTTCCTTTTTCTTTTTGAAACATAAGCATTCAATTTTTACAAGTTATTTTTAATGTAATATGCTATTGGACAAGCTGGCTATGGCTTCTGGGAGTTGAAAGCCCAAATATCTGGAAGGCCACAAGTTTGACATTTCTGCTTCAGGTGTTATTTGGTGCATCTCTTAGCATTCCTTGCCTTTAGCTATGCTAAGGCTGATGGCATCTGTAAGTCAGCAACATTTAGCGGGGAACATGACTTCCTATTCCTGACCAACAAGGACATTAATAATTGCATTATGTACTTTGGGAATGTGTTGGTAACAAAAATAGATGAGATGTCAGCTGTAGCTGATCAGGAAGATGATGGTTCCTCAACAGAAGGCCTTAAAATAACATGAGACTTGGACCAACCTGTCTGGACTCTATCTGATGCCACCTCTTCCCATTGGGCAGAGTGATGTAGCTACTAGGCTTGTGCATAGATTCAATTTGGTCAGTTCCCTTTGGCCAATCCAGCTTGTTCTGCTGGCCATAACGGTAGGGGTTCAGCCACCATGGTTTTTTTCAGCCAAAACAGGCCACACAGCAGCCGGTCATGGCTCCTCCTCTTCTATTTGGCATCACGTGGTGCGCGAAGAGGCTGCCGCGGGCACGCACGGTGTTTCTCTGCGAGCTCTGCCTGTTGGGCCAATCAGAATAGAAGAACACCATGATGTGTCTTATTCAAGTTGTGTCTATTTAATGGGTGAGCACCTTCATTGCTCTCAGTTGCATCCTAGCTCTAGAGAGGGGGTTCAGTCCAATTGCCTTGCTGCTCGTTCTCAGTTGTTGTTGTTTTTTGGCTTGGCTTAGCTTTGCCTCATTCTAGCATTGAATCCTTCTGATTTTCTTTTATTCTCCTGTATTTTCTTGATTCTTTTTATTTAGTGGGACTGGGAGTTGGGAAAGTGTGGGACAGGTGAGTGGGGTGTGTGTGCACACATTTGGGGACTTGGTAGAAAGAAAGAGCATATCTTTGCTTTTGGTGTGTTTTTCTTTAAAAATATTCGGGTGGCCCTGAGAGCCTTGAGTCACCCTTTAGCTTCTTTTTCTCCTCCCCTTAATTTCTTTGCAAATAAATTCTCTCTGTTTATATTTCGCTCTGTGCTCTCTGCCTTCTGAATTTCAAGTAATAATAATAATAATAATAATAATAATAATAATAATAATAATAATAAGTATTAGTAATAATCCTTTGGCTTTTGCCAGTAGTAAGAAGAACTACAAAACTTAATTTTGGCCTTCAATCTGTGACGAAACTTTGCGATTTGCCAAGGCAACAGAACCCATCATCTCTCTCTCTCAACTCCAATCTCCATCAGGACAGCAAAGATTGTTGTTGTAAATAATAATACCTTTCCAAAGAATTGTACCTTCAAAAGCAACTTTAAATCAAAAATCACAAAAAACTTGCATGTTAAACACTCTGCTCATTGTACCTTCCTCCCCAAAAATATTAACAACTCATTGTGTTATTCCTTTGAAATTAACTCTACTACTAGTCTTTTCTTTAGTCTTTGCATGTGCCCTTCTGTTCTCTTTCACAAGAAGAAGTGTTCTTTCACTCACAAGGAGCGTTTTTCTAATAAGGGGCAATGCTTACTTGCTTGCTTGTTGCTAGCCTCTTCCAGTATGTTTTGTGAGAACAAGAAATGCAAAAGCTTTGGAAGAAGTTGCTTGCTGGTTTTTTATTAGTAAAAAGGAAAGTGCAATAGTGGGGCACTGGGCTGTGTGATGTGGAAGTGCATATTTGACATTTGGCAGGAAGGAATGGTGCCCAGCTGCTGCTACAGGGTGGGGCCAGCAGAGAGATACCTTTTGGGAATTTTAAAAAGGAGATTTTATTTCTAAAAAAAAGAAATTCCTAAAAATCATGAGATGGCTCAAACATTATGAAACTTGGTGGACTAACAGTGGTTGATGTGTCCTCCAAGTGTGGTCATTTTCATACCAATAGCCCTAAAACTGACGGGAATGGGAGCTCGGGAAGCCCCCATTGCTGCCCATGGGCCTGATCTAGCCGCATTTTTAGGCTGCAGACTGAAAATGGCTATTTGGCTACCTGCCCGTTTTTGGAAGGTGTGCAGAAATGGATCTGAGGATCTCCCAAAATTCATCCAGCAGAAATTGATCAAGGTTCAGCTGAAATGCACAAGCCTAGCAGCTACCACATGCAGGAGATGGTGGGGTCCATAAAAGCCCAACTCTACTCTTTCCCTGTATCCTCTGGTTGCCTGTTCTAAGCCCAGTGAAGTAGTCAGCTACCCTCGGGTACTCTAAATGCAGATATTTCATGGTCCAATTCAGCTGCCATTAGTGTCAGAATAAATACCTCGAATTCATGCCATCTTATCATTTTGGGGGAACAAAAAAAATTGTGGGCTTGCTCTCCTTTAGGAATATCATCTCTACTAATTTTACACCAATAACATTCCTTGATGTACATGTGGCATCCAAAATTTTTACCTTCATCTACATTCTTCATCAACCTCCCTGAGTCCTTTTGAGGAGAGAGGGAGGTCTAGAAAAAAAGTTTTACTTTTAGTCTTATGATCCAACTAAATATCAGAATTGCTTGTCAGCTTACTATGATTCTTCAGTGATTGTGTATAGAGCTTTTTGCTGGCTCACAATATTAACTGATAGAACAATTATTATTTTTTTAAAAAAAATAATAATTTTATTAAGTATTTTTGCATGCAGGTTTAAAATTGTGGGGTTCAAAAATGGGGGGAGTGGAGGGTAGGGTGGAGGGGGCTGGGGCTGGGGAGGGGGGTTATAGGAATAGGGGGAGAAAGAAAGGGAAAAAATGAAAGGGGTGAGTTTGAGGAGGGGGGAGGGAGGGGGAGAGAGACAGAGGTTCTGTCACGACCCAGGCTGCAGAGCACCAATAACCATACACAGAGGCCAGAATCTAACTAATATCTTTATTAAGGAATTGTATAAGGTAAATAAAAGCAAGTGTAGGAAATAGTTCAGGAGTAGACCTTTCAGGGAAGGTCAAAATTAGTCCAAAGAAACAATGTCCAATATGAAATATTAAGGTCCAAAGTTGTAATCCAATAACCGAAACACTCACTTTGCCAAGCGAAGTGAGGGGAGATGACAAGGTCCTTTAGTCCATGAAACTTGAGCAAGGCTAGGTAATAACTTGATACTTGGAACACAAGGCTTGAACAAGGCAACAAGAAACGAGGAGCAAAACCAAGATCCGTGGAATTTACTTGGCAAGGTCCGGGAAGCAAGGCAAGATCCGTGGAAGTAAACAAGGCTGGGAACGAAGGCTTGGAAACAGGAACAAGGCTTGGAAACAGGAACGAGGCTTGGAAACGGAGTAGCTGTCCACACACGCTACTCCAGTAGCTGACGAATTGACTCCGCAAGATTCCAAAAGGGGCAAGGAACCTAAATAGGGCCTCGTTTCCCACCAGAGAACACTTCTCTGGGGAAACCAGAAACGAAAGTCAATCTCTGTGTCCAGATGTATGACTCCCTAAAATTTCTCATGGAAGCAGGCTTAATCATCAGAATGCTTTACTGCGACTCTCAGGCTTCGGCGATTAGCCTGCTGAACTCCTTTTTGTTGTAGATAATAATTACGGCGAGAAAATGGGGGAGATTTTGACTCAGGGCTTGTTTGGCAGATTTCTGGAATACAAACCTCCTGCAGGTGCAAGGGCTCTAATTCAGGCTGGGAAAGTTCCCTTTCTGGCTGAAAAGGTGGAAAACCCAAGTTTTCCTCTTCATCTGTCACAACAGCACTAGGAACGGGACTACATGGCCCATGAGTCATCACACTATCCCCCTCCTCAAGCCCCCTCTCAAACTGGGACTCTCTCCCCGAGGCGCGAGGCCGCGGCTTGGCGGGATAGGTCTGATGGAAACGGCGGGTTAAATCTGGGGCATGGACTGTGGAAGCGTCTTCCCAAGAGCGTTCCTCGGGACCAAAACCCACCCAGTCAATGAGATATTGAAGGCGGCGGCGGTGAAAGCGAGAATCCAAAATGTCCTGAACCTCGAATTCCTCCTCCCCATCCACCAAAATAGGAGTGGGGGCCGGCCGGTCTACATCAGGGCGCACACCTTCCGCCGGAAGGAGCAGAGAGCGATGAAACACTGGATGAATGCGCATAGAGCGTGGGAGTTGGAGTTTGAAAGTCACGGGGTTAAGTTGCGCCACCACTGGATAGGGACCAATGAAACGGGCATCTAACTTCCGGCAAGGGCGATGGGAGGGCAAAAAGCGAGTGGACAGAAGAACCCGGTCTCCTACCTTGATTTCGGGCCCCGGCTGGCCATGTTTGTCCGCGTGACGTTTATAGTCCTCCTTGGCTTGGTCTAGTTGCTGGAGCAAAAGTTGTTGCACCGCTGTGAGTTCCTGCAGCCAGTCTTCGGCTGCGGGAACTTCTGAGGTTTCAATGACAGGAGGAAAGAAACGTGGATGGAAGCCGTAGTTTGCAAAGAACGGGGTTTCTTTAGTCGAGGCCTGGACACCATTGTTATAGGCAAACTCTGACAGCGGTAACAGGGAAGCCCAATTGTCCTGCTGGTAGTTCACATAACAGCGAAGGTTTTGTTCCAGAGTGGCATTGGTGCGCTCAGTTTGCCCATCCGTTTGGGGATGGTGAGCCGAAGATAAACGAGAGTCTATGCCCAATAGTTTTTGTAGTGCTTTCCAGAAACGAGAGGTGAATTGGGACCCACGGTCTGTGACCAAACTCTTGGGCAATCCATGCAATCTGAAAACATGTTGAAGGAATAAATCTGCAGTCTCTTTGGCCGTAGGAAGGCCATCGCAGGGAATGAAATGGGCTAACTTAGTAAAAAGGTCCACCACCACTAGACAAGACAAGAAGGTGGTAGATCAGTGATAAAATCCGCAGAGATTATTTCCCATGGGCGAGATGGGGTAGGGAGGGGATGCAGAAGCCCTGAGGGCTTTTCCCTTCTTGTCTTGGAGCGCTGGCATACTGGGCAGGTGTTGACATATTTTTCCACATCCTTGCGGATCTTGGGCCACCAGAAATCTCTTAGGATCAAATGCATGGTTTTAAATAGTCCGTAGTGCCCTGCTGGCTTGCAGTCATGACACAGACGAAGTGCTTTTTCCCTGCCCGGTCCTGGAGGAATGTAGACATGATTTCTATAGCAGAGTAGCCCATCCTTAAGCGAAAAGGGGAAATGTAGTCCTTGGCGAAGTTGGTCCTGTGCCCAGGCATCTGCTTGCTGACTAGCCCTGATTTCCTGAGCACAAAGGGGCCCTGGAGTAGAGGGAGTTGATTCAATGGGAGTGGATTTGGTGTTTCCCACTGTGAGCGTGGCAAAGTTCTCGGGCTGTAGCAGCTGGGACTCAAAGGTCTCTTTGCGCCCTGCAGCATATTCCGGTTTCCGTGACAGAGCATCTGCTTGCTTGGTCTGGGCTGGGGTTACATAATGGATTTGGAAGTTAAAACGTTCAAAGAATAAAGCCCAGCGTTGTTGCCTCTGATTTAGCTTGCGGGCAGTTCTTAGATGCTCTAGGTTCCGATGATCAGTATGGACTTCAATGGGAAATTTGGCCCCTTCTAACCAATGTCTCCAAGTTACAAAGGCTGCCTTTATGGCCAAAAGTTCCTTTTCCCAAATAGTGTAATTCCTCTCTGGTGCGGTCAATTGACGGGAATAAAAGGCACAAGGGTGAAGATGATCTCCCACTGGTTGTAGGAGTACAGCCCCAATCGCCACATCGGAGGCGTCCGCCTGCACGACAAAAGGGGTTTCAGGATCTGGGTGCTGAAGGATTGGCTGGGACGTGAATAATTTCTTTAGTTGCTGGAACCCTTTCTCTGCTTGTTCTGTCCAGCGGAAGGGCTGTTTCCCCCGGATGCAGCTGGTGATTGGATCAGACCAGCGGGCAAAGTCTGGAATGAACTTGCGGTAGTAGTTCGCGAACCCCAAGAAACGTTGCACCTCTTTCTTGTTGGTTGGCGCCCGCCATTCCAATACTGCTGCAACCTTTGCCGGGTCCATGGTGAGCCCTAGTGGCGAGACACGATATCCCAGGAAATCTACCTCTTGTAGATCAAAAGCGCATTTTTCCAGCTTGGCATAAAGTCCATGGTCCCGCAATCGTTGTAACACCATTCTGACGTGGGTCTCATGTTCTGATTGTGATCTAGAAAACACCAAAAAATCGTCCAGGTAGATAATCAAGAACCGGTCTAGATAATCCTGAAAGATATCGTTGACAAAATGCTGGAACGTTGCGGGAGCTCCACATAAACCGAAATTCATGACCAGGGTTTCGAATAAACCGAATTTAGTCTGGAAGGCAGTCTTCCACTCATCCCCTTCCCTGATGCGAACTAGATTATAAGCTCCTCGTAGATCCAGTTTGGTGTAAACCTTAGCCCCTCGAAGCCGGTCTAAGAGGTCCAAGATCAAAGGCAGGGGATACCGGTTTCGCTTAGTGATATTGTTCAATGCTCTATAGTCCACCACCAAGCGTAGGTCCCCTGACTTCTTTTTCACAAACATCACCGGGGAAGCGGCTGGGGATTGAGAGGGTCTGATAAACCCCTTGCGGAGGTTTGTCTCTAAGAACTCCCTGAAAGCTTCTTGCTCTGGTTCAGTCAGGGAGTAGAGGTGTCCTCGCGGGATCGGGGCCCCCTCCACCAAGTCAATGGCACAGTCATAAGGTCTATGTGGGGGTAGTCTCTCGGCTTCTTTTTCATTGAATACATCCCAATATTCTGAGTACTTCTTGGGCAAGGTGATGATGGGTTCAGCGTCTGTGGCATGGCAGACCTTGGCTACAAGGCAATGGTTTTGGCAATATTTTGAAGCAAACTGCAGTTCTCTGTTGGACCAGGAGATGTTTGGGTCGTGGAGTGTCAGCCATGGAATTCCCAAAATCACAGGGAAGTGGGGAACCTCGGTAACAAAGAAGGAAATCTCTTCCATGTGTTCCCTTATCCACATTCTGGTGGGCTCCGACCACTGGCTTAGTGGACCTGTCTTGAGGGGGCGGCCATCGATGGCTTGCACCACACGGGCGTTCTTGAAGTCGTGATATTGTAATCCCAGAGAGTCGGCATACTCTCTATCAATGAAGTTGTTTGTGGCTCCTGAGTCTATCATGGCATGGACCATGACGGGTCCTTTTTTCACTGACCACAAGGTGACCACTAGAAGAAATAGGACCCCGGTTGGCGGCTCTTGAGTGAGGTTTTTGACCGGGTTGGCGAGCCTCTCTACGCCCGGTCGCTGGCTTCCCCCGCCGGCTGTGCGCCAGCCGCCTCAGACGTCTTCGTCTCCGTGGAGGACGCCGCCGCCAGACGAGCGGCGGGCTTCCCTTTGGCTGGACACTCTCTGGCAAAGTGGCCCCCGTTTCCGCAGTACCAACAGAGATTTAGGCGTTGGCGGCGGGCCTTCTTGGCGGCATCTAATCTGGGACGCACATTGCCCAACTGCATCGGCACCTCCTCGCTTCCTCTGGGGTATGGGGCTGGTGGCGGGGGTCTCCACACTGGATGCGGCTGGACGCCGGTGGGAGCGGGAGGTCTCGCTCCGGTCCTACCGCTCTGGCCTCGGATCCATTGTCTTCTGTTGGCAATCATGACTTCAGCTCGTAAACATTGATCAATGAGTGCTTCAAGAGAGTGTGGAGGATCCACCTTGGAGATTTCCTCCAGCATCTCGATATTGAGACCCTCCCGAAATTGTCCTCTGAGGGCTATATCGTTCCATCCGGTGTTATGGGCCAGCACTCGGAACTCGGCTATGTACTGGGACATGGGTCTGTCCCCTTGGGAGAGGCGCCGGAGTTTGTGGCCGGCTGCCTCCAAATTGTCCTCAATCCCCCAAGTCGCCTTAATGTGATCTAAGAATTGTTGCGCTGATCTTAGATGTGGGGAGTCTTGGTCGAACAGTGCCGTCGCCCAGTTGGCCGCTGGCCCGTCTAGGAGACTGTAGATCCACGCCACCTTGATGTCTTCTTGGGGAAACTCGGCATTACGGGCCTCTAGATAAGCCTGGCATTGGCGACAGAAAACATGTACCTTAGAAGCTTCTCCAGTAAACTTGGTTGGCAACGCCAGGGCCGGGAGACGGATTCCGCGTTCCTTCAATCCCCTTATTTCTCCCTCCTGCGCATTGAGCTTATCACGGATGCGGTCCACTTCATCCTTGTCGATGGTGTAGCTGAGTGGTTTGGCCCCCGGTCCGGCTCCGGTAGACATTCTGGCCTAGGTTAATTGGTGCTTAGGGTGGCGGAGTCAAACTGTCACGACCCAGGCTGCAGAGCACCAATAACCATACACAGAGGCCAGAATCTAACTAATATCTTTATTAAGGAATTGTATAAGGTAAATAAAAGCAAGTGTAGGAAATAGTTCAGGAGTAGACCTTTCAGGGAAGGTCAAAATTAGTCCAAAGAAACAATGTCCAATATGAAATATTAAGGTCCAAAGTTGTAATCCAATAACCGAAACACTCACTTCGCCAAGCGAAGTGAGGGGAGATGACAAGGTCCTTTAGTCCATGAAACTTGAGCAAGGCTAGGTAATAACTTGATACTTGGAACACAAGGCTTGAACAAGGCAACAAGAAACGAGGAGCAAAACCAAGATCCGTGGAATTTACTTGGCAAGGTCCGGGAAGCAAGGCAAGATCCGTGGAAGTAAACAAGGCTGGGAACGAAGGCTTGGAAACAGGAACAAGGCTTGGAAACAGGAACGAGGCTTGGAAACGGAGTAGCTGTCCACACACGCTACTCCAGTAGCTGACGAATTGACTCCGCAAGATTCCAAAAGGGGCAAGGAACCTAAATAGGGCCTCGTTTCCCACCAGAGAACACTTCTCTGGGGAAACCAGAAACGAAAGTCAATCTCTGTGTCCAGATGTATGACTCCCTAAAATTTCTCATGGAAGCAGGCTTAATCATCAGAATGCTTTGCTGCGATTCTCAGGCTTCGGCGATTAGCCTGCTGAACTCCTTTTTGTTGTAGATAATAATTACGGCGAGAAAATGGGGGAGATTTTGACTCAGGGCTTGTTTGGCAGATTTCTGGAATACAAACCTCCTGCAGGTGCAAGGGCTCTAATTCAGGCTGGGAAAGTTCCCTTTCTGGCTGAAAAGGTGGAAAACCCAAGTTTTCCTCTTCATCTGTCACAATAGCACTAGGAATGGGACTACATGGCCCATGAGTCATCACAGGTTCTGAGGGTCGGTTGGGTCTTTGGATGGTAGAGAGTGGTCCCCTTGTGGTGTTGGCTATTCCGTGTTGTTTCACAAAATGTGATTTTTAATTCTATTTTTGAGTTTGCATATTTTTTCAGAATTATTTTAGATTCAATAGCAGAGTAAAGCCAATCTTGCATCAATTAGAAATATAGTCAAAAATGCTATTCATACAGAAGTACTTTGTTATTTTCCATTACAATATTTCTGTTTTTTATTAGACTCTGTGGACTTCTATATTAATGTAATCCATGTTGACCTCTAAATTGCAATCAGTATCTTGATTAGACTTTTTACGCTGTAAATATGTAAAGAACAGAAACAGAAATTCCAGTTTGCTGGAGTCCCCATATATGCAGCGTATTAAATAATGCAGCCCAGAATACAATGTAATATAGAAACTATGATTCATATTCTGTGCCTTGTAACTGTAGAAATATGCCTGAGAATTTGAGTCTTGCAGACCTGTACCAATATTTATTTTCATTATTTTTGAGCAATGAGAGCAATTTCCTCTTTTTATTATGCTCATAGTTGTCACCATCTTTCAACTATAGCAAGAGATTCATAAAATTATAATGGGAGAGAATAGTTTTGTACCAGACATTGTAGCCTTGTTGCAAAATGGATGGAAATTTAATTCTATAAAAAGGAGGAAGGTACAAATTTTCCAGAGCTGGAAATGGGGTGATACACTTTTCATGAAAATAGTTAGAAGAGATCACAAGGACCATGCAGTCTAATGCCCTGACATGCAGGAATACACAATCAAAGCACTACCAACAGATGACCATCCAGCCTCTATTTAAAACCTTTAAGGAAGGAGACACCACCACATTCCAGAGCAGCATATTCAAATAGCTCTTACTGTCAGGAAGTTCTACCTAATGATGTCGAGCCATGACCCCTTTTCTGTGAAAAATTATGGATTGGCAGAAAACCAAGAGAGGACCTGAAGCAGAGCTGGCTCCGGGAGATATGTTGTTTTGAGTCCCTTTTCTCTCTCATACTGTGAAACTATCCCCCAATAAAAAGTTTATTTTAAAACTTATATTTGCATCTCTGTATCCTTCGTGGCTCACCTTTTCTCCTTTTCCTTTGCTGCGGTGGCCAGCTTCTCCCTCTACAAACCCGATTATCCCTAAACTAGGGCCCCCTGACTCCATCATCCCTAACTAAGGTTCTCTGCCTTCCCACTCCTGAACAAGCCCTCTTTCCCCTTTCTTTTTTCCATCCGTATGAAGCCTCTTGCATGTGTCCCCAGCCCCTAGGTCAACTCCAAACCCCCAAAGTTCCAGGTAATTCCTGCCCCCCAGGATCTGCTGATCAGCAGATACCGGTACCCTTATGTGTGTGTTTAATGTTTTCATGTTTTATAATTATATATATATATATATATATATATATATATATATATATATATATATATATATGTTTGGAGTATGAAGCCACCTTGGTAAGCTTTCACTGACACACCGTGACCCAGATTTCCTCTTGTGTCCTCTGGGTCATCACTCTAACAATGCTCAATCTCCAGGATTAATAAAACCAGCTGGGCAAGGGATTAGCAGATCCTAAATTGGGCCAACATTCTTTTGTGTCAGCCATATAGACAAAGGACTCACAATCACCCAGGCATCTTCCCTAGAATTTGGGAAAGCCCTGCTACTGTTTTTCCTGATTGCCATACCCCTTTCTCAAGGATGGATCATCTAATCCCATCATCCTGAAAAATATACTGAGATGGAACAAAATGGACACTAGTGCCATGGGCACTAGACTCGGCCATTGAAGACTCAGGATCATTATTCAGACAATAAAACCCATGGGACCCTAGGACCCATTTTTGTTTGTCTCGAGGTTGAAACATGGTAAGTCATTCATAAAATGTTGTCTCCTTTTGTTCTATTGGTCACCTGGCACCCTGTCAGCCATCGGAGAGCAGGAATTTGCATTGGAAGTGGGGGAGCGCTCTCTGATCAGCTGATGGAGCCTGCCTCCCTTCCACATGGAGGGAACCCTTCCAGCTGTTTGTGACTTCAAGGCCAGTTCTGCCAATCAGCACAAAGCCAGCCCCCACTGGACAGGCACATGAAAAACAAATGACTGTACTGTATAAAAATATATGTCTTATGCTTCCAAAACATGTCAGCTTCTTTGAGCGGCTTACCACTGCCTGTCATCCTTTCTGGCCAGATCAAATAAAGTCCCTCATTGGCTTCTGCTTCAACTGGTAAGACATCGTTGATTGGGAATTTTGGGTTTTAGCTTTGAATCTCGCTGGGCACGGACTTAGTTTCCGCATTCTGGATCTCACTATCCGTGAACTGCCCTAAATTGCTTGATAACACAAACATCTATTTTCCTGTAGTTTAAACCATTGCTCTATATTATAGTTTCAAGAGCAGCAGGGAAAAAGCTTGGCCCTCCTCAATGTGACACACTTTCAAATATTTATACATGCCTATCATGTCCCCTTTCAGCCTTCTTTTCTCCAAGTTAAACATATCCAGCTCCCTAAGCCATTCCTGATAGGGCTTGGTTTTCAAACCTTTGATCATTTTGGTCACCATCCTGTGAGCACGTTCCACTTTGTCAATATGTTTCCTGAATTTTGGTGTCCAGAACTGGACACAGTACTCCAGGTGAGGCCTAACTAAAACACTATTACTTCCCTCAATCTATACTTACATTGATGCAGCTTAGAATCACATTGTCTTTTTTCCTGCTTCATCTTACTCTAAACCAATGGTTCCAAACTTATTTGGCCTACTGCCCCCTTTCCAGAAAAAATATTACTCAGCGCCCCCTGGAAAGGGGAGCGTGGCTTAGAGGGGTGGGTGTGGCTCCTGTTCAAGAGGGCGGAGCTGAGCCTGTCCCCTAGTCCAAGATGCAGGGCTGGGGAGGGGAGGGGGAAGTGGGCGGGGCCACAAATGGGCGGCCAGGACTGGGATGGGCGGAGTTACGAGCTCTGAGGCAGGGCTGAGCTTCTATCCCTGTCCTGAGGCACATGCCAGAACATAGGGGGTGGGCCAGAGGAGGAGGGGGAGGGGCCTCTTCCCAATTGCCTGATGGGGCTGAACCTCTATATCCCACCCCTGTGTTCTAACAAGCACCTCAGGGGAGGTATACAGAGGCTCAGCCCTGTCTTGGGCTCTTGGGAAGAGGCCCTGCCCACACCTCAGTCCCGCCCTTTAGTCCTAAAAGGCCTCTCAGGAGAGGTATAGATTCTCAGCTCTGTCTCGGGCTCTTGGGAAGAAGCCACACCCACTCCTCTAGCTCTGCCCCCTGTGTCCTAACAGGTGCCTCAGGTGCTCAGCACTGTCTCCGGCATTTGGAAAGAGGCCTCACCCCTCACCTGGCCCTGCCCCCATGTCCTAATAGGTGCCATCACCCTGGATCACTGCAGCGCCCACCAGGGGGCGGTAAACCCACTTTGGGAATCACTGCTCTAAACTCATGTTCTACTTAGACATCTAGATCCCTTTAAAGAAAACTAAACATGATAAACAAACCTAAAATGAAGAAAGGGTTTTGAAATGTCATGATAGTTTCTCTACTTTTTATAAACTATTATAATTAACCTGGAAGACCCTCCTAAAAAGCCTGGTATTAGCACCTAAAAATAAAAAATATATAATCTTTGACCCAATTCTTGATCTATCCATCGTTTCATGGAGACTATCTTGCATATGCCTCAAATAATGGATGAACAGAGTTTCATTTGATCAACAATATCAAAGCATAGTCTAGTTGTAACTGTCTCACAATGGAAGAATGAACTAGATAAGCATTTTCTATAATGCCTAGTATTAATGTATAACAAAATTATTTGTACTTTTAAAGTTTTAATTGTTTTTATACTCATGGGTTTCTTAAAAAATAAATAGAAAACAGTTTATGTATGAAGTTGGTCAATCAATATCTAATGCCAAAATAGTCCATTAAAGTTTTGAAGATGTTGATCATTCATCATCACAATCATTCTTCATCATCCTCACCCTCATCCATTATAATCTCTGTCACTGCCTCTCTCTTTAAAAAATATCTATTCAAGCATTAAGCAATGAAGAAATATAAAGGGAAACTGCAATTATTATTAGACATCATCATGATTTTAGAGGTGATCTAGCGATTTCTTTTAATATTTCAGGGTTAGTACAATCACTAATAGGTGCTACATGGTATCTTTGAAAGAAAATCCAGGATGATTAACATCTTGATTCAAGTCCTGTTACAATCAATGGCAAATACAACACTGGGTTTAATGGGATTTGGATTATCTCTTTGAAGAAGAAATTTTTTGAAAAATGAGTATATTTCAGAACCCTCACATTAACTGAATAAGCCAAAAAAATTTCTATCTTCCCTAATGACATCTTTTTTCTAAAAATTGATTTTATCTACCATTGCAGGTAAAAGCTGACTTTAACGCCTCAGTCACAATTGCTTAAAATAGCAACCCCTCTGATACGGACCAAGGTATTATTCAGAGCTGATATAGTGCTACAGTCTACTGGTACAACTTTGTTGGATTGAGGAGGGAAATGAGAGAGATAGGTTAGAGGCAGAAAAGAGGACTCGGGTTTGCACATAGCTCCAGAAATATTACATCCCTTTGGCAGCCAGTTCACACCAGCCAGGAGATATTTTGGAGCTGATCTTCCATACTTACTATCCTGATTTGACAATTAATCGTCAACACATTTTAGCTGCTTTTGAACTGTTCTAATTTCTCTCTACTCCTTCTACTCTTTCACTTTCCTCCTCCCACTTTCCTGTCCTAAGCTTATGTCCTGTTTTGTCTTTCAGGAACAGCCTTAAACCACTGTAGTAAGTAAATGAAAACTGCTTTACTTCAGCAAAACAAGTACAGCACACTCAGTGGAATAATGCAAAAGGTAGCAAGGAAGTCTTAGGGCAAACACAGTTCTTAGTCTACCAAAACAAATAACAGTCTTACTTCAGACAAAGAAACAGCAATAAATCCAGATGCAGACTCAAAGCAGGCACAAGGAGAGCGAAGGCATTAGAGTCAGTTTGTTACCAGCAAGAACTGGCTGCACCTGCTTCTGCTTTATAGCTCTGGGTCCCCTCACAGCTGCTAGGGCAGTTCCTACTTACTCAGCTGCATTTCTGGCAGCTATTCTAGCTGAACTACATCCCTGCTCTGTTTCCTTTTGCCTCTCCTGAAAAGTGGGTACTTGCAAACTCTCCTCCTCAGATTCCAACTCACCCTCAGATTCATGAACACTTTTCTGCTCCCCTTTCTCTTCTGAAGAAGAGGAATCCTGAACAGTTTATTTCAATTGTTGCCAAATGAGTTCAAAGTGCAACAGCAGTTTATCCATCTACAATGTAGTCTCCCTCTTTTTCTATGGCATTCTACCTTAAAAAACATGATTGCCTTTTCTAGCGAGTCATGCCTCCTCACAATGTGGCCAAAGTATGACAACCTCAATTTAGTAATTGTGGTTCTTAGGGAAGTCCAGGCTTGATTTGCTCTTGGACCCATTTATTTGTCCACAGTATCTACAGAACTCTTCTCTAGCCTAAAATGTCAAATGAGTTGATTTTCTTCCTAGCAGCATTCTTCATAATCCATCCCTCATATCCATACATATTGATGAGGAATGCAATGACATGGCCAATCCTCACTTTAGTATTCAGCAATATATCTTCAGGATCTTGTTCAGTTCTTTCACAGCTGCTCTTCCAATTCCTCCATTTGGATCAATGATTAAGTCAAGGTATGAAAATTATTTCACTATTTCAGTTTCTTCCTGGTCTAAATAAAATTAATGTAAATAATATGTTGTCATTATTTTTTGCTTTCTCTGGTACTACATCATCTCTTTCTTCATCCATGGCTTCCTTTTCCTCACTTCGGCATCATTTATGTTCTATCTTACCGCAAAGGACTAATTTGTTTTCTTTTATAATATAGCTTTTTACATTTCATCATTATTTTCTTTCAAATTCACTGAGTTTACTATGCATAACAAGTAACAAATGATGATACTATCAAGTAAGGCAAAAACATATGCAGAATATTTGAGTTCCCGTCCAACACCCCCCCCCCCGAGGTAATTTTGCTTGTTTTCCTCCCTTTTCATTGTCCCTGGATTTAAATTATCTGGAGTACAGCAAGCAGCTTGTATGTTGAGGTTTACTAGAGCCAGATGTGGTTATTTGCCCTCTCCTGTTACACCATCCAAACATGCAACCTGTCTGATTTTGAAACTAAGCACTGTCAGACTTGGTTAATGAAGTAGATAGGAGACCACCAGCATTCCCCAAATAGTTCAAGAGAAGAATCTAGGCCATTTATTTATTTATGTATTATGTACCACATTTGTAACCTGCCCTTCTCACCCCAAAGGGGACTCAGAGCAGCCTTACAAAGGCAACAATTCAATGCCACTTAGATACATATGAACAAAATAAGCAAATACATTAAAATACAACAGTTAAAACATCAAATATCAAAACATCACTAAAATCACACAATTGAAATCATTATCCAGGGCTGTTCTATTTGTCATTGTATTTATTCATTTTTATCCCACGTTTTTCCCCATGGTTGGGACTCAAAGCAGCTTACAGTCGTTAAAAAACAGAAATTGCAAAAAATACACATTCAACAAGACATCATAAAACAACAACACAGAACCCAATTTCCTAAACCATAGACAATACATTAATAACTTACAACATATACGTACCATTAACATTACCTAACCTTCAGCCACTGAGGTTATTCATAAAACAGGTTATCCAACATCCCAAGAGGACTCAATTTTCATTAGACTGTGTCACATTGCCAGGTCCTTATATCCTTGAGAGTTGCTATTAGACAGAACTGACAGGAACGGGATGAATCAGCGGTCTAACAAAACCTGCAAATCTAGGAAGCTTCTTTCCAAGTGGTTCCCCATGATCCAGATCAGTGCACACTGTAGGCACCATGGTAAAGATGACAGAATGATAATACAGCAAAAGAATTGCTCATACAATGGTACAATGATTTGAGAAGATCAGCAAAAAGTATGTGAAGATCAAGTGCAATCAACAACAATAATAGAAAAATTAAAACATAACTACATCAACTCTTGGTTCAGCCTATTATATCAATTTAAAGCTGTTTCCAGAACTGCTTCTCAAACCAAAGTTCTTCTTTGCTGAGATAGGAATAGCTTTGTGTCTGTCTGTCTCTCTTTCTGCCTGCTGGGGAGAGAAAAGAAGGATGGCCCTTGACTGGACTCTTTGGAGAATGAAAAAAGGAGGAATAGCTTCAGTCTTTGATATCATGGTACCTGGGTCAAATAGTAAGAAATGGGAGATGAAAAACTCAACCCCCACAATCACCCCAAGCATCATATGGAAAATATAATAGGACAAACAGTGATTGACAAGTACAGGTAAGGACTAGGTGGCCATGAAGCAGAACCTTTTCTGCACTGCCTCTGATAAAAGAATGCTGTCAGCCTTTTCTCTTTAAGATTTCTTACTTTGGGGTGGCAGTTGTGAATTTTTCTGACAATTACCAAAGGGCTGTAAGCCTGTTGTAGCAAAGCCCACAAAGAATCCTGTGGCAACTTAAAGGCTATAAAACCCATAAATAGCATGAGGTTTTGTGGAATATGACTCACTTGTCAAACACAGGAACCAGGGTTCCCAGGTGACTTCAGTTTATACAGGGCACCCAATATTCCAGGGCTAATAGTTCAGCTCCACAATCTTTTGTAAATATGGGTGCAAGCTATGCTCCTATCTCATTGAATGGACAGGCAAGATGTCCTCTTAAATAAAATCCGACTGGAACCAGAGAAGAAACAAATGAAGAAATCTTACAAGAAGAAGACAAGATAAAAATCTTCTAACCCCCGGAGAAGACCCAGAAGTACACACCCTCCACCCACCCCCCTCCAATCCCCCCAACATCCCCACATACCCCACCATTCTCTCCCACCCCCCTATCCCAATACCCCCAGTTTTTATCTGTATATAACAAAATTTGCAAATAAAGACTATTTTAAAAAATGCATCCTAGAGTCTGAAATAATATCCTGTTTTCCCCAAAATAAGACCTACCCCAAAAATAAGACCTACCCCAAAATAAGACCTATCTTGATTTTTCAGCATTTCTGAGGAAACTCAAAATATAAACCCTATTTCAAAAATAAGCCCTAGATATAGTTCATTTAAAAAGTCAGTTTGGAAAAATAAAACTGCCTCTGAAAACAAGCCCTAACGCATCTTTTGGAGCAAAAATTAATATAAAACCCTGACTTATTTTTGGGAAAACAGGGTAGGCATCCCATCTGTACATTAAAGTCATTGGTCATGCCTTTTTCACTGGAATTCATAATGAGCCCCAATGAAAAGAGAAAAATAAACCCAGATACACACAAGTAGTGAATAGGTCCACATTTTCTCCCAGTTCCTGGAAGTCAAGGCTGTATGCAGAATGTTAAAAAGCAGATGCAGCTATACTATGTTATTACAGCTAAAAATATTATCACGTTAAGAGAGAGATGGAAAAATATGTGGGCTATGGGAAAGCACATTGATCTCCTACAGAAAATGGAAGCGGTGGAGTGTCATGCAATGAGTCCCACATTTTGAACCCCCCCCCCATTTTTAAAAAAAATCACTTTACTCCCTGGGGGCCCTACTGCTTATGGGGTGCAATTCCACCATGGGTTTTAACCTTCTAGGCCAGGGGTTGTCAAGCTTTTTAAACAGAGGGCCACTTCACAGTCCCTCAGACTGTTGGGGGGCCAGGCTACAATTTGAAAAAAAAAAACCACGAACAAATTCCTATGAACACTGCACGTGTCTTATTTGTAGTGCAAAAAGAAACATGAAAGAACAATATTTAAAATGAAGAACAATGTTAACCAACGTTAGCTTACCAAAAAAGAAAATTGGTTCCCTGGAACTACCAAGACAAGTATCCACCATTACAGTAATACAGAAATTGACCGTTCTTTGCGAAGAGCCCCAGCATTTTGGAAATTTTGTATGTGTGACCAGCAATTTGTTTCATTGCAAATTAGAACTTGATCTCACTAAAAGCAAATCTAGATTATGTCTAATGCACTAAATGTCTGTTAGCATACTGACAATATGGTGTTGTGTTTTCACTGGCTTCTGACAACAACAGCTCATAATCTTGTCCGAACGTATCCCCTCCTACGAACCAGTAAGATCACTAAGATCATCTGGAGAGGCCCTGCTCTTGGTCCCACCTGCCTCACAGGTGCGGCTGGTGGGAACGAGGAACAGGGCCTTCTTGGTGGTGGCTCCCCGGCTGTGGAACGCCCTCCATGGAGATATCCGACAGGCTCCTACCTTGCTGGGATTCAGAAGGGCTGTGAAAACATGGTTATGTGCCCAAGCTTTTGATGAGTAAATGACAAAGTTGATATGGACTGATTTAAGGATGAAGCATGAGGATCTTGGACGAATGGAATTAATTATATATATGTTTTTAAGGTTTTTATAATGTGTTTTAACAATGTTATTAATTGATCTGTTTATATTGTTTTGTTTTTATGATTGCATTTTGGGCATTAAATTTTGCCAATTTTTGTAAGCCGCCCTGAGTCCCCTTGGGTGAGAAGGTCGGGGTATAAATGTTGTAAATAAATAAATAAATAAAGTGGAGTGGGAGCCCAGGGTGTTTCTATGTAAGAATATGAAGACAAATAAGAATTCTGTCCTCCATTGTAGAGGGTGAGAGTAATTAACTCCTAGAATTCCCATGGTTGCAAAGATGCCTACAGAATCAGGGGAAAAGATTGCCTACCTCCTTCTCATTAGTACAAAGACAAGTATCCACTGTTACAGTAATACAGAAATTGTTTTGGATGTCATTAAACCTATATTTAGTTCAATGCATCAATATGAATACGGATACAAAAAGCATTGCTATACAATCAAACAAAGGACTATTACATTCACAGTAAAATAATACTTTTCTCTTGAAAGATGAATTTACTCCTCTTCTCATGAACAATAATTGTTCTTTAGTTCTTTAATTGTTCCAAATACACAAATTGACTCCTCTTCTTATGTATAATAATTGTTCTTATTTCTTTACTATGGATAGTAGACTCCAAAACCACAACCGGTTTCAATAGAAAATCGAATCAGTAGAATGTTTCCTGATCTTACTTTTCTGTTCTATAATACGGACTTTGACTTCCCTGCTCATTTGGCCTATATACATTGGGGAGCAGGGACACGTGATTTTCTATAAGCATTTTGAAGATTTAAAACACAATCCTGAATCATTCTGGGCCTAGATTCTAGAAGTTGTGACACCTTCCAAGGGCATAGATTTCCAGATGAAGCTCCTACAGTGGGAATCTTTTTGGATTTTCACACTCCAAATGGAACATCCGAAGGGGTTGAACAATACCAACTCTTATGACTCTTTCTTGTAAAGATTGAAAGTCTTCCTTTAAGGAGTAACAGCAACTACATTACTTTGCAATCACCTGACCAATGTGCTTCCCATATTAACAGTGAGATAAGTTATTCAGCTTCATACTCGCATTGGAATCAAACTGCTTGCAGAGTATGCATGTTAAAACATAGATCTTTCTGCGAGTATAACTTTTACATTATCTTTGTTATATATCTTGTATGTCTCATGCAGGGCCGGCCTTAGGTATTATTCAAGTGTAGGCGAACAGAATTTTGTCCCCCACCAAACCAATCACTGAAAAATAAAAGCGTTGGATAAGCTCCGCCCAGTGCTGGGCCTTCCGGCCAGCGCTAGGAGAAAGGCCTAGCATTCTGCCCAGCGCTGGGCGGAAGGTTCAGTGGCGGCCGGAAGGCCCAGCACTGGGTGGAGTACTGGGCGGAAGGCCCATGCCGGCCCAAAGGAGAAGGAGGTGGGGGTGGCCTCAGCAGCCTCCCGCCAGAAGCGGTGGCGCGCACCAACAAAAAGTTGGCTTTGGGGCACTTGGAGGCACCTCGAGAGGCACCACAAGTGTGCCCCCCCAAAAGATGGCATTCCAGGCAAGTGCCTAGATTGCTTTAAGGGTGAACCGCCCATGGTCTCATGTAACTATGTGTATTGTAACTAACCTGTAGCCACTATATATGTTCCCTATAGGATCCATATCAAACTCAGAAAAACAACTTAAAGAAAAGACTACAATCCACCTGATGAAGACTCTTTTGAGTTGAAACGGGTTATAGTTTTGGAGTCTAGTAAAGAAATAAGAACAATGATTAACCAACATTAGCTTACCAGTATTTCAATGGGAAGTGTGGGCCTGCTTTTAGCTGATGAGGTAATCAAGTTAATTAGGACTGTTGCTATTATGTGCCTTCAAGTTGTTTCAGAAACAAGGCAACTCTAAGTATAAAGTTTAGAGAGGGGGCAGGCAAATGAGGTTTGTGTTTGGCCCGTGGGCCTTAGTTTGGGGGATCCTGTTCTAGTCTGATTTAGCATTAGGAGAGGGGTTTTCTGAACCAAAAAGGAAAACAGAAGTTTTTATGAGATATGGGGATCATTTATAATGCTTATTATTTAGTTTTGGTTTTGATTATTGTGGGGTTAATGGGGAGTGGCAATTGGGGCGGGGGGGGGGGGGGAGAGAACTGGAGGTGAACTCTGGGGTTCTTTATTATAGCCCATGAGGGCTTGCTTATTGTCTGTGACTCACATTTTCCTTACTTTGGTAAACAACATGAAACCACTGAAAAGTAGATATAGAGTAGGGGAATAAAAGTCTGTTCCTAAGCATTAAGTTGACCTGCCTAAAAGTGAGGGATCCTTGGAACAGCTACAAGGAAATCCATACCCTGTCTTTCTACTGAATGTGCCAAGAAAAGGCTGCTTCTTAAAACCCAGACAAAAGGAAAATTGTGTTTCAAACAGCCTGGTTCCAAGTTGTATAGAGCATCATAAATCTCCTAAAGGCACTAGATCTTATCTGATATTAGAAGCTAAGCAGGGTCAGCTATGGTCAATACCTGAATGGTAGACTGCCAATGACTACCAGATGCCATAGGCTATATTTCAGAGGATGGAACTGGAAAACCAACTCTGAGTGTTCCTTGTTCAAGGAAACCTTATGAAAGTTATGAGTTTGCTATGTTGACAGACAACTTGGAAGCACATAAAACACAAATAAAAATCAGTACTCTCAATACTGGCTAAAAAGAGAATGCTACTCAAGCTATTATAATAAGAGATTTATGAGAAATGGCCTCAGTTAATCCTATAAGTGAAGCATTTTGGACTTGCTAAAGTTTTTAGACAATGTTCAAAAGCAGCCCCATTTAGAAATACTACATCAGTCCAAATGGCATATATTTAATTTGTGGGTCTAATGAAATCTCCCTAAGGTAGGATGCAGCTGGTAGAGTAGTTGTAGCTATTGGAGGTAGTTGAGGTTCTCCTAGCTTCAGGCTACGTCCAAATCATAATTCTGATTTTTCATGAGTACAGTAACTGTTCCAACACAGATTGAATCATAATTTCCTCATCTGCTTTTGAAATTATTAGGAGGACCTTTGTCCTGTCAGAATCCAGTTTTGATTTGTTTGCCTTTGTCTAACCCATTACTGATACCAGACATTGCCTTAGAACTCAAATTATCCTTGATAGGTCACTGGATTTGTTTTCATGTCACTACCCCCACCTGTCCCAGCATTGTGGTATTTTAGAACATCATTCTCAGATGCGTAAAATGATGTGTTGCAGAAATGTTTTTCTGCATGAATAGTGGAAACTTTCCTGAAATTTCCCAAATTGTGTGGTGGGTTCTCTTATAAAATGACGGTCCTTACTTGGGAGTAGGTGGGAAGGCATATGATCCCAAACAACTTTGAAGATGGCATATACAATCAATAATTAAATAGTTGTAGTTGCTAGTGAACAGAAATTCCAAGACATAAATGAAAAAAAACATCTGATCAGCACTTTATCCAGTCTGGGCCTCCAACACACCACACAACTGTATGATTTCATTTTAATAGCAATGACCACATGTCTATATTGCAAACACCATCCCATATGATGTTATTATGACAGTTAAAGTGGACTCATAGGCTATTGTTATGCAGTGTGAAAGGGCACCTGATCTTGGGTAATGATCTTGGGAAAGTTGAGAAACTAGCTTAAAAAAGGTGTTTCTGATTTCTATTCCTGCCTTTTTTGTTTGTTTCTCAGCTAGATGGCAGTAAAGCTACTGGCCTAAACTGACATTGCCGGCATTGGAACCAACATGCAACTTTTCCCTTCCTGCATAGTACCTTTGTGAGAGGTCCTTAAAGCTATGTGTGTCAGAGTCTCTTTCTATGCATCAATATTAATAAATGAGAGAAGGGGGCAAAAAAAGATAGAAGGATTCAGAAGAGTTTGCTATTGTATTATGAAGGTTTTTGGAGAAGCCAAAAATGTATTGTAGCCACTTGACCCAGTTAGTTTGAAATTGCAGTATGGAAGACTTTTGAAATCGCATTCACATAAGAAATTCACAGCCATATTTGTTCAAAGAAAAGCAAATAATTTCATGTCTGCATTTCAAATATAATTCAAGTTATAACTATTTTGTGGGAATCACAAAACAAGACAAAAACTGTCACTTGGTAAGATGTCAAATATCAAGAATGATGGAATATATTGATGCCATATGTCCATAAAGTACTCTTCACATTTATCAACATTACGCTTAACCCAATTCTGATGTATGGAGGTTTATAGCTGAGACAGGCAACTTGACTAAGATTGATGTACTCAGCTGAGGAAAATAGGAATATAAATCTTTGTCTTATTACAAGGCACAAGAAGAAAGTAAGATAGGGATGAAGGCATGAACATAATATGTTTAGGGATCTCTTCACATAGGGCATTTTTGCCCCATTTTGCTGCTTTGTTTCATAGTAGGCTGCATTCATGTTCAAAAGGTGTTTCCTCCACCACTATGGGAGGAAAGTGTATTTTGTGTAGCTCTGATGGAGCTATCCGCACTTGCCTCCCCTTTTCCCCGTATGATAGAGGAAAGGGCAGCAGGGTAACATGTGTTGCTGAGCATTGCCGCCCCTTTTCCCATCTGATAGCGGGGTACCAATGCACCATGTGATGGGGTAACGCAGAAGGGAGCATGGGGCACCACAAGCTGCCCCGTGTATCTTACCTTTTGCTGGCGCAACAGCACAGCCCAAAAGGGCCAAGTGAAGAGGTTGTAGGTTTCAGAGGGATACTCAACATACCATTGAACTTACAGAATAATATATCTTAGAGTTGGCAAAGTACAAAGAAAAGTACGAGGCTTAATTTGCTCCTAGTATGGCCTGGCAAAATGTGAATTCTTATTCACCCTCTCACCACATTTTCTTCGTTTGTCCTCCATAACGTTTATTCCTCTGTTCTTTAGCTTTGATTTCCATCTTCTCATATGTGTGAGAGAGATAGAGGCCAATTGTGTCTGTAACAATGTTTTGGCATTGACTCTGAAAGTCCTTGAGGTTGTGCCAGAATAGGGATTAAAAGAGCCGGAACTTGTTAAAGATTGTGGCTACATTAAAAGTTTGTTTTGAAAAATCTGCACATATAGTAGGCATCAGTAAATTCAAAGAAAACACTAGCTGATCAAAGAGCTTGCTATGACCCTACATGGCTTGGGTCCACACTATCTCAAAGACAATGCCTGCATTCCTTGTATGGCTCAGCACAACATAATAACCTCACAATTTAGGCCCCTTCTACACTTTCTTATATCCCAGTATCTGATCCCAAATTATCTGCTTACCTCAGATTATATGTCAGTGGAGACTCATATAATCCAGTTCAAAGCAGACAATCTGAGATCAGATCCTGGGACATAAGGACAGCGCAGAAGGGCCCTCACTGACCTTCTCTGAAGAAACCCCTTCTTTACATGGCCACTCTCTTCTTTGCTGAGAGTAGGCAGGATCACAGAAGTGTCTGGGTTTATCCCTATTGCTAGATATGGGATGATTACAGAGATTTTAGCACTGATATCACTATTTATTGGCTGAATATGGGAAGACACTTCTGCTCCCATTAAGCAGAGAATGGTTACATGAGGTGGAACTGATGGTGTAATTCACTATGAGAAGAGAGTCCTGATTTTTTCTGATTCCTGTCAATTTCTGTCAATCAGATTTAACAGTGAAAATCTATTGCTTACTTTATTATTAAATTCTATAGGGATGTTTTCCAGGTTATATTTTGGCACAATGACTGGTTTACCATCGGTTTTGGGGTCCCTTGAAAAAGAATTTTGTGGTGAACAAATGTTTAGCTTCACAAAATTTCGGTCAGTGAGTCTACTGCTTCATTTCTTGATTCTAGGTCAATTTTCCTACAATTTAGTTTGACCCCTTAGCAAAAGCCTGTCATGCACAGAAACTGCATTGCTGCCATTAGCATAGTCTGTCACCTCACCGAAGCATGCATTCCCACCACCGTGGAAAGTTAGTGCCATTGGTAGACACATTAACATATAGTTACATATTATTCATTTGATTACATATGTACATTATATGTAGAGCATTATTCTGAGGGTGTTTCAGTTTTGCACATGATTTGGTAAATCATTTCCAAGATGATACATTATCACATTCTCAGATACAATAACAGAATCTGCAATTCTCAATGAGTCATTGGGATTGGGTCAATTCCACATTTTAGATTACACCTCTGTTTCTTTCTGAAGTAAGTTGTGTATCCAAGAAAGAACAATAGGTGGTCTGAAGAGCTGCAGAAGCCTGCTGTTTTTCAAATCAAGCATATGCTGCCAAGATTGCTGTTCCATGTGAGTCCAGTTCCCTTACAGCTTGTGCTGTTGTCATAGTTGGAGCTTACATGCACAAGAACCACTTTAAATGGTCTATGAATCATCTCTTGGATGTAATCCAGCACAATCATAAACTCTCTAGGGCCTGCAAAATCAAACATGTCACTTCATACCTGAAAAATGTCTTGACTAATGAGGAAGAAATCTTCCTCCTTCCCTCCTGCCAGGTTTATAGCTGGTGCCAAATCATGAGCATCTGTTATTGGAAGCATATTCTACTTATAGCAGAAATTCCTGTAGAGAATATGAGAAGATAGGATATCATGAGGATAGAGCATGGAATGCCTGTGAAAAATGGTGCCGCATTTCTTTATACCATTTACATGCTCAGTGGACAAAAGGTGCAGTGGTGAGGTATCATATCTGTAACATGAACAAATGTATATTGTTCGTTGTTTATGTATCAACTTTACAAAATTGCCTAGTTTTTCCATAACATATTATATTCAGTTACTTACAAAATCCTTCCCAGGTGATGAATCTCATCCATTACTAACATTTCCATGTAAGAGATGTTTATGAGTAGAAGATCTTAGCAGATGCACAATTTTAGTAGATTGAATTTCAATAATTTTACCAAGAAGGAACATTGATACTTTTGTCTCCTTATCTGGATACCCCTCCTCTCCCTTTCCCACCTATTTTCTTTCTTTTCTTCGTCTAAGGTATGTGAGCAAAAGAACGGGAGCTAGTGATGGTGAAACATGTGGGAAACATGTGTTGATGGCAGAAAACTCAGCGCAAATCTGATCAAACACAGAAAGCCCATTCCATAATGATTTTGGTAGTAAGAAACAATTCTTTTCTGTCACCATTGTGTCTTCACAGTATCATTCAGTGGAGTTGCTTTGAGCCACTGGGGGCATTTTACATTTGGCTCCACAGAAGTATCAGGTAGAGTACTCAACAGACCACTGTAAAGAGTTTTCGAACACTTGGAATAGCGGTTTCTTGGATACTGTAGTTGATACGGGTTCAGTGGATATATTTTTGGCTCCTGCTTGCATAGAGTCTGATTATTGGATTATGGCTGATGGGACCTGGACTCCAACAGTATCATGTGAGAAGGTCATGATCTTGAAATGTCTTGGCTAGGGAACCTGAGAATTGCAGTACCACACCTGAAAATCTGTATACATTTTCCTGGGCATAATTCCCATAAAATTATTAGTTAACATGTGTTGGCTGAGCTGTAGGATTCTAGAATATTCCTCTGCAATTGACAAGTCTCCAGTTTAACACAATAAGCTTATCTGATGTGTCAGAAAATGCTATTTGATAGGAAGAGAACTGTGCTATGACTTCGCTGTAAATTTGATCAATCAGTACTATGTAAAAAATATTTATCTTTTAATAGAGTTCCTTATCTGTTGGAACAATCAGAAATGTTTTTTATCTGTACAGCCATCCACTGTGCCTGATTAATTTATCTTAACATTGCTGAAGAAGAAAAGTAGTGAAAATATAAAATATCACAATTGAAGATGAAACACTGTTCCTCACCCCAGTCATTTGAGTTCTCAGATATTGGTCCTACATCTTGTTATTATAAAATTATATTTCATTATAGATGCAAAGTACTTCTTTAAGAATAGAAGAATGTATTTAAAAAGAGCTCAATCGCATTTAACATGTGAGAGACAGTCTTTATTCCTAGCAAAATAATTTGCAGACTACCTCACAATAGAAACTATTCAGCGTCAACTTTCTTATTTTTAATGTAACAGATCACAGAATTATTGCAAAAATTTTGCACTCATCTTCCTCTATGGTCCACATACTAAGCTATAAATCTGCTTGCAAACCCTAAATTCAGAAAGAAGATATCACTACACATGAGAGAGCTATTTCATATTTAAAAATATTTACTACTGTGTTGGAAATGTTGACCTTATAGCTATCATTTCACTGAAAGGGTTGTCTGTGTCTCTTGAGAACTTGATGTCAATGAGAATATTGTATAACACTTTGAAAATACTATTTCTGAAATGCTATTCATGTTTCAAAAGCTAATATGTTAAGCCAAAGGAGAGCAATCGTGTTCCGGTACTTAACCCTCTTCTCTCACTGAAATAATGAGAATTTAAAGTACCTAAATTCAACAGGATTGTACCCTATTGCTGAGCTATTGCAGGCATAATTCAGGTGGAATTATTAGACATTTATGATTCAAGGATATTGTAATGACAGAGACAGACATTTGTACAATAAAATTGAAATCCCTGTGTGATTTTGTATATTTGATTCACAAACCAAAGCATGGTTGTAGATTACTATGATTTAAAAAGCCATATTGAGTAGATTGACCTTTTCCTATATTTGGGTTATTGACTTCTATAGGCAAATTGGGAGGTTGCCCACTTGATCCAAAAAGGAAACCATAAAATCGTCCCGTTGATTATGCTTACTATGCTTACTATGAAGTTGATTGTGTGGATTTTCAGTAAGGTTGTCTATGGAGATACCAAGATGAGAATCTCATTCATTTGTTCATTCACAAGGTAGGTCACAAAAAGTTTATAAAAACACTCAAGATTCATCACCACTAGAGCACTATGAACCAAGCAGGAAGCATTGGGGTGCTTGCTGTGCCCCATCTCTAAGTGAAGAGAAAAAAAGAAAATAATATTCCTAAATTCTGATTATTTTGAGTTCCTAGGGAGAATCTCATCACTTTTACTTTCTTGGAAATTGTACAGTTTTGTTGGATTACTAAGATTATAAAATCCCATTACAAAAAAATGAAAATTGTCTTTGTAATAGATATTAGACAAGCAGATTATATAAACAAGAGGCAGCTTTTGACAAGATTGTCAGAGCAAATAGACATAATTAAACAGGTGGATATCAGGCTGAGATTCAGAGAAGACTGTTAAGGACTCTGCCATTCTGCTTGAAGCATCAAAATCTCTTAATTGTATTACTAATCAAGGATCAAGTTTAATATTAGCTGCCGTAATGAAAAATGCAAAAGGAAGGGGAAAGTAGTTCATTTCTTTCAATCTGAAATGTCTGAATTAAAGGTGGAGTGATTATTTCATTTCAAGTCTGTGTCGGTCTTATATGTTTGGTCTCATTTTTACACCTATATGCACTTTTTATGGATTAAAATTCCCACTTTTTGAAAATGTGTCCCTTCCCCCCCCCAAAAAAAATACTCATTAGAGGTTTAAATTTATTCTAGATTGTGCATTTTCTATGGATTTTAATGAAACATTAAATTAGCATGCAAAATTGATTAAGCCAGGGGTCCTCAAACATTTTAAGTGGAGGGCCAGTTCATGGTCCCTCAGGCTGTTGAGGGGCCGAATTATCATTTGAAAAAAAATACGAACAAATTCCTATGCACACTGCACATGTCTTATTTGTAGTGCAAAAAAAAAAAAAAAACCCAACAACAACTATTTATTTATTTATTTACTACATTTATACCCCACCCTCTCTCACCCTGAAGGGGACTCAGAGCGGCTTACAAGTTGTATGTACATACAATATATTATTGGCATAGCACAATATTAGCATTATATATTACTATATTGTCCTATACCACTACCATAATATTATTAGTAATAGTACATTTAATATATAATGTATAATTAATATTACTATATTGTATAATTATTAGTATTATATTGCATTACATTATAATATTAGTATCAATATTATATGTATACACAATATATTCAATTATTACCATAGCACAATATTAGTGAATGAAAGAACAATACAATATTTAAAAATAAAAACAATTTTAACCAACATAAACCTATCAGGATTTCAATGGGAAGTGTGGTCCTGCTTCTGGCCAATGAGATAGTCAAGTTAAGTAGGATTGTTGGTATTGTATGCCTTCAAGTCATTTCAGACTTTGGGCGAGGCAAAGTCTAAAACTGAGGGTGGGGGCCAGGTAAATGACCTTGGAGGGTTTTCGTAAGTTCAGTTTGAATAAGAGTTCAGCTCCCAGTCTAGCCAGCTTCTCTCTCCCTCTGTCTGTATGTGTGTATGCACACACAATACATGATTGGGAAGATTTGATACCTGAGAGTTGTCATCACTTTTGCCAACCTGCACAATCTACTACTTTAACAAAATTCAACAACCAATTGAGCCACCAAATTTCATTGAGAAGCTAGGAAAATAAATAAAAATAAAAACATAGCCAACTTGTGACCCAATCCAATTACAGAAGGGATTCTCTGATGTCCTTCAGTACAGACATCAAAATATCACAGGCTGGTATAGAATATCTGTGATTTAACTACACCTCTGGAGTCCTCCATTTGGATGTCCACACATAGTAGCCTGAAAACTACATAGTCTTAGGTATGGAATCTGGTTTCAATGGATATGTCTAGAAAGAAAGCTCTCTTAAGAAGGTCCAGCCAAATGTCCTTGATTTTCCTCTAATGGTCATCAAACACTTGTTCAGCCCATGATACTCTCATTGTCTTGGCTCTGCCCGGATTTTTTGCCATAGCACATTGTAGCCATGTCATTTCCTCTTGGGGAGGAATGCCGTACATTTCTTCTCAGACATTTCAAGCAAGCAATTACAGCTTCCAGTATAACTCAGAGTCCTTTGTAGCAGAGCCTACGCTGCTTCAAAGGGGGAAAGTAGCAAGGAAGAGGGAGTGGGAGAGCAGCACATAAAAGAATTGTGTGGCATGTGTTAAGTGGAGTGTGCTTGTTTAACTTGTACAGGGGAAGCAAGGAGAGTATTTTAGAAATACTAATTTGGATTCAAGTTCTGTGTGCTTTTGACTGGTTTGCTTAGGATTGATCTCTGCACCTTCAGCATGATTTTGGCACCTTATTAAAATATGACATCCTAGGAGTATATAGAGCTTTGCAGATGAAGGAAAGATTCTTGCCTGAGACAAGATTCTCTCCTTATGGTTTTAGGGAGTATGGGGTAATAATTACAGCTCTGACTAAATATCATTAACATTTCCCATGCATCTTAGTGTCCGAGGGAAAACGTGCACTTTAGTATTATTATGCTTTAGATGTGTTTTGAACACATCATGCAAACTCATATTTTTACTACTGCTTTCTGATATTTTACTACTAATGGTAACTCAGAGGCTATTAAGTAGTCAATTGCTATGGTGAGTAAAAATGGGTGTCTCACACCTGCATACTTAGCACAGCTTGGTTCTTTTAGATCAGCAGTAAGAATGGTGGAGTCCTCCAGACGTTGTTAGGCTGTAACTTGCAGCATTCTCACATTAACCAGAGCTGCAGTATAACCATCTATTTTCACTCACTTTTAGTCTATGCATATTTTATTAGGGAAGATGGTTGTGGCTAGTACCTTTTGTGGATTTATTTGCATCATCTGTCCCTACTAGCCCCTCAAAATCTCCACCAAGTATTTTATTGCACAAAGCTGATATTCCATTAGGTTAACATGAGCACTGATAGAGGATACATCCCATTCTATGGGACACAGCTAGGACCAAAGTATTTTCTGTTCTCCAGCCAACTTCTCTTGCCCCAGTTACATCATTGAAAAATATGATGCCTCACACTGAAAATGTTGTATAAGAATATTCTGAGCATGCCTTGAAATCCAGATTCCCACTTGGAAATCTTAACCATTTGGTGTGCATACATGGATTTCAACTAGAGATTAATGTGAGCAAAGATATTAAAGCTCTGTAGCTTTCATTATTCTGACACCCTTCAGAGTTTTTGGACTCTCACTCTCATCATCTGCAGCCAGGTTGAGGATGAACAATAGCCCAAGATGGATTCAAGATGTCTTCTTGGGGAAGGATGTTTGTGTGATATTTTTCATTTTTCTACTTATAACAATATCTGAGGAAGGACTTAAAATAATTTTTGTGCAGAACATTCCAATTTTAATTTTCAGGAACAACTCAGTAGGAGTGCTAGTTTGATAAAGTATCTGAATAATTATATTACATGGATGTGCATTCTCTCTTCACTTGTATCTGACCTGGCATCAATAACGAGCACTAGTAATTAATGTAAATCTTCTTATCAAATATTCTGGCTCCCTTTGAAGGTTCTCTTCTAATGAGCACTGCAATTTCCTTTAAATAAGCATTAAAAACAACGTTCTAAAGGTGCACATGAAATAATCAAATGCAATGAACTGACCACAAACTTTGTGAACATCTTTTAGAACAATTTTGTAGCACATATCAGCTAGGAGATTAAGATTTTCTGGGGAGGCCCTGCTCTTGGTCCCACCGCCTTCACAGGTGCAGTTGGTGGAGATGAGAGACAGGGCCTTCTCAGTGGTGGCCCCTCGGCTTTGGAACTCCCTCCCCAGTGAAATTAGATCAGCGCCCTCCCTCTTGGTCTTCAGAAAGAAAGCAAAGACATGGCTGTGGGACCAAGCATTTGGTTAGTGAGCAGTGCAAGAAATTGATAGGGAATATGTGCAATTGACAACTAGAATGGCTTTAGATAATGATTCTGGATTATGTGATTTTAATGTTTATACTAATATGTTTTAATTCTATGTCTTAATGTCTAAATGTTGTCTATGTTTTCTAACTTAATATGGTTTTAATAGCTTTAATTTATAGTTTTAAGTTATTGTTTGATTCTTTGTTCTGATTTTCACATGTATGTTCAGCATTGAATTTTGCCATGCTTATGTTGGAAACCGCTTTGAGTCCCCCAGGGGTGAGAAAAGCAATATATAAATACAGTAAATACAGTAAATAAAAAATAAATATATGAAAATGTATAGATTTTTTAAACATAATTCAGGATAGCCTTGTGTTTCAGCTTATTGGTGCATCAAGATCTAAATTTGGGTGTTTGTTCTTTTACAGTACTATCTTCAAGATGGCATTATATTTACAGATGGCACTGCCAGTTAAACACAGTGAGCATTAAGACATTATTTCCTAGTCCATCATCCCAAGGGGAAAAAAACTATCTCATACCAAGGGTTAGGAATACACCCCAAGATTGAACACCCCCCCCCCCGTGATTCTATTTAAGGAAGCATTATAAATTGGCCTCCAGCTTGAATCCCCCCACTCCTGAAAAACAAGATTCTGACTCAATTTTCTTCATGCTAAGATCACATAGGAACTGTATGAAGCCCAGGAAAATTTCTGGGAAGCAAATAAGTGTGATAAGGGCTGAGATTCAGAACTCTAAAATAGAAGAATTGTAAAGTTACTGCTTTGTTTATTCCAAGGCTTTGTGCCTTCCAGAATCAACATGTAATCATTATCCAGCATGTTCATTTCTCTGTCTTAAGGAAAGAAAATTGAAGTCTGTCATGTTATTCTTCAAGATGCAAGTAACTGCCATTCACCTGGACATGGTGAGCTAGGTAATTGTTCATTCCTGTCCATGATGAAGAATGCTGACATCCTAGACCAACTGAGAAACATTCTGACTGTAACACTTTGGAAAGCTTTCAGTTATTAAGGTGCTGTGAACATCAGGCTGTCAAGCTCTTACATCCTGATTCAGGTCTTTGAAAGGAGCTTCTCTGGACATGAACTTTCAGCCCTCCAAACTCAGCAGTTTATGAGTAAATTGGAAAGTTGGAGAAAGGTCTCTGACAAGAAGGTAAGGTGTAGCATGAAATGTTTATCTGTGTCAGGAGAATGAAAGTGGGGGGGGGGGGGGCAAGAAGTCGCACAGACTAAACAACACGATACTCATAAATCTGCATTCTGATCCACCTTCACTTGGAGTAAATAAGACAGACCCACAGTGAGCAAATATGAGGAACCTAGTTTTCATAGGATAGTTAAAAGTTCTTTTTTCAAGGTCCAAATAATATTAATTTTATCCTATGTATTCCATAGTAATTCTCATGACTTTTAAGTCTTCATGTTCTATACCAGGTGGCAGCAAATATCAGTAAATGCAGCCTATCATAGACTCAAATGGTTACAGGTGAGTCAAGCCATTCCAGATCATACATAGGTGACATAAAGAGTTCATCCAAGATAAAGAGAAACGTAATAACAAGTTCTAAACCGTTCCAGAATCCATCATGAGAAGCCAGTTGTCAGGATGCCCAAAGCCAAAAGGGAAAGAGATTGAGATGTACAACCTAAGTGAGTCCAGAGGTCAACAATCCAAATAAATCCACAAGCACTGGGAGCTCCATAACCTGTACAGTGGTGTACATCAAGAATTCACAGTTGCTGTCAAGAGATTTATAGTTGCTTGGTCTTAAGACAGCAGGGAGTCAATTTGATCAGCATTCCTCATTTAAGCTTATCCAAGAGGCTTCAACACTTCTGATGCTTTCGCTTTTCATGTGGGTGTGCTGCAAATTATGGGACTGTAACCCTGATGTCAATCAATTCCAGCTGAGATGGGAACCTATCTTGATGAAGGTCCTCATTAGTTATATCTGCCACTAGCTGCCCATATTCTGGAAGTCAGGCATCCAGCCAGAAGACTTTCTGGCTTGGACTATGTGCTGGATTCTGCAGCGTGACACTTAATTTTTCTGCTCACCCAGTATATTGCCAGGAAAACTAATCACCCTCCTAGAGGCAAAACGGAAAAGGTGAAAAGGGGGTAAACACAACCACATCCATCACAGCCAACACATAGGTGCTTTTGATTTTAAAAATAATCAGGAGAGTGTTTGAATCCGGAAGCAAAAGGAAGGGGCACTAAATGTTGCAACACCATGTGGCAGAAAGTGTCATTCTGAATGAGTCCCTGAATCAATGAGCCTCACTTTTAAAATATAAGTATGCACATGTATGTGATTCGTGCCCTAGCTTTCTCTCACAATGAAACTCAAAGCAACCAACAATATATACCCATATTAGCATATTCTCCCTTTTACATGAGAGACTAACAAATGTATCATGATGTAATTGGATTGGAGTTAAGATAGATGCATGAAGGCTGATTCACAGGGACACAATGTGATTCTGTATATGTGGGTGTTCAATGTCATATATGTGCATGCATTTGGTGTCAGAGGAAGGTCAAAGAATTCATGTTGCTAACAGTGGCTAGTCTTCATAATGCAATCATCATTGTTAATCCTTTCTGATTACATTTCTTCCTGATCACATCATTTACATTTCCCTTATGCCTTACCTCTATGACGACATCTAATATATATGTGATCAGAAATGGTGCTAGTCCAAAAAAACGTATGACAGTATACATTTAGCAGTTTTTAAACAGGTATAGAAAATGTGACCCAAGGTCCATGGAAGGGCAATCCAACTCTTTAGACTATGAGTGTTTCCCACCTTTATTTTTAAGGGAACCACAAGAATCATGTTGAACAGAAGCTTCAATTCTTGTCAGTGGTTCCCAACCTTTGGTCCTCCAGTTGTTCTAGACTTCAACCCTTCAACTCCCATAAATCCCAGTCATCTTACCAACTCTTAGGAACTGTCAGAACTAAAGGCCAAAATACCTAGAGGACCAAAGTTTGGGAATGACAGTACTATGGAGCCAAAGGTGAGAAAAGTAGTTGTTATACTCCAGAAACTTTATTTTTGTGGCCGAGGGTGGTACTATTATTTCCTTTGGTCTAGGCACTTCGTTTGTAATTTTCCTTAATGAAAATATACAATGTTTAATCTTTCAACGTGCAAATAGCAAAAACAAAGTTTTTGCAGTTCAATAAAAAAATTCCCCATGTTTTTATGAGAGAACCGATTAGAAAATGTCATTTATAACTCAGGAACAAAATCATGTTACATAGTGTATTTGGACTGATTTCAATGGCTTTATATACTCACTCTGTAGCCATAATACATTTTTCAAGCCTCCATGGACATTTTCAGAAGGAATAACTCTGGTTTGGAGGCCATCTCTTAATGAAAGACTTAACTTAGCTAAAGCAGGAATGAGAACTGACGCTCATTTGACTACTTTCGGTATCTACCAATGTCTTCTCAGTCAGTGGCATATTTCTTACCGGTTATTCACTATGTCATCAAATATTTAGGGGGAGAAAAAACATTAAAAAACCACATGGCATCTTTTTCAGCTGTGCTGCCATCTCACCTTCAAAGCTGAATGATCTATCTCTCACTCTCTCTGCCCAATCTCTCATCCCTGTCTTCTGCTGACAGACAGTGCACATAGGCTAAAATCCTACTGGAGATGTAGACTGGCTTCTACATTTTTGGACATTGTACAAGGTTCGCCTTCAGATTATGGATAACCAAACCAAACCTTGCTGAAGTAATTAATGAGCAAGCAGTTGCATTTTTCAAGACACTTTTGCACACCTTTATCATGCTTGATTAATTACTGCACAATGACACAATATTAGCTGTACGATCAGCTGCAAATTTGTACAATTTCATATATAAGTAGTGTGACACAGTCAACATAGCACAACTACACAGGTGTAACTTCATGTGATGCAACTTCTCTTTTGGATGTTGACCAAAATGTTTGCTTGAGGCAAATGGTCTCCCAGAAGGAGTTGATATCGTACTAAGGAATATACTTTTTCAGAAGACATGTGCAAAACTGACATACATTTGGGTTGTTGTATGTCTTTCGGGCTGTGTGGCCATGTTCCAGAAGTATTCTCTCCTGACGTTTCGCCCACAGCTATGGCAGGCATCCTCAGAGGTTGTGAGGTATGGATAAACTAGGTAAGGAAAGGAAAAAATATATATCTGCGGAGAGTCCAGGGTGTGGCAAGAGTCCTTTTTCACTGGGAAGCCAGCATTAATGTTTCAGTTAATCACCCTAATTAGCATTGGAAAGGTTTTGTCTCTTGCCTGGGGGCATCCTTTGTTCAGTCATCAGCTGTCCTCTGCCCTCAGAGTGTTGGTTCCCATCTACTGTTTTGATTTTAGACTTTTTTAATATTAGTAGCCAGATTTTGTTCATTTTCATGGTTTCTTCCTTTCTGTTGAAGTTGTCCACATGCATGTGGATTTCAATGGCTTCTCTGTGTAGTCTGACATGATAGTTGTTGGGGTGGTCCAGCATTTCTGTGTTCTCAAATAATATACTGTGTCCAGTATGTCCCTATGTGTTCTTTCCTCCAATTAAAAACATCACATTCAAGCATAGCAGTTTTCCTAAGCAATGCACACTTGGGACCTCTTCACACAGCCCTTTTGGGCTGTTGCACAGGCAATTGCTTGTGAAAGGGAAGGTGTGTGGGTGGCTCATGGCACCCTGCACACCCTCCCTCCTTCCCTTATCACATTGAAGGGATAGGAGAGGGTGCTTTGGCACCCTTTCCCTCCCCTCATAAGATGGAAGAAAGTTGCCCCGTCAGTCTTTCTGCCATCACACAAAAAGAAAAAGACACCAACATCCTACATCACTTTAGTGTAATATAAATATCCACCAGCAGAACTGAGCTATGCTTTCACTGCGCAACCCCTGCACTAAATAGTAATGAACTACGATGACAAAGCACAGTGCATATGTGTATGTTACTCAGTGAACTCTGATGTGCACCTGCATGCATAAAGGTTCCTCATGTGAACGCTGCTTCCACCAATGTCATTTGGCCATGGTAGTCTATGCTCTTGTTATACCCCATATTGACTACCACAACATGCTCTACATGGGGCTGCCTTTGAAGACTGTTCAGAAGATTCAGTTGGTCCAACGAGCAGCAGCCAGGATGCTCAGTGGAGCAGCGTACAGGGAGCACACAACTCCCCTGTTGTGTCAGCTGCACTGGCTGCCAGTCTGCTTCCAAGTACAATTCAAAGTGTTGACTTTAGCCTATAAATCCCAAAATGATTCTGGCTCAGCTTACCTGACTGAACGTATCTTCCTCTATGAACCATCTCAGAGATTAAGATCATCTGGGGAGGCTCTGCTCTTGGTCCCGCCTGCTTCACAAGCACAACTGGTGGGGATGAGAGACAGGGCCTTCTCAGTGGTGGCCCCTTAGCTGTGGTACTCCCTCCCTAGTGATATTAACTCAGCCTCCTCCCACCTAGCCTTCAGAAGGAAAATAAAAACCAGGCTTTGGGATCATGCTTTTTGATAATAGTTTAGTGCAATATTTGATTCAGCACATGTGCAGTGATTACAGAATGGCCCCAGACTACCATTTTTGGATGATGTAATTTTAATGTTGAATGTAATGTTTTTAAATGTTAATATGTATTAATTTTAATTCAATCTATTTTAAGCTTAATTTTGTATGTGTTAAGACATTGAATAATTGCCGCCTTGAGTCCCCTTTGGGGTGGAGAAAGGCGGGGTATAAATGGGGTAAATAAATAATAAGTACATTGAACCATTGATCCTATGATTGTGCATTTTCCACACAATTAACTCCACGTGTGTAGTGTAAGATATGCCTACAAACTACACTAGTAAGATGCCTGCCAAAATGTGTGAAATAACAGATCAAATTAGATCAGATTTCAGTTGTTCAGGAAGATGATAAAATTACCCTGCTGTAGGTGGGGAATACAATTTACAGTCATGTCCACTGCTAAGAGAAAGGAAGGAAGGAAGGAAGGAAGGAAGGAAGGAAGGAAGGAAGGAAGGAAGGAAGGAAGGAAGGAAGGAAGGAAGACAATCAAAGAGAGAAGAAAAAGTTATAGAAGGAAAATAAGAATCTCTCTTTCTCTTAAATGCAGCAAGGATGAGAGAGAAATCAGGCCAAGTAGGAACAGAAGGAGAAACAATGAAAAAACAGCAGGGAAGAGATAATAACAAGGCACACTCTTGTGTATCTGAGCTTGGGTAAGGGATATCAGCACTGCATTGATGTTTTTTGATATCCAGGTTTTGATGTGAAATTTGACATTTCAGAAATATGAAAGCATTCACAGGAAAAACCCTTCAATTCACTCATGCATAAATATCTTGCCTGCAGCTATTGCTACCAGGTATGCTTCTGTTCCTGTGCAACTTACATTTTTTCTTAACTTGGAAGGCCATTTTCGTGATGTCATCCAAACAATCAGTGATCACATATACTCTCTGTTGTTGGCCTCTTGATCACATGGAGGCTTTACATAAGCAGGACAGTATGGATGTGCTTAGCCCTACTCACCGATGTCTCTGTATGTCTGATTACATTTTAGATTTGTGCACATTCCACAGGAAATTATTTGTAATGTCTTCATAAGGTTTAGAAGGCAGTCAGGCACTGAAGAAATAGGGTTTCCGTGTACAGGAATATTTCCATTCCTGCTCCAGCTCTATTATGAGTAGGCAAATATATCCTTAGGAGTATAATGACTCATTATTAATCCACAAACCAATTATTGCCTAAGGATGAACGACACTGAAGGCAAGTATTAGGGAAGGTCACTGAACTGGTATTGCCTTCAATGCCATTAGTCTGAGGACAAAGAGTATTTCAAACAGCAGGAAAAGATGCGAATATGTAACATGTAGTTCCTTCACTTTAAAAAAGAATTAACATTTTCCCCTTTATTTCATTTCATCACAGGTATCCTCAGTTACTTTCCGACATGTATTTTGTTGTTATTTGTTATTCCCAGTTTGGAAGGGATAAAGCCAAACAAAAAAAGTCTGGGATATGTTTTTGCCTGTATTTGAGGCTGCAAATCAGGAAGGTTAATACTTTCTTCTTCACCACATTCCATGCTGCTTTTTTCATCTTATTATTAATTCTCTTTTACTGTAATGAATGTGTCTCTTTATATCAATCTCTATGTTTGTGTGTGTGTAGAAACATGTACATACTCTTTTGCTATTAGGAGACAGAGAAAGAAACAGAATAGGAAGAATTGGATAATTACCATTTTTATTCAATTATTCAGCATTAATTAGCAGGCTCAGTAGTTCAGGGACCACTTCTCCTCATGTTGGAGCAGAGGTTTCGGTTCCGAATGGCATCTGTCTCCCACTGTTAGTGCAACAACAAAAATTAATAATGTATGGATTATGACACAAAGGCAGAGGTGCTGCATTCATCTGTCTCCCTGGCATTTGAATGGCAAAAACTAAGAAAAACACTGCCGTCTACTGCAACCTCTGGAGGGAAACCTCAGCAAACTGGAATAGATATTGATACTTAAGCTGCATTACATTTCATATTTTTAACACATTTTTAAGAAAACAAAATGATTAATGTTTTTCCATAAGAATTGGACTTGAGGTGAAATGGCTTTGTCATCACCAAAGGAAAAAAAATGCTTACACATTACAAGAAATTTGTTCAATATGAGTTGGTTATCCCTTATCCAAAATGCTTGGGACCAGAAGTGTTTTGGAGGTGTTTTTGCATCCTAGAATATCTGTATTTGCATATATGTACATAATTAGATATTTTAAGATGAGACTCAAGTATAGATATGAAATTTATTTATTTATTTACTGCATTTATATCCCGTTTTTTTCACCGAGAAGGGGATACGATGCAGCTTACAAAACAGGCAGAATTCGATGCCATATATACATACATAAAATAATACAACATATACATTAAAACCAATAATTAAAACATATCAATCTTAAAACAATCACACAATCCAAAGGCATATTCCAGGAGCTATTCCGGTTTCTCAGCCTTCCATTTGTGAAGAACTACCCCCCCCCCCCCCCATACACACAATAAACACAAAGTACATAAAGTAAAGGAGTTTTTTTTTTTTAGGCTTCAGTGCCTTTTACTGCAGAACATTTCATAATTCATCCAACATCAAGCACTTACTTTCTTCAACTCAAGAACCAATACTGGCAGCAACTAAAGATAGAGACTGTGACTAAGTAAATATAAACTTCTGGGAAAATCTTTACAAGGAATTCCTGTGGCTAGTTTTCCTCATAGTCACCACAGACTGGAAATTATTTGGACAATAAGAACAAAAACAACAAATCTAATATATGACTGCTTAATTAAATAACAGGCATTATAAGGTAATTTAGATCAAACTGACAATAATAAGAAGACCTTGGTAGAGATAATCAATATATCATATTGCAGACTGAAAAGCTAAACATCATTGCTTGTGGCTACATTCAGAATGTGTGAAACTAAGGCCCCTTCTACACTGCCATATAAAATCCAGATTGTCTGTTTTGAACTGGATCATATGGCACTGTAGACTCAGATAATCCAGTTAAAAACAGATAATCTGGATTATCTGATTTGATAATCTGGATTATATGGCAGTGTAGAAGGAGCCTAACTGTAGCATATTAGAACTAAAGCAGTTGGGATTGACAAGTCTGTTTTTTTTGTAAGGTTTACTGTGCCACATTGATCCTAGTCTTTCCTCACATTGCTCAGAATGACATTTTAGTCTCACCATTGTATCCCAGAGCTGGAACCTCTCTGGTCTTAAAAACCACACCAATTGAGTATTATCAGCAAGCAGTTCATTGATGAATATATAAAAGCCAAGCAATAAAAATGATACAAAAAGTACAGTCCAAAAGGGTATCTTCAAAATGTTACAATTAGTCCATAGCTTTCAAGGTACAAAGATAAAACACAAGGTACAAGGCTTCAAAATCCAAAAGAACAAGGCAGCATAAAATCCAAATACAATAGGAGCTTAGCAAAACTGGAACCATGGAAATAAAAATCTGCTTGAAATCACAGAACAGGAACTTAGCAAGATTGGAATTATGAAACTAGAAATCCACTGGGAAACAAGACTGGCATGAATAATCAACATTGACCACGATGAGATAAAAAGCATTCCCTTGTCTCTTTTAAAGCTTTTCCTGTCTCATGCAGTGAGAAGAACACATTCTGTTTCACTTTCCCACCAGATAACAATTTACTTTCCCTTTTCTCCTGAAGGTGGGCTGACCTTCGATGAACCTGTGAACTCTCCCTTTGATTCCAAAAATCTTGTTACCTATCTTCAAGCTCATTAACTTTTGCACCTGACAAATCATTTTCAGAAAACTGATTTGCAGAGGAAACCTGCTGAAGGCTTCTCTCAGGAATGTGTCCTTGAACATCTTCCCTTTGTTCTACAACCTCAGACTTGAAGCCAGGCCTGTCAAGAAAATCATCATCCCCACTGCCATCAGACACAGGCCCAAAACCCTCATTGACATCAGACACTATCACAGTCTGGACTACAACACTCTCTATACCCTGCGGGATACACAGTCCCAGTAGTGATATATTTTTATTGTAGTGGCACATTAGCTCATAGTGGCCATAAAAGCAGTTGCCACAAAGTATAATTATATAAAACAATAGGTTGTGTTACATCACACATTATGCCCTTAATTATGTCTTGAAAAATATATATGTTTAAAAAAATTAATAGAAATGACTTGAATTTTCTTTTATAAAAATAAATGAAACTGACAGAATTGTTTGACCAGGCAGAAGACTTTGGATTTCATCAGATGGAGTGGGGGAATAGAAGTATTGTTTCGAGTTGGCAAACACAGGTGTATAGAATTTTATTCAATTTTTGAAGAGAACACTGTGAAATTTAGCAATTTCCTAATAAATTCAATAGAAAACTTAAAACAAAGGAATTCTTCACATTGAGCTGGAGAAAATGAGGTAAAGCGGGTTTACCATAAAGCTTCAGCATAATCTGTTTTAAAATTAAATTGAAGATTTTCCTACCTCCATCACATCTAATCCTTCTCTCCGCTTTCTTTAAGATTTGCCTTAGTTATTTGCCACCACACAGTAAAAACGTGTTTTCCTCACTGTCCTTTCCAAGTTTTCTTTTCTTTTTTAACTTCTCTCTTGGGAGTTCAACTTACATCCCAAGAGAGAAAAACATCTATAGTTACAGGAGTTATTCTTGCATTTTTACAAAAGGGAGGGAGAAAATAAAGCTTTAGCTCTCTTACATCTCTCTCTCTGCTGGTAAAAGCAGCACAGCAGGAGTTTCAGGCAAGAGGTGAAAAGTACTTTTATGACCTGACACAGAAAGAAGGAGCTAAAAACTTGCTAAGGTTACAAAGACAAGAAGCACAGGATTTGAATGCTTGCTACTTTCTCCTGAATGTCTTGAATATCTTGTTTGCTATATCTCCTCAGTCCTAAAATGGTAATGGCGGCAGAAAGGAATCAATTTTGCCCATCTCGCTCCTCCCTCTACAATGACATCATCATTTTATTTGCCAATCGATTCAGGAATTGTGGGGAAAAGGTTAGAAGCAGCAAGATACTGCTGCCCCACATTTGAAGCTTGTGTTGTATGAAGGGCATCATTGGTGACAGTTCTTAAGTGTGTAGGAGCGCTTATTTAACTGTGTGTGGTAATTCAAAAGTAAATGTGGGAAAAATGAAACTGACCTATATGCCCATGCTTGGGCCACATCTCCTGAAGACTGAACCATAAAAATCCAGTCTGGATTAATCCCAATATAGCTGTATCTCAACTAATGAAATAGCATTTTTTTTAGCAAGAACAAAAAAGAATAGTTCCAGAGGCAGAAATAAGGTTGTTATGCATTTATTTCCATTTATTTCCTGCTTTTCCTCTGGAGTGAGACTATGATAGCTCACAAAAAGAATTAGCTGAAAAACTAACTATTTTAAACACAAAATCAATATCTTAAAACAACATATTAAAATGATATAAAATAATTAGCAGCCATACTGAACTTTCAGTAGTTAGCTGACACTTGCCTTGCCTATTGTAAAGAGGAACATACAGCTATGGGGACCAACTAGAGTAGAATCCCTCTAGTTCATTTTGGGGATGAATGATTCAAAGATTCTATACTGTATGGTTTTAAATGTATTAATTGTATTTTGTTAAATTATTCAATTGTTTTAATTGCTTATGTTTTATCTTCTTGTATTGTATATTGGCATTGAATTTTTGCCAGATTGTGAGCCACCCTGAGTCCCTTCAGGTGAGAAGGGTGGGATAGAAATAAGGGAAATAAATAAATAAATAAATTTTCCAGATCAGGCTTTATTGTATTTTTACTGCTGTCGCACCTCAGAATAGTTCACCTTGCTATAGACACCCAGTCACACACAGAAGGAAGTCTTTTGTAGTTTTATTGAGCAAAAGCAAATATATATCAAACCAGGCAGTTATAAGGTTTTTAAAGTTGCAGTAAAAGAGTCAATAGGAATCCAATAGTTCATAAGCCATAAAAATCCATTAGTCCATAAGCCATAGAAATCCAATAATTCATAAGCCAAAACAGTAGACGATAGATCCCAAAGAACAAAGGCCCAAAGGTTACAAAGATCCAGGAACAGGAAACTTCTCTTAGGCATGAAGCAGGAACATCCACTCAGATGAAGCGAGGATTTGCTTTGACAAAAATATATCTCAAAACACACACTTTTAAAAGCAACCCAAAAATGCATTTCTCTTTCCTACGGAGGCCTCTCTCTTCCCCACCAATCTTACACTCCTACGAGGCTGTACTCCCTTCCATAACAACCGGTCCGCCCTAGATAATGATGGTGCCCCTTCAAGGTCCTCGTTATCTTGCACCTAAACCGGGGCTGGAGACACCGGGGCTTGAAACCTCTCTTGCTCATTAATTCCCATGGGAATGTCATCCTGGCTGTTATCTATGGCTGGCTGGGTCAACAGTTCATTCTGTTCAAGCTGCATTTCTCGAGCCTCTGAATCAGCCTGTATCATTCGCATGCCATCATCCTGAAATTCATCCTGCATCCCATCATCTGACTCTTGTATCTGAAACCCAGAATCCCCTTCTTCATCCTCACTCTGGCTATGCTGTGGCTGAGTCACAACAACTGCAGAGATAGTGCTGCAACCTGATATTGAAAGTCTTTGTTATTCACCACTTGCCCACACTGCTACTAAAAGAATGACCTAGAGGACAAGGAGGAAAGGAGCCTGGACATATATAAAAAGACTTTGTAAACAAAGAGCTTATTTGTCAGAGGCAGGGCCTAAATACCCTAAATGTACCTTAAAGGTATCATGCTAAGCAGGATCAGCCGTGATAGGGTACTTAGACGGAAGACCACCGAAGAATACCAGGCATTGTAGGCTACACTACAGAGGAAGGAATTTGCAAAGCTACCTCCAACTGTTCCTTGCCTAAGAAAAACCTATGAAATCCTATGAAATGTATGGGGTTGCTTTAAGCCAACAAACAGCTGAAATGTGCTTGTACATGTACAGATTTCATCTGGCCAATCTCTTTAATTTTCAGAAACAGCTAAGTATCATCCACCTTTAAATGAAGCAGGTTGCAATTTTTTCCTGTATTTTCCAGAACTCTAATGTGCCCTTCTAGATAACCTCCAGCAGTGTGTAAAGTCAAATAGCTTGTTCACAGTCCTTCTCCTTCACAGATTTTCAGAATCTTCTTTGCACCCCCCGTTTTGAAGCATAAATGTTGCCTCTGGCTCTTTCTTTTACATGCAAGTCAGCTTTCTGGTTAGATGGGAGGGGGGAATTAAAGTCGTAGAACAACTATGCAGAAATTTTGCAAAGTTGTTTGCATTCTTACTGCAATCCTTATTTAGCTGAAGGGAATCAAATCAATGAAATATGATGAAACCATATGCTCATTATTTCAAAAAGAGAGCAGCTGCTTCAGGGAGTATTGAAAAGATTTATTAATTCTACCAATACTGCTCATTAAGAGTAAGTATCTCCATACCTGTCTTGCTCAAAAACAAAACAAAAAAAATCTTCAATAGCAAAGGGGAAAAAAAAATCACCCCTGCGTATTTCCCATAGATGTTCCCTTCTGGCAATAGTTCCTACATTATTTTAGGGCAGAAGCAGAAAAAAAGAGTATGTTGAACTGTGATGTTACTGGCAAAGTGAAAGAAAAAACAAAACAATGGAGAGGGAAAACATATTTTTTGCAGAAAAGGCTGTATATAGCACCATTACATCCTGGAATTGCTGAAAGGGGAGAGGATCTTGGCAAAAAGGGATTCTTCCTTGTTGTGATGGGGCCATATGTGCTTTTAATTGAGTTTGCAAGTTTCCAGGCCTGATGCCAAATGGAAGTCTACCTTCTGGCAGGAAGGATGAAGTCTCTCTCTCCCCCCTTGCCTCCCCTGCTCTCATTCCCAAGTCAGAGGTGTGAAAAGAGACGCCAAAAAAAAAAAAAAAAAAGAAAAAAAAAAAAAAGACAGATTATGAACTTGGCAAATGTGACTCTGATAATTGATTACATTGGTCAATGAATGAACAGGCTGATAATCACTTACCACATTTTATATCAAGGTTACATCCAGATGCAAACATGTATAATGAGAAAAAATGGCAACCAGTGAAGTTTAAAGGTGAGAGGGTTGATGTGGGATTTGTGAGATCCAGGTTTAAGTCCCCACTAAACCATAAAACTCATCTGGAGCCCCATCTACACTTTCACATAATCTAGTTTCTAAATGCAGATTAACTGCATTGAACTGGATTATAGGGCAGTGCAATCTGATATAATCCAGTTCAATGCAGTTAATCTACATTCTGAACCTGGAATATAGAGCAGTGTAGATCCAGCCTCATTGATAACCTTGGGCCAATCCCTCTCCCTCTTAGCTCATGCTGGGTTCTTGTAATGATCAAAATAGAACCATGAGTACCATATACACTACTTATAACTGACTGGAAGGAGAAAAGGGATACAAATAAGCAATAGAAATTATGGTGGGGTGGTGCTGGGAATTACTGTTTCAAAAATATTTGAAGTTTTTTGGTCATTACATGGACTACACCTGAAGTATGTTAGTAGATACCTGGTCTCATATGACTCTGACCCTACAGTTTAAGATACATTACTTATTTTAATTCTAATACAAAATGATGTAATTATACTAAGCCAGGACAGGGCCTTTTCTCTGGTTCCCGGGCTCTCTGTTTTTCACCCCTCCAGTGGTGGATTTATGTTTGATCAGACATTTAAGATTTAATTTAACATTTATTGATTTGCTTATTGAACAGCATTATATGATTTTAATTTATTTTACATTTGTATTTTTAAAACATTTGGCAAACTTTATAAATAAATGAAGCTGTTCATTTTCCTGTACATTGATATAGTGCAATACAAATTCCCATATCCGGGGTGATACATTCCAAGACCCCCGTGGATACCTGAAATTGCAGATAATAGTGAACTCTATATTGTGACTATACTTGGGATGGAAGCATGCCATAGAATAGCACTAGTGGACCTACAGAGGCCTACATACATTTCAATTTCTGGGGCTTCTGCAGTGTTATTCTATGGTATGCTTGGGCTGAAAGAATATGATAGACTTGCACTGCAAGACTGATGAACATCATCAGATGGGGATTATTTCAGAGGTTGGTTCAACTGTAGTTTACCATCAGAGCCCATTGGCTTCCATCTCACAATGTAGAAGAACTTCTGGTGGGGCTTGGTGTGTAAACTATAGCTGAACCGTCATATGTTGCCACAATAGCAATGCGGGAGGCTTCCCATGTTGTACCAGCAACAATGGAGGGAAAGCTGGGTGGTTGATATTTTCCCCTGTGGGATGGGGACTTGGGTGAATTGGGCAATGCAGGATGTGGGGCGACAGGTTCCCCTCCGCTGGGCCCTATCAGGTTCACCATGGTTGATATAGCAATTCTGGCAGCCTTTATGGTAAGGTTGACAAGTCCACAAAGATGCAGGAAATATTTTTTGGAGCATGGATAAGTTTGTAGATAAGGGAGCCATACTAACATATTCATCTAGTCAGTCATCACCAGTCATGAGAGTGGCAACTAAATACTCAATTTCTTAAACTTGATGTCCTCTTCAGAGTTGCTAATGTTTAAAAGCAGTGATATCAGTAGGCAGCCCTAGATGAATGCTCACAAAACCTCACTGGGGCAACATTCTGGCAGTGAATCTCAGCAGGACCTTTGCACCTCAGGTGAAAAAAAGACCCCATAAAAATATAGGATGATAATAAATTGTATCCAAGGTGATGTTCATGCAAATATGCTTATACAAGATGAATTATACACAATCTTCCTCCCAACTGCAGCTAATTTTGCATCAAGGTCATATAATTTTAAGGAAGCCTTTGGTTGGATCTACACTGCCATATAATCCAGTTTAAAGCAGATAACCTGGATTCAGAAACTGAATTATATGCCAGTGTGGACTAGGCCTTTAAGAAAAGGCTTGAGATATGGGGAAGGAAAAGCAAAAAGTATAAATTATTGGGGAAACTAGATCAAATAACTTATTGAATAGTAATGCAGGTCAGAGCTTCCAAACATCTAATTGCAAATATCGTTTTCCAGAAAATAGAAGTAATATTATATTACACTCTTTAATAAAGACTAGTTTCACTTATTTTGTAGTGCAACTGTAGCCATGGAAGCCAATGGGTGATGTTGGGTGAGTCACTTTCTTTCAGCCCCAGGAACCCTATGATAGGTTCACATTAGTGCCACCATAAATTGGAAAAGAAGAAGGCACACAACAACAAAGCTTTATTACATGGTGCAGGAGCAACATCACAGAGGACAGTACTGGCTTGTGCTATGATTCATGCTGCTGTTTTCTTCTTTGATGTGGGAGTTGAGGTAACAGCAAAGTAAGCAGAAGGAAAGTGTGCTGTGGGCCACTTGCTAGCAGTTTTTATAATTGAAATTATGTATTTAGGTGACTGAAAATTAACTACTTAATTGACATTTGAGCAATACAGAATAACTGGCTTGGGGATCTTTGAACTATAACAAAATCCTTTTAAACTTCCCATGCTTTCCCTTCAAACTGCAGATAGACAGTAGCATATCATTGAGGAAAAAAGCTCACACTTACGAAAAATGGCTAAAATGTAATAAAAAATCTAAAGATATACCTATCAAATAGGGTTGAGCAAATTTTTCGTTAGTCCATTAAATTCATTTCAAATTTGGTTCGAAAGCACTTTTGAAGTGATTTTTGAAACATCTGCTCACTGCCTTCCAAATACTACGAATTTGAATCAAAAAGCACCTTTTTTCGTCTGTTTCTGATGTCTTCAGATGTAGCTGTAGCCCCTCTGAGAGGAGAAGCCATGTTGGCATGCCTCTCAGCCAATCAGAGCAGAAGGAAGAGGAAGGGAGAGGCGTGGCCATTGTTCTGCTAGCATTTTAAAAAAATGTTGTTTCAAAATTCTCCAAAAATCAGTGGATGGGTCAAACAGCAAAGAGTGGTTAATTTTTGCTTCCATTCTGGCAAATTTCATCACAATAGCTTTCAAAAAGCAGGAGAACGAAGCCTCTGAATTTTCACCATTTATAAAAGCACTGGGCTGAAGCAGACGTTTCTCCAATAGTACTATGCCCGCTTTAAAACTACCATTCCCAGGTGTCCCAGGCCATCTCTCCTCTTAACATTCCCCACCCCCTTTTGTCCTCACTTAGAATCATAGAGTCATTGAATAGTAAAGTTGGAAGAGACCTCGTGGGACATCCAGTCCAACCCCATTCTGCCAAGAAGCAGGAAATCTCATTCAGAGCACCCCCAACAGATGGCCATCCAGCCTCTGCTTAAAAGCCTCCAAAGAAGGAGCCTCCACCACAGTCCGGGGCAGAGAGTTCCACAGCTGAACAGCTCACAGTAAGGAAGTTCTTCCTAATGTTCAGGTGAAATCTCCTTTCCTGTAGTTTGAAGCCATTGTTCCATTGCGTCCTAGTCTTCAGGACAGCAGAAAACAAGCTTGCTCCCTCCTCCCTATGACTTCCCCTCACATCATGTCTCCTCTCAGCCTTCTCTTCTGCAGGCTAAACATGCCCAGTTCTTTCAGCCGCTCCTCATAGGGCTTGTTCTCCAGACCCTAGATCATTTTAGTTGCCCTCCTCTGACCATCTTGACCAAACTTTCATACAGTATGTGAATTCTTGGAAGGTATGAGAAGTTTAGAGAGAGAGAGGGAGGGAGGGAGGGAGGGAGAGGTTTGAGTGTTGGACTCCAATTGTGGCTTGATTCCCCACTCAGCCACCCACTTGGGCAAGTCACACACTCTCAGCCCCAGAAAAGCCAATGAAACAGGAAATAGCACTTTCAAACCAGGAACTGATTTCCTTATTCAGAGGCTGATAGCCATCTGTCAGGAATGATTTGATGGTGTACTATGATTTCTGTTCCTGGGTGATAAATGTTATTTCCTAATTGGTTCTGTCATAGAAACATGGCAAAATCTATGACACTGCCTGAACTTTGTCTTTGTGCAAGGGACATGGAGCACATTATGGTTTCATGAGTCCACCAATTTAACAAAGTTTCAGCCACAAAAACAAAGTTTCTGAAGTAGAACAATGACTTTCAAAGTAAAGACAACCCAGTGAAACAGGAAATAAGATTTTCAAACCAGGAACAGATTTCTGCAATTATTAAAAAAATGTTTATTATAAAAGCTATGAAACTTCACCAAAAATCTTTTGTGCCAGCATGCTATAGTGCTTTGAGTGTTGAACTATGGAGACTAGCGACCTCATTACACTTACCAGATTCAGTGTCCTATGATGCTTCCAGGCTTCTTTGCGGATGGAGCCCCGTGCCAGCCATCACAAGACATTGTGTGACTTCCAGTGGAGACCCCACCTCCACCTGGGGTGAAAGTGTCCTTGGATGCTTCCCCCTAAACATGGGAGCCTTCCCATGTAGTGCTGGCTCTAATGGAGCCAATGCCCTGTTTGGGAGACATTTCCCCTGTGTGATGGGGGAAGTGTCATTGTGCCTGCTGTTTTGCCACGCCTCCTGCCAAAATGGTACTGGGGGCAGAGTCCCTGTGTGATAAGTCATAGATTTTGAATCTCCACTTAGCCATGGAAATCTATTGCGTGACCTTGGACAAACCGCATTCTCTCAGTCTCAGACGTAGGCAATGGCAATTCCCTTCTGAACAAATCTTGCCAAGGAAATCCTGTGATATAATTACCTTAGAAGTCTTTTATTTAATTCATTAGGACTACATAAAGTAATTCTGACTCATAGGTCTGCTGGCAGGATTAAGATAGGGTGTGACTGAAGCTTCTTCCTACCTTTGAAGAAGACCTCTGTGGGCAATGGTGGGAGCAGAAAACTTGATTCACCTGGGTAGCCTCATTCTGCAGTTGGAAAGCAATGCCTGGCATAATTCATACTGGTGTCATTAGATCTACTACTTTGTGCTCAAAATTAATTTAGAATATAGTGTTGGTATTCCTAACTTTCATTGGATCTGAGCATACTTGTAAAAAAAAAAGACAGAAGTTCAGATCAGTACCTACAGTTTCATCTTTTCATGTCAAACAAAATATGTCCAGTCTATATATTTTCTGGGTTTTCGAATATGACTTGGGTTACATGTCCTTCATTTCAATAGGGTTTGATATTCTGCATAGCTTTACATTCACATTTTCACATTATTTCCAAATAAAGGTAAAATTCTCTCTGTGGGTCATTGCAACAGGAGAATAAGAAATCAAAATTTCTGAGTCTATATGTTTCATGTCTTAGGTACACCACGTATCTTACTTGGTTAAATAGATACAAACTGTTTCAGCTAGCTTGCTATTTAAGAATTCATCACTGGTGAATATCTGTTAATTTTAAGAAAATATTTCTTGAAGAAGATCATTTTGTAATTGCAGAAATAGACAGGATACCCATAAACAAGTGAAAATAAACTCCTTTTCATAAGAAACAGAAAGCATTGATTGAGGGATACTTGTGATGGTAAAAGAGTAAATAAGAAAGGGGGGTGAAAGCGAAGACAGAGGAAGGACAATGCTGACAGTGCTAAGAAGTCAATATTCAATTATTGCATAAAGCTGTGCACATGAACTAATGGTGTGTGTTTTTAAAAAAATGTAATTCATTTTTATTTTTCATCCTTTGTGCCACAGAAGAATCAAAGACGGATTAATATGTGAAGATGATGTGAACATGCTGGAACTGTTAAGCATTTGAGCCTTTTACAATCTTGATAACAATCAAACAGGTACAGATAGAACTGGACTTTGGAGTCCAAACTCCTCTAATGATTTTAGAAGATGATAAAGATAATGGAAATAGAATCAATGTTAGTACCATCTGCATTGCGTGGCTCATCAGGGGGCAAACACATTCCTTCTCTTCCTCTTCCACACTTCAAAAATATAAACAAGAGTCCAATGGCACCTTAAGAAGTAACTCTTTTTTTGAGATATAAGTTTTTCTGAACTGAAGCCCTCTTCATCACATGTGTTTGTTCATCCCCAGTCTTGAAGGAGGGTTGTTTTTTCTCTCTCATGGCATTCCCCAATGCTTGGGCAAAAGGTTCCATCTGACGTTTTCTGAAGTGAAGAAAAATAGCATTCATGTATACGGTCTTGAGGGAAGATTGATGCAAGAAAGTTCTTCTCTCCTTCTTGGCCATGGAAAGTGGATTGAGGAGAAGTACTTTCTTGCTGGTAATGGAGACTTTTTATTGCCTAGCTTTTACTGTGTCTGTCCTTGATTTTTTTTGTGGCCAAGAAGGGGTGGAATCTCTCTATGCATCAATTGTCCGTCAAAACCACCTTAACACTAACTCAACCAACCATCTCAAACAAGATGCAGGACCATGACATGAACACCATCACTTTTCTTGGTCTGGGTGGTTCTTAACATCTTTGCCTGTTAAGGAAGTCAGCAGACTTCCAAAGATAACAATTTTATTTTGAAGCCTTTTGGTTGACCTAATAAAAGTATCTCTGAAATGTATATTTTAGATTTTGTTTGTCTATTCTTTAATATATTTTAAGGCTCTTCCTTAGACGAGAATATAACACTGAAGCAATCTTAGGAACCACATTTTAATATAAAATGACAGGCACTAGAGGTCTCTGTTTGTTTGGAATTCAAGCCGCTTCATGATATTGGAAGAAATACAAAGATTGCTCAAAATATTCTCAGTATTGTTATCATTCTGTCTTCTTATCAGAAGCCAGATGGTTTTATGGCCTTTAGCTAGCAACTGACCTTGCAAGTCCAGATGGAAGAGAAAGACATGACTGGAACGTAAGATGTCAAGGTTACTAGGTCTGAGTTCTTTTACCTTCTCTCATTTAGCTGATATTCTCCTTCAAATACTAAGCTGTCAAAGCACATTTCAGCAAATACCCTTTCCAACTAAAAATGCCCACCCTTCTTTCTATCAAAATCCACACTTTCCTCCCTTGTCCATCACTTTAATTAGTCATGTACATTCATGCTTGTCTCATGGGAGGAGGAATGAGACTTTTTAATTATTATTTTTCTTTTTACTCTTTGCCTGCAAGATATTTTCTGTCAATCTGGAGAGAGGATTCATATTTGGAAGAATTAGTTTTTCACAAATCACATACATTTCTCAGATTATCCAAATTATATTACTAAACTACTGTTTTATTTCATAGATTATTAAAATTTAATCCATTGGACAGGTGTCTATCCTTATAGCCAATCTGTCACCTTTACTGGTCTTGCAATATAAATGTTTTTCTCAGGACAAACCTAGACTATCTCAAAGTTTTGAGTACCCACATATTCATGAGTTTGCATCCAAATCCAAATCATATGTGATACCCCACAACATTTCAGAAACTGATTTTCACAGAGACTTTTTAAAATATATAAATTAAAAAACTATACTTCTAAAGTCTTTAGTAAAATATACAGTATTAGTTAAGCATTAGGGTCGTTTTGTTTTGTGCTAACATTACTTTTTCTCTCACTTGATCTTTCTTGATTTTGTGTCCTGGAAATGTACTTCGTGGCCATGTTTACTGGGTCCAAGGCACTAAAAAGATGCAGTGAACAACCAATATGGTTTGTTTTAGAAAGTACTGATATTTAAATTGATATGGGAACAGTAATAAAAAGATTTGGCAGTGCTTGGAACTCCAAGGAAATACTCTAGAAGGAGAATGAAGAAAATGTCTTAAATGAAATCCATCTTATAGGAGTAACACCTGGGACATTTACAGACTTTTCAATCATAGAGGCAACCACTGTGCTTGGCTTCACAAAAGCAAAAGACACTGGTAGTGGAAGTTGTTTATTTCTTAGCAAGGTGTTAAAACATTCTCCTAAACACTCTCCTAAAATTGGTGAAATCACATTTCTAATTTTGATACAATTCAAAATATACCCCGTTTATGGATAGCATTTCCTGATAATTCACTCTATCTATCATCTATCTACTCTATCTACTATCTATCTATCTATCTATCTATCTATCTATCTATCTATCTATCTATCTATCTAGAGCAGTTGTTCTCAACCTGTGGGTCCCCAGGTGTTTTGGCCTACGGCTCCCAGAAATCCCAGCCAGTTTACCAGCTGTTAGGATTTCTGGGAGCTGAAGGCCAAAACATCTGGGGCCCCACAAGTTGAGAACCACCGATCTAGAATATTTAGACCCTTGTTCTTCAGCTCCAAATATTCTGAAAGGAGCTTAAAATTATCAATTTGATAGTTCCCTGGGAGTTGAGATCAAAGGAGGACCTTTCCTCTGCTTCTGGGCCTACTCTACCCAATCTTCCCTTATTTAGAGCTTTTAAAAGATTTCTATTTACAAAGGCATTTTTGTCTTTTATGTCAGCATCCTTCAGGAGAGACTCAGTTGCTGTAGAGATTTGAACCGTGGTTTTCAGAGCCCAAGACTCAGACTCTTAAGCTGATGATATGAGGCCATATTAACTACCAATGCTCTTCCCAATGGCCAAGATACGTTTACAATACTTTGATCTAGTTGACATTTGGTCCATGTCTCTGGAAACCTGAGTTAAATTGTTGATTTAAACAAAAATATATTCCTGGTGATCTTAGCTGGGGGAATTAGCAAGTGAATATCTGGTGGTGGTGGTGGTAGTGGTGGTGTAGGAGGAAATTAAAATGATGGCTTCATTATTATTATTTCTTTAAAAAGATGAGGCTAACTAGTTGAGATCTCTTCCTTCCATCATTTGTCATGGCTGGCTTACACCTTCATCTGTACATTCTTTACATACATTCGCCACTCCTCCCTTATATATATACAGGGACAGCCAATGTACCTGTTTGTTTTAGAACACAGGGCTCATGCTGCATGCTTTTCACGCTCGACTGTACAAGCTATAATTCTTTGGAGGTTGCTGAGATTTTACCAATGTGAGTGGTCTTTGATTTTCCCCATTTACTTTATCTTCTCTTGGTTATAAAGGGGGAAAATCCTTAGTAAAGGCTATAATTCGCTCTGACATTCAAGTTACAGGTAATAAGGGTTGATTGCCAGTAAATTATACCAAATAGCTCTGCCAGTCTTGATTTTGTAGCAGCAATGAATAAAAAGTTACCATCATTTCATGAATGGGAATATTCCTGCAACAAGTCTTAATGGTCTCAAGATCAAAATTCATCACAACTAAACATTCAAAATGCTTGAGGCACAAGAGTCACACACTGTTCGTCTTCATTCTCGAGTGTACAAAACACAAACGAAAAGTTAATATAAAGTGCCATAGCCTGCAATAACCTGAAAAGTGATGCTCTGCATACAAAAGGTCCCATTTGGAATCTCAGGGTGAATTTTGGAGAAGAGCCCTTTCACTGCCCAGTTATTATGTACTGACCATGGTTGTTTCATGAACCAACTGTTTTCAAGGCAGCTTACCAAACAACTGCTCTTGACAGAGGATCAGGTTATGCATCAACACACATTCTCATATGAGATGAAACATGTATCCGTACTGTATAATTATGCCAGTTTAATATCACTTTAATTGCTGTGGATTCTGGGATTCCTAGGGCTTGTGGATTGGTGAGATATTTCAATTGTCTCACAATATGCTGAAAAGTCAAACATGTGAGAAGAGAGAAATTGTGGGTTAAATCAGTAAAATTCTATTAGACAGGTATCTAGGACACCTGAAGTGTAGTTGAGGAAGCAGACTACCACAGAATTCTAAGCATCTCAGAAAACAACAAATCCATGCATCCTTTAAAAGGAAAATGTAACTACTAAAACAATAAAACTAATATAAGTGTGCAGGACAGCTATTCTCTCAGAATATTCTCTGCCATTACATAATCCAAAGATACGTGACCTTTAGTGTCACTTATTACTTTACAGTTTAGCTTGATGTTCTCATTTTACCTTGCCGTAGGGCTGTCTCGGTGTTGTTTGGAAGGATATATGCACTTGCTTACAAAACAAAAGCTACAGGGAAAAGACAGAAGATAGTTCAGGACACCAAGAATGCCTGTACAAGCCATTGCATTGATCTCAAAATACAGGTAACAGATTCAGATAGGCAGAGATACATTTTTTAGACTCCACCTCCCAAGATTTCCCAGGACAGTGACCATGATAGCTGAGAAATAGCAGGTTTCAGATCTAGCTGATCCTACTGAAGCTGTATGTGCCAGCCTACAATCGGTAAGTTAATAACAGCATTCCTTATTGAAAATCCCTAAACAGAAAGGAGAATGTAGATTAGCTTGCCATGCCAGCACCTTAACAAGTCACAGCATCTTAACAAATCACCAGCATCTTAACAAATCACAGATGTTTGGCCACCCAAATGTTGCATTAAGAGCCAAAACTTTACAATTGAACAATTCTGGCCCATCCCAAATAATAATAAAAAGGTGCATGCACTGGAAATGCAAACATGAATAGGAAGAAGTGGTCAATGATGTGGTTCAGAACAGTGATCGCAAGAACTTTCATAACCAAAGTGGGAGTGCAGCATTATTACAGAGAAGGTACGAAAGAAAGAAAAAAAGCAATGTCACTATTAGGCTTGTGCATTTGTATAGAGTTGCTCTCTGTTTCTGTCTGTTTCATTCATAAGCTCCCCGTTTTTGTTTTCAGATGCATCCTGAAAACGGGTGACTTTCCAAATGGATGTTTTTGTTCCATGAACAAAAACACAAACATTTTAAGTCCATTGGTGGCAATGGGCAGGTTTCCCCAGGCCCCCCTTCCCCTTAGTTTTAGGGCTAGATCCTTCGTTAAGACCTGTATTAGAAACATCAGAGTTACTTAAGATACCACTCTTCCTGTGATGCTTTCCCCTCAGTCTGCAGAGGAGACCTGTGTTTAAAGTAAGGGCTTAAGATACCACTATTCCTGTGATGCTTTCCCCTCAGTCTGCAGAGGAGACCTGTGTTTAAAGTAAGGGCTTAAGATACCACTCTTCCTGTGATGCTTTCCCCTCAGTCTGCAGAGGAGACCTGTGTTTAAAGTAAGGGCTTAAGATACCACTATTCCTGTGATGCTTTCCCCTCAGTTTGCAGGGCAGACCTGGTTTTAAAGAAAGGGGTTAAGATACCACTATTCCTGTGATACTTTTCCCTTGGTCTGTAGAGGAGACAAATGGTGGTAGGTGAGGGAAGGCAGGCAGGCAACAGCGAGGCAGGGCTCTGAGGGAAAGAGCATGCAGCAGGCTGCATGAGGAATGCCATGTGGCATGAAAAGCAGGCGAGGAGACGATAACTGCTCCCGCTTGCTTTCATGTCAAGCTTGTTTTCATGCCGGAGGGGGGCTTCCTGTGCTCCCAAATGAAAGGAACAAAAGAACGAATTAAATGGGAGGAACTAATTCTGCACACTACTCTAGCTAGTATTTCTCTTTTTGCATTAAGTATGCTATTTCTGTGCTAAAAGTCTATGATGTGATAAATTCCTAAGTGTCCAGTGGATCCTAGGAAGAGACATGACAAGTTTGAAGTCTGCCCCTCCCTCCCTTTGGAATAGAAAGTCATTCACCCTATGAAATCAAATGGAAAGAGTAACAAAATTGTAACCACACTTAATCAGTTCTGTTCTCTGATGTTTCATGGACAAATTATAAACCACATATCACCTAGTGTTAAGAGCCAGAAAAGCCTTGGCTTTTAAATCACCCATGGATACAGAAATCTGATAGTGGGTTACATCTAGGAAAAAGGGGTTAAGTACTTCACCAAAAAGCAATATTACCTTCTTGTTTGTCCAAAGAGATTCAAACCATAGATTAAGTTTCTTTTGAAATGCTAACTTTAATGACTTTTTTTGCCCTTTGCACAAAGCTGGGGCACCAAATCAATAACAATGTACAGAAGAAAAACCCCTTCTCTTTGAATCACCCATATGAATACTTGAAACACCTGCTGTTTCTTTGTAGAGTTCCTTTGAAGCAGTGACCCCGCCTGGCTGTATCTAGTTTGTGAAATCTGACATAATCACAATGTGCAGTGGTTTTTCCAATGTGGAGCAGAGAAGAAATGACTTGTGTATCTCCTTAGCTTAACCCTTACTGCTTTGTGTTGTTTCTGTTCTTTATCGTATGGAAATGCTACAGGGTGTATGAAAACTGTCACAGAGTATTTATTAACATAGCACCATTTGTTTGGAATTGTATAGTGGGGAGAGAAGGGAAGTTTAATTTGCACACTTTGAATTGTGTACTGGAAGCTGAAAAGCAAGACAGCATATGGACAGGAATATTACAATTCTTTGTATTGCTAACAATGTTAAAACTCTATACTCTCTGAATAGATAAAAATCTGTGTAAAAAGTTTTAAATGTGCAAACAAATTGCTGAGGTCCCTGAGTCACAATGCAATAAAAGAGCATTTTTAATTTATAATACTCCAGAGGGAAATGTGTTTAGCAATGCTTACTCAAAGAGAATATGAAAAGCAGAAATAGTTCACCAGCCACTGAATGTTTGCTATTCCACAGAATAATCTTTCTTAGATGTTAGGAAATCAGGACCTTTCTTCCAAATTGATTTGATCATTTGTTTAACAATATTACTTGGTGATTCATTACCTACGCAGATTCTATGCTATTATTCTCTCTGTGGTTTTGCTGAAGATCAACATTTCCTGAATTTGAAAGAAAGACAAATCTCAGCCATTGGTGTGCTACTCACCAATTTGAAGTGAACCTTAAAATGCCACCATTTCCTTCTGATTCACACTGTAATTTCACCCCTAAATCTCTCCTATGCATCTCCATTTTTCCATTCACCTATGAATTTATTACTTCACCTATCCATAATAATATGGTCAATGCAGTTTACAAGAGTAATACACATATTGTAATAGCAATATGGAAAACACTATGAACCCATCCAGAGATCATAGAATCATAGAACTGAAAGAGACCACAAGAGATATCCACAAGAACTCCTGAAAGATGGCCATCCAGCCTCGGATTAAAAACCTCAGGAGAATGACATTCCACCACACTCCCAGGCAGCTTATTCTACTGTTGAACAGCTCTTTCCATCAGAAAATTCTGTTTAGATGACATCTCTTTCCTTATAATTTGAATCTATCATGTCATGTTCTGGGGTGCATATACACCTTAAAATTAATGCAGTTTGACACCACTTTAACTGCCATGGCTCAATGCTATGGAATCCTGAGAGTTGTAGTTTTACAAAATTACCACACAATTGGAGCAATACCAAACTTCACTATGACAAATTCTGACATTTTAAAATCTGTCCTGCAAGCAAAGTGATACTCAAAAATTTACAACGAAGTTTTTTTTTAACTATTTATATAGAGTAAGAAATGACAGAAAGAAATTTGAAGCTGGGTTCAGAAGAGGAAAAGGAACAAGGGATCGTATTGCAAACATATGTTGAGTAATAGAGTGCACCAAATAATTTCAGAAGAAAATCAACTGTGCTTTATAAATTATAGCAAAGCCTTTGGTTGTACAGATCACAATAAATTATGGTTCACTCTTAAGGAAATGAGGGTACCACAATATGTAATTATCCTGATATATAATCTTTACTCAGGATGAGATACCACTGTTCAGATAGTATATGGAGAAAGGTAAAGGTAAAGGTTTCCCCTGACGTTAAGTCCAGTCGTGACCGACTCTGGGGGTTGGTGCTCATCTCCATTTCTAAGCTGAAGAGCCCACGTTGTCCGTAGACACCTCCAAGGTCATGCGGCCAGCATGACTGCATGGAGCACCATTACGTTCCCGCCTGGAGTGGTACCTATTGATCTACTCACATTTGCATGTTTTCAAACTGCTAGGTTGGCAGGAGCTGGGGCTAACAGTGGCCGCTCATTCTGCTCCCGGGATTTGAACCTGGGATCTTTCGGTCCACAAGTTCAGCAGCTCAGCGCTTTAACACTCTGAGCCATCGGAGGCCTAAAATATATTATGTTTGTATATAGAATACCAATGGAATTTCAGGAGAAACAAAGTGGTTTATAAGTGGCAAGAGGGTCAAGTAAGGCTGCATTTTATCACCCCATCTGTTTAACTTAATGCTGATGGTATTATACACAAAAATGGATTAGATTCTCAGGAAGGAGATGTGAAAACTGGAGGAAGGGACATGCACAATTGATAGGCAAAGCACCCCATACTACTAGCAGAAAAGAGTAAAGACTTTGAACTTTTACTAAAGAATCTTTAGGAAAAATGAAAAGGTAGGTTTACAGTTGAACATTAAGAAAGCAAGTATAATGGCCATGGATTATAAATTTAAAGTAGACAACAAAGACACTGAGATAGTGAAATATTTCCTATGCTTTGTCTGAGTCATTAAAATCACAATAGAAGAATTGGAAGGGCAGCTGTGAAGGAACTAGACAAGATTGCCCATGCTATCATATTTCCAGTTTCCATGCACAGCTATGTAAACTGGACAGAGAGGAATGCTGACAGAAAGAGAGAACTGACTCATCTGAAACGTGGTATTGGAGGAGAATTCTGTGGGTACCTTGGGCAAATCAATGGGCCCAGGAGCAAAACAAACCTGAACTCTCCCAAGATGCCAAGATGACTAAACTGAGACTGTTGTACTTTGGCCATATCATGAGAAGACAGGGCTCTCTAGAAAAAAAATACTATGACTATCAAGGTAGAAGGCAGCCAGGGTCCTGAATTTGCAAGAACTGATCGTGTCTTTTGATGTAACGGTGCCTTGGTGGTCTCTCTGTCATAGGGCTGCCATAAGTTGAAGTCAACTTGATAGCACTTAATAACAACTTCTGTGGGCATTTCAAACATCAAATATATTTTTTCCATTTTAAAGTGCAGGATTTCAGTTTAATGTTCTAAATTTTGTTTTGATACTTTCCAATGACTTCTTTAATAAGAATGCAATGTAGAATTAAAACATATTTGTTGGCTCAAAATGGATTTGTTTGTTTTTTTAAAGCCACAATAGTAGATTATACAAAGATTTCATTCTCAGGATTATTGTATGTTTAATTTTGTTCTCAGTTGTTATGGCTAGACTGTGCTTAAAATAAGCATAATTCTTTTTTTCTGAACACAATGAATGTGCAAAACATTTTGTTTCCATTTAAATAAGGCAAAAATAATGATTTCCCCTTCTCTTGACTTCGAACTATAGACATAGAATGTGTGCATTTGTTTGGGTAAAAGACAAATGAGAACCTGAAGGCAAAAAGGTGCCTCTTACACTTTCTCACAATGCTGTTTTGTAATACAAAGCATCTGAATACTTACAAATATAGTGTCTCTACACAGTAAACACAGATGTTTGCTAAAGTTAAAATCTACCCATAAACATCAAGTTTCATTGCCTGCAAGTATTGTTCTAAAAACCTTGTTTTCCTATTAGGAGGATGAAAAAACAGGAAGGAACACAAAATATATTATGTTTTTATATAGAATACCAAAGGAATTTCAGGAAAACATTTTATGATGCTTAACTTAGCCTTTATTCATAGTGCTCCACATACTTTAGAATTATACTCCTTTCAAGAACCTGCCAATGTAATATCACCTTATTTGGATTTTCAATGCTTAGAATAAGAAAGGTTTGTGTTGCTTTAAATATATCTGAAGATTTGGTAAGATATTTAACTATCAATCCGCAAATATCAAATATCTTCCCAACTGTGAAGTAGTGGATATCTGATGGATCATAGCTCAATGTCTTACCAAGCCTTTAGAAAGTCCAAAGCAAACACACCCAACTAGGAGAAAAAAAAGGAAGATCCAGAGATGGTTACAAAGCTCAAAATCCTAGGCTCTATCTACACTGACATGTAATACAGTTTGGAACTGTATTGTATGGTCAGTGTAGACTCATAGAATGGGGTTTGATGCAGTTAAACTGAATTAGATAACGTCCTGGATAAAATCTTATCTCTATCCTTCATGGGTAGTTGCTTGCTCATTAAAGAAGCAGATAACAGGAGGCAAGAATAGCCCAATAGTGGGGTATTTACTTGATATTTATGTAGAGATCACACATTGCCCCAACATTGTTCTAAGACACTGTAGGAAATTAAAATCATACAATTATAATCCTTTCATCAACTGATTAGCATAATACTGGGCCCTAGTTACAAACATCCAGCTTACCTACGACTCCTAGTTACAAGCAATAGACAACAGGAAGTGAAATGAAATTTCTAGTAAGGGAAATGAAAGAGTTATCATGGAGAAAAGGTATCTCCACTGAAGCTTTATCATCAATCCTTGTTTCCACAAAAACCACAAAATTTCAAAACTCAATTGTCATAGGGACAGAAAGTGAGGTGAAGTCTGCTGAAAAGGGGAACAGACCGCAAATCAAATATTACAGACATGTTACCTCTTGCCTATGCTATCCAAAATGAGGGGAAATGGTTGGAGTTACATTTTTTAAAATACTTGTTAAAATTTTAATTAAAATTTTTGAAAAACTGAAGAATAAACCTACCGAATCTATCTTGATCATAAGCCTGTACCACCTTAATTGAAATCCTGATCTTAAGATCTGACTATTCTTGCGTAGTTACTTAAATGATTAGGGAAAATTTGGATGACTCACTTATGAAGAGACAGATTAAGTGGGTCTTTCTTATCAAATTGTCTTTGCCCTTTGGTAAAGGGGCCATTTCCCTCGGAAACATCTACTATACAATATGTGATTTTTCACTGTTCAGATGGTTTTGTGTCACTTAAATCTTCTCCTGTCAGATAATTTTTAATAATAAAAACCTCCAATTGTTTTGGAGAATGTTTTGTGGAAACCACAGAGTGCAAAATATGGAGTGAAGTATTCATAAATATGAAGAATGTATAATTTTCAAAAAGGTCCAAAGCACAACAAACATAGTTTTTGTTGTCAAGAATTTGTATAGCCCATAGCGAGGTTTTTGTCTTTATGGTCAACGTTTTTCCATGACCTTTGTACTTTAGTACCATCCCCAGGGTGTTCCCGTGATCATAGCTTCCTCATTTAAAACACCATGTTGCAAACTAAATTTCCTTTCTTGTTATCCATCAACATTCAGATTGAAGGAAAGGGGATGTGATATGCCAAAAGCATTTTCCAACTTTCTTTTCTGATGCCTTTTGAAAAAACATGTTATCATGTTCCAAAAAAACTACGGCTTTTGCGTCTCTGAGTGAGTTCTTCTGGCTGGAAGATTTTTAAAATTTTGTTTAAAAGAGTTAATTTAATGTCAACCCACTCCTGTCAATCTGAACCTTATCTAATATAAAAATATCATTCTTTCTAAAGCAGTGGGTCTGTCATCCAGACTACACTGACAATAATGACAGTGTAAATATAATTTTGGGAAAATGCTGCCTTACTTGAAAACCACAGGTACTAAGCAAATACCTCCTTTGAAAGAAACCATAAGAAAAAGACACAAAGAAGAAAAGTGATGAAAATTAAGTGCCTGATGCAGTTCAAAGTTAAAGTGACAGGCAACCTAGTATTGCTTCTTGTCATTGCATGATCTCCCTTTCCAAGCATCATCTGAATCAGTTGCCTGGTGAATGCGAACAATTGGGCGTGATATTTTGCTCCCTGCAGCCAATTCAAACATTCACAAGGGCATGCAGTATACATTGTGTACTTTGTGCAGATATCAGTGTCCTTGCAAATACAAAGTTAGCAGGCTAGTATCAGTGCATCTAACCAAACATTCAAGCTTTTTAATGATAAGCAATGACATTTTAACAAGTCCTACCTGAAATCTTTGCTGAATTACCAAAGGGTTCGAGAGAATATGAGGACGGGTAGGAAATTTTTGGCCTGCCAGATAGTTTGGTATTACAACTTCCACACTTCCTTATCATTGACAGTCAGAGATAGGGATGATAAGGACAAAATACCAGGGAGATGAAATGTTCTTCATCATAGTATAAAGGGTTTTAGAATTCATACAGAACTCAATATTCATTATTAGCCTTGCAATCACATTAGATTAGGTAAAGGTTTTCCCCTGATGTTAAGTCTAGTTGTTCTGACTCTGGGGGTTGGTGTTCATCTCCATTTCTAAGCTGAACAGGTGACGTTGTCCATAGACATCTCCAAGATCATGTGGCCGACATGATTGCATAGAAGGCTGTTACCTTCCCGCTAGGTTGGCAGAAGCTGGGGCTAACAGCAGGAACTCACGCTGCTCCCCGGATTCGAACCACCAACCTTTTGGTCAACAAGTTCAGCAGCTCAGCAGTTTACTCACTGCACCACCAGGGGCTCCCGATCATATTAATGGAAACTTAAAAATGAAATTGCTATAAAAATAACCATCCTTAAAGAAAGGCATACTGAAGAACAGATACAACAGTGTAAAAACCTTTAGGAAGTCACACTCTCTCAGGGCCCTTCCACACATTCATATAACCCAGAATATCAAGGTAGCTAACCCACAATATCTGCTTTGAACTGGGTTATCTGAGTAGACACTACCATATAATCCAGATCAATGTGGATTTTATGTAGCTCTGTGGAAGGGGCCTCAGAGGCTTCTATAAAATCCAGATTTTTTGCTTTGAACTGGATTATATAACAGTGTAGACTCATATAATCCAGTTCAAAGCAGATAATGTGGATTATCTGCTTTGATAATCTGGATTATATGGCAGTGTAGAACGGGCCATAGACTCCGTCTGTTTCTTCATATGCATTTTTTATCTATCTATCTTTCTTACTATCGAGATAATATACCAAAATGACACGCTATTAGTCATTTATGAGAACAACATGACATTATGCTGAAATTACTAAATGAATGAAAAAGCATGGAAATTATCAAGAAGACAATATTTCTTGAATTAGCCTGTCTTTATAAGCACAAAATGACCTGTCCATCTGAATGAGGCAAAACTAAATATTAAGATAAGTATAATAGGTTGGATCCAAACTAAGGCTCCTGTCTTAAACATGCTTGGGGCACAGTATGTAACTCAAATGCAATAGAACATATGAATGAATCACTATTTCTAGGATTCTGCTGGCCTTTTAGGTACCTTCCATTGAAATTAAAGTGAAACATACTATTAAATTACAGTTTATTGATTTCAGTTGATTAAGCCTGCATCCAACCTAGTGTGAAAATATACATTGCTATTTAGAGAGAGTAACACTAATCTTGCTGATCAGTCACATACATTAATGTAATTTGATTAGATTAATTGGTTTAAAGTGGACATGGTTCAATAGATTTGGAATAAAAGTAAAACAGACCCAAGATATCAGATCTCTGTGAGCTTCTCATATCCTGCTTTGATACTACTTCTGTGCTTAATATAACTTTCTTGTGCTTACAGCATCAGTAAGTTGAAAGGCACAGAGGGAATAAATAAATTGGGATATATGAACCAAGTCTAGTTCTCCCATTCAATCTAATATCATATAGGACTACTGCCTGCCTTCACTTAGATGAACGTCATCAAAAGAAGAAGGATGGAAACTAAGTGGAAGGCCAAGAAGTAAAGGGGATTAGATTATGGCTGTCGTTGTTTTCAGTTTACTGGAAAATTCAGTCAGTGGAACTAAAACCTGCCATGATACTTCTGTGACAGCCATATATATATCTAACTGTTCACACAGCACTTTTTGTATGCAGCTGAAGATTTCAAGGTAGCATCCTAGCTATTGTGGCAAGGCATAAAAATGTACTTAAAAGAGCTGACCTTAGCAAAGCTTTCAAGGTGAGACAAAAAATGAAATTGCCAACAAACATATTACAACTAGTGATTAAGTGGCATTTTATACACCAGTGGGAACATTGGCACAGACAGTTCTGATGCGGAAGACAAGATTACTTCTGATTACCTTCTACTGTCTTTCTTGGGGTAGACGCCTGATACCAGATTTTGCTGGAAAAATTGTTTGAATGTGTAAGCAAGTTGTGCACCACACAACTATTATTATACATCAATGACTATTTTGAAACGGATTTAAATATCGTGAGAAATTATATATAGGATATTCCTTTGACAGAATTTTTTTTATCATTAAGGGCATAGATATGTCACTTTTGAATGTTTGGGCATGACTAAAATGAACAAATAAATATAAATCAGAAAGTAACTAAATTGCTTTTTTGGGCTGTGTACATTACAGTGCTATGAATAGCTTAAGGGAGTTGTAGGGCACAATGTCATTGCATGTTTTCATGACAAATATGTAGTTTCTTCATTTAATTTTGTTAGAGATAGGGATTCTTTTTCAGATTATCCCATTTGCATTAAGATTAAATTTATAGGTTTAGAGTTTCCCTAAACCTGATATCTTAAATTGAGTTAGGTGAGACATTTGTATAAATATTTTGTTCCAAGGGCATGCAAAAAATATTTATCAAATCAATAGGTCTCAACAAAATACTTTGAGATTTCTAGTTGTTTTGCTGTTTTAAGGGAGAACACTATATTTTATGAAAAAAATATTACTAGTGGTAGCACTCAAACATCAGTACAAGTACATTTGAAGAATTCATTCATCTTTTGACTTATATCTCATATTCTTCCTGGCTCTGAAATGGGACTCAAAGTGTTACACAGCAAGTTTAAAAATAGGCACAGATAGAGACACATGAAGTAATAAAACTAAAATACGATTTAGCAGGCTAGATTAAAATATGACTGAATTTAAAAGCAAATTAATAACAATGTGCACACCCAATATCCATGATTAAAAGCTCCTTAGCCCTATCTAAAGTAGACCTATTTGATCAATGAAAACTTGGTAATCTATACTTCCATTGATTATATGGCTCTTTTCTACCAGCCTGTTTTTTCATAGCAGTCACATTGTTGAAACAAAAAAAAGCATACCAGCATGGCAACGATCACTATCACATTTCTCCGCAATCGCATTTTATGATGTTTTGGCAATGCATGATCCTGTGATTACTCCTTTCCACTGCTTTACCAAACCCACTTTTCTACTTTTGTATGCACTACCCAACATATGAATGCTTTTGAATTTTTTTAATTATTATTTTACCATGATTGCATGAGTAAAAGAAATTTTACTTTGTTTGGAAATGTTGAGCGGAAGAGGAGGACATCTCCCCTCCCCCTTTTCTGATCATGTCATTGCTCAGGCCAGTATCAGTGGATATGATTTGCCATTTACAAAGCAATAGGAAAAGTGCCATCTCCTGTCCCTGGGCTGCCCTAGCTCAAGAAAGTGGGATGGGCATGTGAACAGGTGCAGCCACTTCCAAATAGGAAGTGTGAAGAAGTGTATGATTATATTTTGTTTATAGATGACATGTGTATTTGATTTTGTTTGAACAGTAAGGTTTGGCTAAGTTTAAAATGGTGAGTATTTGAGTTGACAATATGTATGGGGGAAGGTAGCCATCTTAAGGCAAGTTACCATAGCAACAGGGGCGGAGCCAACCGCCGTTTGGAAAGGAAAAGGGGGAATGTTTTTAAAAACCCAGGGAGTCTGTGATTTTCTAGTCACAGTGGAGGATCTGATTCTTGTGAGGAGAATCAGGTTGGCTCAAATAGAAGGATTTGAGTCAGATCTAGGTTAGACCAGACTAGGCAAGTTAGGTGACTTGTCTAGGGTCATTTATAGAGCCTGTGGATTAGGGAAAATTAATCCCAGGGGATCCAGGAGGATCAGGGTTTAGTGTAATCCAGAGAAAGGAATATTTTGAAAGTTTGACCACCTCATATCCGTTTGTAACCATTCAGCGAAGTGCCTTTAACAAGTTATATGAAACCATCAAGCTCTGTACCTGCAATAAACTTGTTTTGATTTTATTCTAACTAAGCCTCTGTCATACTCTTATATTAAGTTAAGCAACATCAACATCTGAAGTAAAACAAATAGAGAAAGCTTGAAAGAACCAGTGCCATCTGCCTGACGTCTCCTCCATTGGTGGCAGCGAAGAAGATAGTCAAACAAATAATTAATTAACATCATCTCTCATAAAACATCTTTATTAATTGGTGGTATCTGTGTGTGTGTGTAGGATCAGAGGGATTCCATCTCTGTCACACATTCCTGTCAGACACCTCACCTCTGTACATATTGGTGGTAAGCGGAGGGGATCAAAAGGATTCCATTCCCTGCCACATCACCTCATTACAATTTGGTGGCAGCGGTGGGATCAAAAGGATTCCATTCCCTGTCACCCTCAGTTCTATACAGGAAGCAGTTGCTGTGCATCGTTTGATGGGATCCATCAGGTTCTGTCCCTGAACTATGCTGAAAGCTTCCTATGATGGGTAAGTTTGCCCATGTTATTAAGTGGATAGAAACTCATTTTTACTTAATCTTTTTCAGCTCACCTAGCCCCTCCTCCTTTCCTTCTTGGAAAAGTTTGGAGATTTTTTTTTACTTTTTTTTTAAAAAAAACAGTATTGGAATGGAGATTGTGGTAAAGAAACAGAGAAACACACTTTTAGGGTCCATCCAGACAGGCCCAAAAACCGGGACCCTCCTCGCCCCTCCTGTCTCCTTTAGTATTCTTTCTTTGCATCAGGAGGATGTGGGGAGGGAAGTTATGGCTGCCAGGCATCTTCTTTTTAACTTTTAGGGGCTTGATGGGGGGGGGGGGGTTGGGGTGGCTTCATGCCATCCTGATTTTAATCAGAATGGCATGTAACAACTCACCCCCATCCCCTGGGGAAAGCTCAAGTTTTTTGTGGAAGATTGGGGACAGAAACCTGTGCCGAAGCAGGTTTTCTAAACCCACTTCGTCGTGGGTTTTGGCACTGTCTGGAAGTGCCCCCCAGTTGCTGAATTGCGGGCTTTGGAGCTATCTGGAAGTGCCACCAGTATGTATGCAATAAAATTTGTGCTGGGAAAGAATGGAATATCCCTCAACATTGTATGTATGTGTCTGCCTACAGCAAGCAAAGTAACAGCAGCTGCTTCTAGAATCCTCTACTAAGTGCACATGATTAGAAAAATAGAAAGAGAAGAGGTAATTTAATTCATTTTTACAGTGTGCTCTTATAGTACTATTTTCTACTTTAACTGTGCTGGCCACCTGGAATACTAGAATTTGCCTCTTAGGAAAGAGGGAGGAGGGAGCAAGCTCATTTTCTGCTGCCCTGCAGACTAGGACACGGAACAATGGCTTCAAACTACAGGAAAGGAGATTCCACCTGAACATCAGAAAGAACTTCCTCACTGTGAGGGCTGTTCGGCAGTGGAACTCTCTCCCCCGGACTGTGGTGGAGGCTCCTTCTTTGGAAGCTTTTAAGCAGAGGCTGGATGGCCATCTGTCGGGGGTGCTTTGAATGCGATTTCCTGCTTCTTAGCGGGGGGTTGGACTAGATGGCCCATGAGGTCTCTTCCAACTCTACTATTCTATGATTCTATGATTCTATGATTCTATGAGAATCAAGAAGTCTCACCCAGGAGTTCCAGAGTTTTTCCTCACCATACTGAAAATCCCAGGACTCCATAGTCATAATGACAATTAAAGTGGAATGTAGTGCTATAATTGTGTAGTACAAAAGGATAATAATGTTAGAAAATAGTTAGTAACCACCTCAACCCTCACAGTAGCCTCACACTGATCTGTTACTCAACAACTAAATCTAGGAAATGAACAAAAGATACAGGTGTAATTGAGTATAACACTTCAACAACCACACACAGTCCTTAGTTGGGGTAAGCACTGGTAAGTTTTCTTTGCCCCGAATTTCCCATTAGACTTGTCAATAAGCAAAACCAGTTTTCCTCTTTCGCCTCTGCAAAACATCACCTTGGTGTTTTCCTTTTGGTGTCAGGCTGTAGACACACTGTCTGGCCTTTCCCTGCTTATTGTTGACATATTGGCTCAATTCAAATTGCTTCCAACACTGCTGTTCCACTCCAGAAGTAAACCAGGTCAATCCAATCTCATTTAAACATTATACAAACTGGTCCAAATAATCCTGATTCAGTTTGGGATTTGGCTGAATCAGTCACACAGCTCAAAACAATATGCTAGCAATCACAAGGCTCAAATATTTATCTTAGAGTGTGTCTTGTTCATTTTGAAGATCAATGGAAAAACACCTAGAGCAAGACTGTTTGAAGCTTTGTCCCAATGTTGGCACCGGTCCCACATTTTTAAAAGCCAGCAGCATCAACCAAGGCCACAAACATGAACGCAGAAGAACAATTCTAAGTGTGCTGTGTGACCGATATCAATGACGTTGATTCTGACACCAAAAAGAGTACAAAATAGGGCTTCTTTCAGCCTGTAGGTTTCTCAGAAGAGTAATGGGTGTTCAAGACTGATATTAGGTTCTATTCTAATTTTACAGAAGCAGTCTGAATCACTTCCCAGAAGCAGAAAAGAACTGTAATAAAATAGCACCTCATGATTGACTGGATCCATACAATCAATCAAAGAGAATACTTGGCACAGCAGAACTGTGGCACGTTTTCTCTATCTGACAGTGGAACTGGGTTGTTTTATTTACTGCTTGCCCTATTAATACATTGAATTAATTCTAATGTTCTTGAGAGTGTTATGTTGCACTTGCATTTTCCTGTATCATGTTGTGCCCTGACAACAAAGCTATGGTGGGATATGTATGCGCAGGGGTTTAAAGAAAAACAAACATCTTGCTGAAATGAAAATGAGGCATTTTTTTTTCTGAAGATAGGTGCTATCAGTATTTATTTATTTATTTATTACATGCATTTATACCCCGCCCTTCTCCCCGAGGGGACTCAGAGCGGCTTACATTCTACCACGAGGGCCAGCAACAAATATACTATAAAAACAAAACAATTAAAACATGATAAAAACATGATAAAAAGTATACAAAAATTAAAACGCTGCAAAGCAGCGATATTGCACCATCCTCAGTCATTCACTACTGCTACAATTACAGATTTGCGACCCGATTACAACAGCCAATGAGCTTATTCGCTGAATGCCTGGGCGCAGAGCCAAGTTTTTAGTTGGAAAACAGGTACTGAGGAAGACAGGTTTGTGTTTCCCAAGCAGATCAGGATGGCAACTTCTTCTCCAAAGTCTGCCCCACAACCTAAATGGCCAAGTCAGGCAGACCTTAGAAGCAGGTTTAGGTCACATGAGCCCTGGAAATCCTATGTCAGGAGTCAATGAAGTTACTTTTGAAATAGAACTTTCCCAAAACCCAAAATGATTTCAGAAATCATCCATATGCGTAATAGTTTCATGTCTAAAAGTGGCTATGTGGCAAGTTTACAGATGCATTAGAGCAGGAGTCCCCATACTAAGGCCTGTGGACCGAATGCAGCCCTCCAAGGTAATTAATTCTAAACTTTAGACTAAGGGTTACCCTAAGTTTCAAATGACTTGAAGGCACACGATAACAACAGTCCAAATTAACTTGACTATCTCATCAGCCAAAAACAGGCCCACACTTCCCGCTGTAATACTGATAAGTTTATGTTGGTTAACATTGTTCTTCGTTTTTTAATATTGTATTGTTCTTTTATGTTTTTTGCATTATAAATAAGATACGTGTGGTGTGCACAGGAATTTTCTCAGAGTTTTTCAAACTATAGTCTGCTCCCCCCCCCCTTCCCCAAACAGTCTTAGGGATTGTGAACTGGCCCTTGGCTAAAAAAGATTGAGGACCTCTGTCCTACATATACTGCAGAAGTAGACAAAGGTCACTCATCTTGATTCTATGTGCCCTGCCTTCAAAACGATGGTGCACCTAGGAGAACTGGAACTCTAACATCATAAATATGTGGGACATGGATTTCTGTGTACATTTGAAGCCTTCTTTTCTGTGTGCAAAGAATACTCTTTTGCCCATACACTCAGTGGGTGAATTTGGGTAAGACACACTTTCTCAGCTTCAGAGTAAGGGAATGACAAGCCTTTTTGGAAGAAATCTTGCCAAGAAAAGCTCCTGATAGGTTCACCTTAGGATCACCACAGATCAGAATGACTTGAAGGCACACAAGAACAACAACAGCAACAATGAATTTCAAAAACTGAATATATAAATAAAACACTAGCAAGTAATTTTTTAGAATCTTAGAGTTGGAAGAGACCTCACGGGCCATCCAGTCCAACCCCCTGCCAAGAAGCAGGAAGATGACATTCAAAGCACCCCCGACAGATGGCCATCCAGCCTCTGTTTAAAAGTCTCCAAAGAAGGAGCCACAACCACTTTTTATTCTATTTTGATTGCTTGATTGATTTGCTTGTTCTATTACTAGTTTAGTACAGCTTGCCAATAAACCATCAGGCTTTTATAAATATCCCCAGGAAGCAGGGTTTCCTCATATCCAGAGATGATGCCAAAACTTTTCACCACTACAGGTTACTTACTACATAATCTTCTATATCTATATATATAAAAGAGTGACGGCATCAGGGCAGCGGACAAAACAACAAAACTACAGGCCCCCCAACCTCGAAATTTGACAACACAACCCATCACCCATGCCTCAGGGTTGATACAACAAAAAGAAAAGAAAAATAAAGTCCTAATTAGAGGAAGAGCAATAATTGTTTTTATCCAATTGCTGTCAGTTTAGAGGGCTAATCTCTGCCCACTTCGTTGCCTAGCAACCAAGGGACAGCCAGGGTTCAGTTAGGGAACAGGCAAATTTAGGCCTCACTTAGGCTTCTTCCACAGATTATCTAATTTGCACTGGATTATATGGCAGTGTAGACTCAAGGCCCTTCCACACAGCTATATAACCCATTTTAAATCTTACATTATCTGCTTTGCACTGGATTATCTTGACTCCACACTACCATATAATCCACTTCAGTGTGCATTTTATACAGCTGTGAAGAAGGAGTCTCATATAATCCAGTTCTAAGCAGATAATATAAGATTATCAATATACAGTAGACTCTCAGTTATCCAACATAAACAGGCCGGCAGGATAAGTAAATATATTGGATAATAAGAAAGGATTCAGGAAAAGCCAATTAAACATCAAATTAGGTAATCATTATACAAATTAAGCACCAAAACATCATATTATACAACAAATTTGACAGAAAAGGTAGTTCCAAGCGCAATAATGCTATGTAGTAATTACAGTAGAGTCTCACTTATCCAACATTCGCTTATCCAACGTTCTGGATTATCCAACGCATTTTTGTAGTCAATGTTTTCAATATATCGTGATATTTTGGTGCTAAATTCATAAATACAGTAATTACTACATAGCATTACTGCATATTGAACTACTTTTTCTGCCAAATTTGTTGTCTAACATGATGTTTTGGTGTTTCATTTGTAAAATCATAACCTAATTTGATATTTAATAGGTTTTTCCTTAACACCTCCTTATTATCCAACATATTCGCTTATCCAACATTCTGCCAGCCCGCTTATGTTGGATAAGTGAGATTCTACTGTACTGTATTTACAAATTTACCAGTAAAATATCACAATGAATTTAAAACACTGACTACAAAAACATTGATTATGAAAAGGCAGACTGTGTTGGATAATCCAGAACATTGTATAAGCAAATGTTGGATAAGTGAGATTCTACTTTGATATGAAATAATTTCTGGGATAGAATAATGCAGAACAATATAATCTCTAAAACCAGGACAATAAATAAAGAAATAAAGAAAGTAAATAAAGCAAGGAAATTGGAAATTTCACAAAGAAACAATCAGGGCCAGCTAACACCTCCCAAGAAAGGATTCTTCCAGAAAGGAAGCTGAGAAGGCAGTGAAGCACTGTGTATTACCAAAGTCATTATTATTACTATCGTTACTATCATTACTATTACTATTATTATTATTATTGTGTTGCGGTCAACCGTGAAAATGAATACAATCTCGCTCCAAGTATTCAAAAACACTAAAATCAGAATATATAAAAATTAATGTGGTATAATAAAACAGAACAATATAATCTCTAAAATCAGAACACTAAATAAAGAACAACACTCTGAAAATAGAGGAATTCCACACAGAAAACAATCAGGGCCAGCTAACACTTCCCAACAAAGGATTCTCATCATCAAAGTCTGGCCAATCCTCTGTTTTCTCAGGGCCACAGACAGTAGAAGCACATAAAATATTGCAAACAACACCACTCTAAAAACAAGGTAATTCCAGACAGGAAACAATCAGGGCCAACTAACACCTCCCAACAAAAAAATTACTCAGGGAGGAAATAGCCAGGCTTTAAATCTGCAAGGCCATTACATCCTAATCATTTTTCCTAATTGCAGCATTCATACTTGCCTCCAACAGACAAAAAAACCAAAACAATCAGAAATATTGTATATTCACAACCTTTAGGAAATAATATCCCCCGATGGCACAGCATGTTAAAGCGCTGAGCTGCTGAACTTCTGGACCGAAAGGCCGCAGGTTTGAATTGGGGGAGCGGAGAGAGCCCCCACTGTTAGCCCCAGCTTCTGCCAACCCAGAAGTTCAAAAACATGTAAATGTGAGTGCATCAATAGGTACTGCTCCAGCGGGAAGGTAACGCCGCTCCATGCAGTCATCCCACATGACCTTGGAGGAGTCTACAGACAACGCCGGCTCTTCGGCTTAGAAATGGAGATGAGCACCAACCCCCAGAGTCAGACATGACTGGACTTAACGTCAGGGGAAAACCCTTGACCTTAACTACCACCAATTCCTCAATACTTTATTTCCCATACCACCATTCTTCGCCACAGCAACGCGTGGCCGGGCACAGCTAGTATATATATATAAATGTTCAGACCATTTCTACTTTAAGGTAAACAACAAAACTAAACACCCAAAACCCACAAAACTTGGCCACAAAAGACATGGTCATCCCAGCTGTGTTTAGACATAAAAAAACAAGAAAAAATAAAGCCAAACAACAAAAAGCAGATGAAATAAAACCCCCATTGCTTACCATGCAAGCGCAGAGCTGCCCCTGAACTGAAACAACTACATTACCCAGAGGACCTTGCACCTGTGGGCGGAGCCCAAACCAACTTCCTCAAAATGTTGCCATGGTGGGCGGGGCTTCCCTTTCCTTGGCCCCTGTCCCCCTCAGAAGAGAGAAAGGTAGGCTCTGCTGCCTTTAGCCCCCTCCCCCCACTGCCTTTAGGCCCCGCCCCCTTCGTATCCTAGCAACTCCCTCACCCAAGATGGTGCTCATGGGACAGGCACTAAGGCCTGATCCACACTGCCTATAAAATACAGATTATCTGATTTGAACTGGATTATATGGCAGTGTAGACTCAAGGCCCTTCCACACAGCTATATTACCCAGAATGCCAAGGCAAATAATCCACAGTATCTGCTTTGAACTGGATTATCTTGAATCCACACTGCCATATAATCCAGTTCAGTGTGGATTTTAAACAGCTGTGTAGAAGGGGCCTCATATAATCCAGTTCTATGCAGATAATATAAGATTATAAATATAATGTGTAATAATTACTGTGGTATAATAATACAGAATAATATAATCTCCTAAACCAGGACAGTAAATAAAGAGCAACACCTTGAAAGCAAGAAAATTGGGAATTCCATAAAGGAAACAATCAGGGCCAGCTAACACCTCCCAAGAAAGGATTCTTCCAGAAAGGAAGCTGAGAAGGGAGAGAAGCAGTGTGTATTACCAAAGTCCTTATTACTATCATTACTAATATTATTATTATTATTATTATTATTATTATTATTATTATTATTGTGTTGTTGTGAACTGTGAAAATGAACACAATCTGGCTCCAAGTATTAAAAAACACTACAATCAGAATATATAAAAATTACTGTGGTATAATAAAACAGAACAATACAATCTCTAAAATCAAAACACTAAATAAAGAACAACACTGAAAATAGGGGAATTCCAGACAGGAAACAGTCAGAACCAGCTAACACCTCCCAACAAAGTATTCCCATCACCAAAGTCTGGCAAATCCTCTGTTTTCTGAGGGCCACCGCCTTTTTTTTTTTTTTGAGTGTGTGCACTCAAGCAATGCATATGGGTACTTCTTCATCTACTCAAACAGTAGAAGCACATAAAATATTGCAAAGAACAACACTCTGAAAACAAGGGAATTACAGACAGGAAACAATCAGGGCCAGCTAACACCTCCCAACAAAAAATTCCTTCAGGGAGAAAGCAGCCAGGCTTCAAAGCTGAAAGGCCATTACATGCTAATCATTTTGACTAATTGCAGCATTCATACTTGCCTCCAACAGACAAATAAAAGGAATAATCAGAAATATTGTATATTAACAAGCTTTAGGAAATAATATCTCCTGGTGGCGCAGCGTGTTAAAGTGCTGAGCTGCTGAAATTCCAGACCAAAAGGTCACAGGTTCGAATTGGGGGAGCAGAGTGAGCCTCCACTGTTAGCCCCAGCTTCTGCCAACCCAGAAATTCGAAAACATGCAAATGTGAGTAGATCAATAGGTACTGCTATGGCAGGAAGGTAACAGCGCTCCATGCAGTCATGCCAGTGGCCACATGACCTTGGAGGTGTCTATGGACAACGCCAGCTCTTCGGCTTAGAAAAGGAGATGAGCACCAACCCCCAGAGTCGGACACGACTGGACTTGATGTCAGGGGAAAACCTTTACCCTTTACCTTTACTACCACCAATTCCTCAATACTTTATTTCCCATACCACCATACTTCACCACAGCAATGCGTGGCCAGGCAAAGCTAGTTCCCCATAAAAAGGAAGTAGACTACCCCTTATTAATTAATTATATATTACTAGTAATTACCTAATATTACTAGTAATTACCTAGTTTGTTTGTAACTACAATATTTGCATCCAAGCTGAACGGGCCAAGATGTTCTCTTCTTCATGTGAATGGGGAATATCAGTAACCAGACTTGCAAATCTACCCTCTTCTAGTCGTTAGCTTTTGGTTGCTAATATTATAAGCAAGATAGCAATTAGGAATTAATGAAGGTGCAAAGTGGGCTGTACTCTCTGGTAGTAATGTACCTTGCATATGTTTTAATCCAAAGGCAGATGAGGTGTGTGTATTTATCAGTGGGCCGGAATCTAAAATGCTAATCTCTGGTTTATGGCTCAACAGGCACAGGTTGTTTTCTGTTCTAGCAACATATTTCATTCTCAATTCCATTTGCTTTTTCCTGGGCAATATAGGTACAAAAGATATCTGCAGGAAGAAAAACAAAACTTGCAGTTGGGAATTTTTCCTATGTTCAAGCCAGATCACACATAGACACATAGTCACTGTGATTATGGAAATCATAGCAAGAGTACATCCCTGGGTGGCAGAACAAAAGCTTCTGAAAAACAAGACAATGTTCCATTGTCTTCTAAAATAACAGTGAAGAAGATGGAAAATCAGCCCAAAGAGAAAGGAAGTTCTCCTGAATCAAATAACTGATAATTGTCTTAGAATACTTGGATGGTAGCCCTGGCAAAGAAATGGACTTGAATTAATGCTTGATGAATAGACCCCTCGTGGAGGAATTGGAGGAGTCTACAAAGGAATCGGGCAGTTGGAAAGTCCAGCTGAGAATGTTGTTCTTCAGAACTGTTTCAGATTACAATCAAATGCAACTTTCAGGGAAAAGTTATTTATGGGAAAGCACTAACTTTTTTCACAAAAGAAAACTCTTGATGAAAAGCACCCTTGCGTGAATTATTTAAAAAATATTTCAATCTTAACAATTCTTCAGCAGGAATATTGTCAATGTGTACTGCTAGTACTCGAAGCAAAGGGACCAGATGAAAGACTTACTGAGAAAAGTGGAAGGATTTCTTCCCCTTACCTTCAGCCAGTTGAGAATCCAGATAAAAATATTCTTATCTTTTCATGATGCACATAATAGATTCTAAGAATCTCTAACTTCAGGCAGACAAATGTATAGATCAAATGATGCACATCTTGTCATATACATTTGTTTTTTCTAGTTGTTGTGTTCCATCAAGTTGTTTCTGATTTATGACGATTCTTCTATACAGCCATATAACCCAGAATATCAAAGCATATAATCCACAATATCTGCTTTGAACTGGGTTATCTGAGTCCACACTGCCATATAATCAAGTTCAATGTGGATTTTATACAGCTGTGTGGAAGTGGCCTAAAATGAGGCTATCGTGGGTTTTCTTGGCAAATTTTGTTTGGAGAAGGGGGAGTGCTCTTTGCTTCTCTGAGGTCAATAGAGGTCGTCCAGTTGGTTTTTATGGCTGAGCAGGGATTCGAACTTTGGTCTCCAGACTCATAGTCCAATGCCCAAACCACTATATCACACTGGTCCTTCTATGTGGTCTTCAAGAGATGCATCTATCGGCCACTTCTTTCTACTTTCATCTGAGGTCTCACAGTAGAAATCATAGCACCAGTGCATAGACACATGTTTCTCCCAGGATTTTCAGCCATCCAAAGTAAAGGCTACTATTGGGGTATTTTATATAATTCTGCATAGTTGTTATTTTCTATTCTATGTGCTACTTAGGAGCACAGATGCTTTTTCGAGATTTTGATCTAGCAATCCTTCCCCACCATGTGCTTGTTGGAGTGAAGCTACATAGAAAGAATATATTGTTAAGTTTAGGAAGGTGTGCAGAATATTTCTCAGTTCACAAGGAGAACAGTATATTTAGATTCAGTTTCGGTAGAAGAAGGTGAATTATAATCTAGCTCTTTCAAAATATTGGACAGTCTTTAAACCATTGCTATTCCAATATAGTCTGAAATTGAAATTTTAATAAGTTTCCAACATACTTCTGCCACATTGGGATGCATTTTGCTATGTTCTGTTCATGCAAGAGCAATGAAATATTGCTATTTGGGTCACAAAGAGAAAATACCCTTTTCTCCCTTTTTCAAATGCACTTGCAGGTTTTTCAGAGAAACTTTTATATTTATTTTGGAAAAGATAATATTGTCCATAAAGCAGGGGTGGAGTCTCCCTCCTTTTTATTTTACGTTACTTTGGTCAATGCTTTGAATTGCAGTCTTATCACTGCCAAACCCTCATAACTGGTATGTAAATATCGTCTTCCCCCCACTCCCTTGTTTCAGATCCTTGAACAAGGGAGGGTTAGGAAGGGGGGGTTGTAATTTCCTGTTCCCGAGGGACACACCTTCTTGTTTCTCATGAGGAAGGAAGCATAGAAGTACCAACAACAAGCCCCTAATATGTTGTCGAAGGCTTTCATGGCCGGGATCACAGGATTGTTGTATGTTTTTCGGGCTGTGTGGCCATGTTCCAGAAGTATTCTCTCCTGACATTTCGCCCATATCTATGGCAGGCATCCTCAGAGGTTGTGAGGTATACAACAAGCCCCTAATAGAAATTAAGTGGTGTGATTTTTAAAAAGCCATCCTCAAAAATAGGAAATCAGCTTACAGTTTTGTTCTTAAGGCACCATATTTTCTCCATACTCTTTAGTCTCTTTAGACTTTAAAAGGAAAATGCAGATTTATCTTGTTGAAGGAAGGTACATAATCAAACCACTTGGATTCTAGCTTGAAAACAACCAAACACAAATTCTTGGGAACATTCTATGAAGAGGCTACCTGTATAGCAAAGCAATTGGAAGCTTCTTCTGAAACTGTTATACTGTTTGTCCAACTAGGCCAGCACTGTATCTTCTCACAACTCATGACAGCTCTCCAAGGTTCACAAAAGAATTGTTCACATTAGCTAGAATCTCCTGAACCTTTTAGATGGAAATCCCAAGGAGTATAGCTTGGTCCACTTGCACACAAAGGTTTGAGCTATGCTCCCTGTCCTTCATGAGATTTCCCATAAATTCTCCTGGAGTTCCAGTAGTCTTTCCTTCTTGACAATGGTCTACATCACTGGCAATGATGCTGCTGCTCTTTGTTCAAAAGTTTGAAAGTGATTTTTAAGAGCATATCCTTAGAGTGCTGCAGACTGCTGAGGCGCAGAGGAAGAAAAAAACAGAAGAGTGGATAATGGATTTCTTCTCTGATCGGTAATAATTTATGTGCTCTTACTTTCCATTGAAGGAGGCTAGCTGGGAGGTTGAAACTCCACCATGGCATGACTTCAGAGAGGCAGTTGTTTAGCCCTCTACTTACAGCCCATCTCCTTACATCCATGCAATGTGTGCACATGGATTATATGCTTTGGGCTGGAGGGGAACCTTAGAGAGGAAGATGGTGTGTATACGTTAGGTGTTTACATTGATTATCACAGCAGCTAAAGCCATCCTTCAATTATGAAGATCAAACACCTCTTCTGCCTCACACCGTGTGGAATAACAAACACTGTTCCAGCGAAGAATGCTCACTTTGCCTGGTTAAACAGTCAGAAATCATATATGTAAACAATGAACGCTATATATGCATTTCTCTTTGTTCCTAATTCAGTGAGGAATTTAAGTGAGGACTTTGGGTACTTTCACACAGGTAAAATTAGCCTATTGTTAACATCCAAGGGCCTAAACTATGTGACCATGCGGAACAATGGTAATTATGAATTATATGAACACACACTTTTAAAAAACCTATGTTGTATTTTTCAAAAACCCTCTTACCAAATGAATTTTTCCATGTAGAAATCAAATCTTCCACTTTGAAAAGCCATACCTCTCCTCTTTAATAGTCCCCATAATGTCTGGACAATATAATGACCCATCCTAACAAACAGTATATAATTATTACTGAATTATGTTCATCCTTACCATTACCTTCTATGAAGTTGCTTTATGGTCTGTGGAATCAATGGATTTAGGCTGTATTCCTATGATCCCATGAGGTATATCTCAGCTCCTGACCAGGCTTCCAGCAACCAGTCTTGGTTCTGAATATCACTGTTTAAATGTGAGAGACTAGAGATAAAGAATCTGGTGGGCTTTGTATGTAGTAGAGAGTCCTCTCAGCAAGAATAGGGTTGTTCTGCTATTTCTTCATTCATTTTTAATGTTTCCCAAAGAAATCACAAGTTTTTTGCAATATAATGTGGGATATAACATACTATGAACAAAATTACAAAATTATTAAGCTATGAGTAAAATGTTACCCAAAATGACTAAAGTAATATTTGTTACATAAGACTTGCAAATGTGTCACTATCTCCAATACAAACTTTTATTTAATAAATATTAATTATTAAAAAAGAAAAGAAAGGGGGAGAGAAAAAATATTGATTGAAAGATATAAGTCAGAACAGTTTCCACTAGTTATGGATAATGTTACCCTTCAGAATCCCATAGTGTCAGGCAGGACATAAATTGATTGATTGCATTGTATAGTAGAATTTACAAAATCATAGAATCTTAGGGTCGAATGAGACCAGAAAGCCCATTAGTACAATCTGCTGCTATATAGCAATACCCAATTATACCAGCCCTGAAAAAATGCCTGTCCAACCTTCCTTTGAAGAATCCACCACTCTCTAAAGCAGTGGTTCTCAGCCTATGGGTCCCCAGGTGTTTTGGCCTACAACTCCTAGAAGTCCCAGCCAGTTTAGCAGCTACAGTATTAGGATTTCTGGGAGTTGAAGGCCAAAACATCTGGGGACCCACTGGTTGAGAACCACTGCTCTAAAGCAATCTATTGCACCGTTGAACCACTACTTTTATCATAAATAAGTTATTTCCAATGTTGAGATGAGATCTCCTTTCTTGTACATTTAATCCATTGGTTCATGTCCAAGTTTCTGGAGCAGCAGAGACCAAGCTGACAACATCTTTTATGTGGCATCCCTTCAGATATTTCAGGAGAGTTATCATGTCATGTTTCAGTTTTTTTTTCTGTTCAAGTTAAACATATTCAGCTTCCTAAATCATTCCTCATGAGGCTTGGTTTCTAGATCTTTGTTCATTTTAGTCACCTTTTTCTGGACATGCTCTAGCTTACTGATACCCTTCTTGAAATGAGGGCTGCACTTCAGATGAGGTCAAAGCAGAAGAAAATGAACCTAATATTTCTCTTGATTGGAACTCTATCTGGGCTGTGTCAATGTTCCTATTGATGCAGCCCAGACCTACATTGGCCTTTTGGTTGCTGCATCACACTGCTGTTGTCTATTAAGGCCCTTTATTCCTTTTTACATGTACTACTTTCAAGCCAGGTGTCACCCATTCTATTTTTGCTCATTTCATTTTTCCTACCTAGATATAGTACCTAATATTTATTCCCAACAAAATTCATTTTATTAGTTTTGGGCCAGTTCCCCAATCTATCAAAGTCATTTTGAATTCTGATACTGTCCTCTGTATCGCCCCGGTGGCGAAGTGCGTTAAAGCACTGAGCTGGAGACCAAAAGGTCCCAGGTTCAAATCCTGGGAGTGGCGTGAGAGGCCACTGTTAGCTCCAGCTCCTGCCAACCTAGCAGTTTGAAAACATGCCAATGTGAGTAAATCAATAGGTAACGCTCCAGCGGGAAGGTAACGGCACTCCATGCAATAATGCCGGCCACATGACCTTGGAGGTGTCTATGGACAAGGCCAGCTCTTCGGCTTAGAAATGGCGATGAGCACCAACCCCCAGAGTCAGACATGACTGGACTTAACATCAGGGGAAACCTTTACCTTTTACTGTCCTCTAGGGCATTAGGAACCCAGTCACTTCTGTAATCTATGACATGTTCCTTGTCATACAATCAGCACTTGGTAAAAGTTCTTCTACACAATTTGCAAAAATACAGGATTAGGATTGACAGATATCACCTAGTAATCCTAATTCTGAAATAAATAAAGCTATAATGGGATTTTAGAGTGGGTATCCCAGCTAATAACTTTAGTGTAAATATGATTATTGTAGCATATCGTGTGAGATATAGTACAGTCCATTGTAAAGGATCCCATAAAAGCACATCAATGAAATGGAAGAGAAACATGCATTTTCTTTCCTACAGGACTGCATGTGTATTTTCATATAAAATCTTTGTTTTCATTTCTCCCTTTTAAAAATTATTCACAGCACCCTTGTCTCAAAACAAACATAGAATATCAGTTATATACATCTGATATTACATTAGAGCACAGTATTTCTTGATACTATGTAAATCTTGCCACTCTTCTGTACAGAATCATAGAATCATAGAACTGGAAAAGACTTCATGGGCCATCCAGTCTAACCCCCTGCCAAAAAGCAGGAAAATCCCATTCAAAGCACCCCCAACAGATGGCCATCCAAGCTCTGCTTAAAAGCCTCCAAAGAAAGAGCCTCCACCACACTTCGGGGCAAAGAGTTCCACAGCTGAACATCTTTCAAGTTGGTAGCATAAGCTTTCATAGACCAAGTCTACTTCTTCAGATCAAAGGGTGAGTCTACATGGACAAGAAAAATTGGACTCACCTCAAATCTACTGCTGGCTGTTCCTACAATGTTCAACAACTTTCAATTAGTATCAAATGTGTCCTTGCTTTACTTTTGGCAACTTTGGGAATTACTCTGGAGTTTGTTAGAAAATGTGGAATATCCCGGTATTGTGCAGCAATCTGGATGGCTGGATTGGGTCCTATTTGGCCTGATTTCAGTTCCAAATGGACACGATTCCATCATCATTTATTTGCCCTAAACAGCACAGAGAAAATATGGCTTGCCCTGTTTCACCACCACTGCTCCCAGCTAGTTGCAGAGCTTGATCTGAGTTCCTGGGCTGTTCCAGGCACTTCTGACCCATTTCAAACTGCCATCACAGCAGAATGCAGAGTGAGACTCCTATGGTTGCTTCAGTGGATAATCTCTATTTTAACAGTGACTGTGGCTGTGTAGCTGTTGGTGCTTTTATATATCTCAGTGGCATTTGATATCATCAACCATGGTAGCCTTCTGGTTGGGAGTTGGAGGAATTGGGAATACACACCTAGAAAGAGCGGGAATGAGAGCATTTAGCTCAATTTTTTTGCAGGCATGACTTGGCCATTTTGTCAAGTTGAACTATGGCAATATTATGAACGAGAGACTTCCACTTTACCAAACATCATTCTCTTTTCTAGTGAGTCATATCTTTTCATTCTACAGCAAGGTATGACAATCTCAGTTTCATCATCTTGGCTTGTAGAGAGATTTCGGGCTTAATTTGCTGTAGGGATCATTTATTTGTCTTTTTAGCAGTCCACAGTAGAACCCTCCTCAATCACCACAATTACAATGAGTTTACTTTCTTCCCATCAGTTTTCTTCACTGTCCAGTTTCATAACAACCATACATACTAAGTGGTAACCAAATGATATATATTTATATTGACCAACAGATGGCACTAGAAGCACTTCACATTTCTTCCGATCACCTAGCTGCCTCCTCTGAGATATGTTATGCTCTGCAGACATAAAGGTATATTATGCACACAAATTAAAAGCCAAGGCACATTTAAAATTCTATCATTAAAAAACATTACGTATTTAAGATCAGAGTTATAGAACTATGGAGAATTGAACAGAACCCTGCTAATATGAACAAATGAATGACATTATTTGTAGCTTTGCTATAGAGAGTTTGAAGGCAGATTGTCTAATAATGTAGTCAGAGCCAGTGACATCCTGGGGAGCTTCTAGTACAAAGCTGAAAATCTAAATATCAGGTGGGAGTCAGGAGCATTCCGGAAATTGGATGATATTATTTTGTGCTAGCTGCACAGATATCAATTTGTGATTCCTTTAACTGTTCTCATTGTTGAAATCCTTGGAGAAAAAGAAAGAAAATGCATCACCAAGTCATATAATTTAATTTTTCCTTACCAGCATTCATCTGAATTTTATTAAGACTCAACCTCAACAAGCAACCTTGTCATTCAATTCCCGAATTGTTCTACGAACAAGCAGAATAAATTAAATGTTTCTGATTGCATTTCAAAGGAGAAGGGGGTGGGGACTAGGGGTAATTTATCTACTTGGACTGTGTTTTCTTCAGCAATATTGGTTTGGTTAAGCAAATTGATTTCTAGTGTTATGACAAAATTGTGTCCTCTGTAACAGGCAAAAAATAAGAATTCATAATATTTGTCAAAGAGGGAAAAAAAGAAAATCAACAGCCAAAACAGAAATAAAACCCAAGGTTAGCTAAAATACCATTAGAAAAAGGCAAATTTGACTTGACCTTGAACAAGTATAGCTAATTGATATTCTGCTACAAACATACACATGGGTATCTTACCATTACATGCATGTATGCCCTTTTTTTAGGGTAATGAGGGGACTGTAATTCCTTTCCTTTCTCTGTAGCACCCCAATCTTCCCTTACTGATTAAACATTTATGAACAAAACTCTAATATTCTTTATGCCTGGCTATTTCCTCAGACCCAGACACAAAACAATGACATCAGCATTGAGATCTACTAGGCTCTTCCTGAATTCTCAATGCAGATGGAATTGTTTTCTGTCTGGCTATGGGGACATAGTTAAATGATCCTGCAATCTTGTTGGTTCTCCACAAAATATGGGAGGGTTGTGCAAGAGCCTCAGTGGTTTTTTAAAGTAGGATTTTAGCCAATTTGTCTGAACCAAGGGGCTCTAGTTTGCTACCTCTACCAAATGCAAAGAGGAGGCAGATGGTGTGCTATGGACATCTGAAATCATGTGTTTCAGCAGGCAGTGCTAATTTTGGCATGAAACACATTTATGCACTCTCCATGCCCCTTTGGCTGCTATAGTTCAACAGCGGATATTTGGTTACTTCCTATTCAGGTTTTTGCATAGATTCTTTCATTGGTGTATCTATGTTTCAAATTTAAGTGTGGCAGTTTTTGTTTTCTCCTTTTCCCTTTATACAATATTCATTGTTCTCTTCCCCCTCACTCCCTTTGATCACTTCCCAGCTTGAGGCTCCAATATGAAAGTAACTCCATCAGGGATACCTACTGGAAGGGCAGACTTACATCTGGTAATGTTCAAGACCAAGGTCAATGCAGAAGCAGATACAGATACATGTCCAGTAAACCGAGTAGTGTTTAGATCAGCATCCATCAGGGCACTGGAGAGAAGATGGCAGAAAGGGGATGTTTTGAGAGATCATTCCCACCCATGCAAAGGTGAAATGTTGTCCTGGCAGTAGGCAAGTGTCTTTGGAAGTCTGGCCTCTCTGGCCCATATCTTGGCCCTCCCTCTCCAGAGGAGCTCCCCAAAGAGTCATTGTCTGATTGTACAGTCACTGATTTCTACTGCGAGCACTGTGTTGCATATGTGCTTTCCAAGATGAAGTTATCTACAGAGCAAAGATAACTAGAGGTTCCAGAAGTGGGTTGAGCAATGACTCCACATGAAATGCAGCCTTCCTATGTTTACTTAATGGGAAGAGGGGAGATGGACAATATGACAACATTATGCAACATGACTGTGGTATATGTCTTACTGTGGTTGACTTTTGCCTGAGTCTACTGGGAAATCCAAGATTCTGCCATCATCTTGCCTCTCCTTCCTACTAAATTTCTTGACTCCAAACTACTTTTGCATTTTGAACTCAGTTTGTTCCAACTGCAGTAAGATGTACTAAAATAAGACAAACTATTGATAAATTAATTCTAGTTGGACTAGCACTGGATTTGAACTAGGAATTTTATTGGTCTTGATCAAACACAATCCTCCAAAATTCTCTCACTCAAATCTTGACTCTGACTTATTAATTTCTTCTTAGTATTGGAACTAGTAGATACTAGCTTTTCTGTAAGTCCCCCTGGCAATCCAAAATGGGCTTTCCTTTAAAAAATAAGAAGAGAATGCATACTGATACCCCCTAAGGAAATAATCTTAAACTTCATTTAAGATTCTGACCACTTTCCCTTGCACCCCACACAGTGTCTGTCTTGCCTCTATCATTTCCCAACGTTGAAAAATGGCAAGGAATTCCAATCCACAGCATTCCTAAAACGCTATGCTAACAATTTTATACAGCAATATGAGTGCAATATATGCATAATTCATTATAGAGCCAACACAATATCCATGAGCTTTTCCCAACGTAGAGCATTTTAAACAGAATTTCCGTTCTCTTGATTACCCTCCAAGATGTACAACACTGTCAGTTTTATACCAGGGTGTAAGCCTGGGATCACTGACAAATAAAAATCCTCTGTGTAATTAGTTGATTTGAAAATGTTTCAGTGGAAACATACAAAGTGAGCAGTTTTCAAATTTACAGGTGTCAAAAATAAGGCAGTATGTGCTGAAGTATAGTAATTTTGGGGCAGTTCATTAGAGCTGCTTCCAGCTGATACCTAGCCACAGAATTTTCTGGATGTTTTGCGTAACTGATATTAACATGTTCATCAAAGGAATAATATTTTGGAGCTTCATCTGCACCATTAAAATAAGCAAGCAATACTTCATTCTCAGTAGGACATTAACAGAATATTTGCATTGACTCAGCAGCACAGTTGTACCTTCGTTGTCATTACAGGGAACTCTTTTTTATAATTCTGGCTGCACTGTTGAAAATCAGGAAAATTAATGCCTCTCTTGTAAAGGAATGCGTTATGGCTGCATTAGCCTTTTCACAATGGGATAGTCAGCTGTATTGTTTGCTAACAAATCAGAGCAGAGCTTAAAGAAGTGTAATACCTGCAGTTACGTTTTTCTAAGTATTGTTTTAAGAACCTAATAGATTTTTAAGGAAATTGACATTACCTAGTAAAGGCAAAGTGGTATATAATAGGACATGAGTATTCACAAATTTTGGTCTTCACTGAGGCTTCTGGGATCATACTCCAGTGCATACCAAGGGCCTACTGCAGAGTAAAATGTTGGGAAAAATGAGTGGGGGATTTTATATGAGATGCATAGAGAGAGTAGTCCTTCAAGGTTTCCTGGGAGAGCCCTGGACTTTGACAGTTCCTTACCTCTGTTTTAGAAGATTCATGCAAGCAGATTTCTCATACTTTTTTCATAGGCTGAACAGCAATGAAGGGGTCATGTGCTACTAGCCATTTTTCACTAGACAGTAGACATACAAGTATAGCTCAGTTAACAAAGCAGATGTATTCCTAGGCATTACTTCTAGACCACTTGAAAACTTCTCCCAGATATGAGTTTTTCTTTCTTTCGTGAACTTTCAGTTCTTTCTTTCCATTTCTGTGGCCACTTATGGATTTATGCTTTTAAAAAGCATATCTGGTGAGCTTGGAGGATCGGCTTTCCCTCTTTCTCTCTGTTTTGTTGTTGACGCCTGCTAAATGTGGGATTCTAGAGGGAGCTGCTGTTTACACTGCCTGGAAGCGGGGCAGATACAGCTGCAGTAGGATCAATAGAATAGAATCCAATTCTTTCCCAGCTCAAGCTTTATTCCATTATTTATTGCAGATGTTTTACTACAATTTGATAACAAAGGTCTGTGTTTCTACAGCTCTCCTTCACAATCCCCCACAATATTGATTCTGCTTAATAAACTTCCAGGTAGGCAGAGGACAAGGAGGAAAAATAAGGTTTGGACAAGCATAAAAAGACTGTGAAAAGGGATTTGTTTGCAGGAGGCTTTGTTAACCGAAGTATGATTATAGGTATGATCACCTTCTATTTAATGAGCTGTCATACCAGATTTTTTCATAGGGACATACATACATTTTACAATCCTTAGAAGTATTTTTTCTGTCCTGCAAGTTTTGGAACAGCAATTGAAAGGTAGGGTTATACAGAAACCATAAGATTCACTGTGGGTCCAGATCCACTGCTTTAAAAAACAGCCCATTTCTGCTCTGATTAGTTCAGAGCCAGTGCATCACAAAATCTGAAACAACCTATACTAAGAGCAGAAAGCGTGAAATATATATTTAAAGGCAATCAGGGTTGGCAGTTGAGAACAGTTAACAAGTTGTAATAACACACAAGAACAAAAGGCTTTTGATAGGTACAACATCAATAGGTTTTGACTCATTTTACATCAGTTGATTAAATTCAATATAAACATTACATTCAATAGTAAAGGTCGTAACTGAAACATGACCAACACCCAGAAGATATAATCATTATTCAAATTGCTGGGAGAAACTATTGCTCAAAAACAGATTCTGAACAGATAAAAATTATCTACTTCCTTGTTGTTTCAACAACCAGTTTTCTGGAATTTATTACCAGAAAACTATTTTGTTTTTCTTTTTTCCCTCTCTCTTTCTCTCATTCCATGTCTTGAATTAATATCTTAGATTTTCTAGTCCTTCTGGTTTGTACTCATTCTCTAGTTGCAATTCTTGGTTTACTTCTGACAATTTCCTCTGATGTTTAAGAACAGAACACACTTCACAGACTTAAGACCTGATTTCTAACAACAACACATTAACCTCGATAACCTTGTACTTAGACACTCACATGCTTGGAGCTACGAAGTTTCCTTCTGACCAAACCTTCTACCAAATCACTAGTTACATTGGTGTATCACTCATTTAAGTATACCTATTAATATTCACACAACATTTTTTTCAACATATCTCTGGAATTGAATCATGAGACCTCTCAAGGCACATGATAAAAATGACTATCTGGATAATAATTAGACCTTGGGAAATTTACTTTCATTTTTGGTCCCATGGTGTATAGAAAATTAATTATTGTTTTAAATTAAAATATTATTTGATTAATTACAAAACCCAAGAAGAATGGCTATTGAATGATTGAAGCAACTATATTCTAAAATACAACAAAAATATGTTTTCTAAGCTGTGATGATTTTCATGCCTTCCTTGTTATATTTTTTTTCAATGTACAGGTGTACTTCAGTTAACAAAGTAGTATATGTCTGGACATCACTTTTTTAACAGAAAATTTGGTGCCAGAGGCAGAAATAATATGGAAAGTACAGGGATGTTACCTGCACCCAGGCCTGTAGCGAGGGGGGGGGGGTTAGGGGTTCAACCCCCCCCCCGAAATTTTTCAGGTTAAAAAAAAACCCTGGTTTACTCATGAATTTTAACTGGTTAACCAAATCCTCATGCTAAGTCTATGAGACGTAAAACATTAAGAGTCTCTCCAGGCACTATCTCAAGCAGATATTGACAGGTCTGAACCCGGGGGGCGGGTGGGTCAGGGGTTCAACCCCCCCAAAAAAAAATTTTTCTGGCTACGGCCCTGCCTGCACCACACAAAAAAGCACTTCAACATGTTCCATCAAGCTTTTTATTCAAGACTAGCTTGGGGTCCCGGCGGTGCCCGGGTTATTAGTAGACGGCATTGAGTTGTTTGGGGATGTGAGGAAATATCACTTAAGTTTTGTCCAGATCCGTCATCAGCTGGGTTCAGTGCTGTCTGTATAAGGGTGAACTACAATTCCCAGAGCCAAAGATCAATCGCCCCAAAACCATGCCTGTATGCACAGTTGGACATGATGAGGCAGTGTGCCAAGTTTGGTCCAGATCCGAAGTTGGCTGGGTTCAGTGCTGTCTATATAAGGGTGAACTACAACTCCCAGAGCCAAAGGACCTAGCAACCCAAAAGATAGTTGCATCTATCAAGTAGGAAATAAGGTACCACTTATAAAATGGGGAGGCAAATTTAACTAATTTACGACGTTGGAATGAGGAAGTGCCGTCACAGTGGATGATCTCTCGGTTCTATGTGTATATGTATATAATGTGATCTGCCCTGAGTCCTCTTCGAGGTGAGAAGGGCGGAATATCAATACTGTAAATAAATAAATAAATAAATAAATAAATAATGTTGCCTAAGTACCTGATGTTGCCTGGGTTCATTTGGTAAGGATATATTTTAGAAATAGGCATTTTTTGATTTTGGATTTTAAGAATAAAGCTATTAGAAAATGCATAACCATATAAACAGAACTATTTATATACAGTAGAGTCTCACTTATCCAACATAAACGGGCCGGCAGAATGTTGGATAAGCGAATATGTTGGATAATAAGGAGGCATTAAGGAAAAGCCTATTAAACATCAAATTAGGTTATGATTTTACAAATGAAGCACCAAAACATCATGTTAGACAACAAATTTGGCAGAAAAAGTAGTTCAATACGCAGTAATGCTATGTAGTTATTACTGTATTTATGAATTTAGCACCAAAATATCACGATATATTGAAAACATTGACTACAAAAATGCATTGGATAATCCAGAACATTGGATAAGCGAGTGTTGGATAAGTGAGACTCTACTGTATATATAAAAAGATCACATTATATACATATAGGGCAAACATTCAATGCCCATATACACACAGAACCGAGATAGACACAGACTCAGAGGCAATTTAACCTTCTCCTGAGGGGATGTTCGATTCTGGTCACAGGGGAGAACAGCTGCTTCATCATCCACTGTGACGGCACTTCCTCATTCCAACGTTGTAAATTAGTTAAATTTGCCTCCCCACTTTATAAGTGGTACCTTATTTCCTACTTGATGTGGTGCTACTTCCATCAGCCCAAGATCAACCTATTTACGTACTGCCTCCTGACCTTGTTGAAGGAGAGTGCTGTATCCAAAAGACCCAGGCAAAAGATGCCCTGTTTGGAACAGGGAAGATGGCCGCCTCTTTTGTGGCTTAGCACAATGGAGCCAGGCTGCAAGGCCTGAAACGTGTTAGCAGAATGATCAAAGGAGGCTTGGATTGGGGCTTTGGGGGCTAGAAGTATTCATAAGCATATCATTAAAAAGATAATAACAATGTTCTCTGCTGTCTTTTGAGGAAAGTAGGGCCTTACAAAGAAGTTGAAAGCTGAGGCAAGATGGCGTCTTCCTTTTCGGCCTAGCAGCGAGGGGCCAGCCTGGAAGGCCTTAAACATGTCAGCAGAGGGGCCAAAGGGGGCCATCCGTTGTCAGTGGGTTCATGGGGTGGTGTGTGTCAAGTTTGGTCCAGGTCCGGCCTTTCTGGTGGTGGCAGTGGTGTTTTGGATTACCAAAGTGTAGGCCGAGGCTGTTAACTGTCCCAAAGCTAGTGTCGTTCTGAGGAGAGAAGTAGGCCGAACGAAGCCAGTTGGTAGTAGTTTTTCCCTCAGCGATCCCAGTGGCCTATGAAAGTGGCGGCCAATCACAAAGCTGGCATATTCCGCCCAGCCAATCAGAAAGCTGATCCATATTCCGCCAGGCCAATCAAAAAGCGAGCACATACACCGCCCGACCAATCAAAATGCTGACACAAACATACAAACATTCACTTTTATTATATATATATAGATATAGATAACAATGCACACATATGTAATGAAAAAGGTTAATATGCCATGCTTAAGCAAACACCATTTTTAACCTTCTGGAGAGCACTTGGGCTCTTTCCAAAATGCATCCAGGAATGACTTTTTTTCACCAGCATCAATTTCCATGGCCAAACTTACAAATAATAAGTATTTTTTTATGTATTGCTGAGACAGATTTGCCTGTTCACCTTTTATCTCTCTTGTTTTCCTGTTCTTTGCAAACTCAGTAAGAGAATGTGGAGGCATTCACTGTTTATCTTGCCTGTTGTAGACAGGCATACATGGCTCCAGTTGTATTGGCTAATGCAGAATCCCGTTATTTCCCAACTCTTGCTTTATAGCATTGTTTTAAACAGACACAGTGCTGCAACCAAACACTAAAAGTATCTATTTCTCTAGTCCCCATCCATCACTCTTTCAATACTGATGTTACAGAAAAGCTTCGAGCTATACAGAAGATTAGGAGGGAAAAGCGACTGTATGAAAAGGAGCTTCACTGATGGAGGCTTTGCTCACAGATGCATGTGTGATGGCATGTCCGAGCCTTTGGGAAAAACTATAGTGCTTGGCTTTACTCAGGGGCTATCTGTATCCCTTCTGTTAAGATCAAGACCCTTAACATACAGAGGTACTTAGGCAAGGCGAAAAGATAACCAAAATGAGTTTACTAAAAACAAGGTGAATAAAGGGTTAACTCCACCCGGGACTATTATAAGATAGCTTAGGACAATATATTACGGAATGAGCTTGTTTGGAGGTTCTAGCAGGGGAGCGCAGCTATCGTATACCCGGGACTGAAGACTGGAGACCTCGGTACACTCCTTCTATACCTGGGACGTCATCCTCTTCCACCGAGCGTGCAGCTTCGGGAGGGACGCACATGGAGCGGTGAGGGAGGAAGGGGACACCCGCCTAGCCAGCCAGATCAGCCGAATCAACCCTGGCGATCAATGGGGTGACAGATGTCGCAGCTAGATCGCCCTCACATCCTATTACGGAATGAGATTTTGCTGGTTGCAGTCATCTCTCTGGAGTCCTTGAAAGTCTTCTGTCTCTGATACAAAGCAATGATTTACAAGCTGGTGCTCATAAGCTGTCTCAATCTTCTTCTTTGTGAAGCTTAGCCTGATCAAAAGCTTCTGTTGTCTCTGGGGCTGGTGGTATCTGAATACTGGCTGAATGCAGCTGCTAAGGATGCCTGATTTGGATTGCTTGGGCCTAGGATTACCAGAAAATGCCTAAGCCTCTGGTCACTGTAGCTCTGCTGCAGAAAGAGGAGGAGTCTAGCAAGAGAGCTCTGTACAGGCAAATGGAATAGACCAACTAAGGCTGGCCTCTAGGGGGTTTTAATGCTCCACCCAAAACTAATACCAAGGAAGGTATCTACATTATTGAGAAACCCTATAAACAGTGTACAAGCTAGGGTCTTACTGTAGCACACTGTTGGTGTGTTGGTGCACTTCTTGGGCAGTGTGACTTTCCCGTCATTTGTGGTGGTGACAGGAGGAGAAGGCTTCAGCTCTAAGAAATCCCGAAAGCTAGGTATTTTGAGAAATAGGTTTTCAGGTTCCCCAGACTTCACTTTTTTATGTGGTTCCTACACATGTACAGCGTTATTATTGAGCCATTGACTACTTTAATAATTCTTTGTAATCTGTGTTTGATTTATTCAGTAATGAGTTGCAGACCAGGGCTATAGCTTCAACACTATGGATGACAAAACTATTATGAAAACTAACAATGCAGCCCCTTTCTTTATCATATATATGCTACAAATCCATAATTAGGAAACATTAATAAGACTTCTTTTGAAAGGCTGACTTTGTTAAAGGAATATGGACAAGATATTTCAACTGGTGTTTTCTATGCTAATGATGAAAGGCAGATTCTCACTCTAATGAGGAATTCGACATGATGTAGTCTGAAGAGGAGACTTGTTAATAAACTCTCATCGAAAGATCGCCTGCTGCTAAGTGAACAGGCTTGGCAGACAGAAATAAGAGACAGTGGCTGTTCCAAACTGCTAGAGGTCTTTTCAATGGGAAGCCCATGCTGTTAAACAAAATTATTATGAAGAAACAACTGGGGAAGGGGGCAAAAACTTCCAGCTAACTCTCTCTCTCCCCCTCTCTCAAAAAGGGCTGTATCGCATGCCCCATTGCTTCCTATCTCCAATTTGTTTCTAGAAAATGTTTCAAAGACTGTGGAATTCAAATGTATATTAAATGCAATGGCATGGACCTGATTTAATAAATCACAGAAATTAGATAGAAGTGTATTCTAATAGACACATTGGTTATTTCATAACATTATTCATGACATGCTGCATCAGGTTCATATTTTGAACTTTGAGGTACTACCATGACATAAGGATAAGGATTTCATGACCAAAATGTTAGGGCCTCAGTACTATAGGCTGGGACTAACAGTAGAACGAAGGGAACAGTGTATTCTTCCTATAAGGTATTTTCAGGCATTTTCCAATCATGTGAGGAAGTGAAAATGATGGAAAGATCTAGAAGATTACCATCCTAAATCACAGGGAAAGCTTCCATGGATAGAAGAATTTTCCCTCCTCACCTTTATCACCCCTTATATGGCTTTTTCACTAGATACAATCATAGCACTATGATTCCGCTTTAACAGCCAAGGAAACAACTTGAAATAGGGGAAGGATCCATATTGTCCTTCACCTGAGGCTGCACAATGTTTTGAGCTGGCTCTGTATATAGAAAAGCAGAAATATATTTCTATCTTCTCTCCTTGGCTGCCAAGTAATTCTTGTCACATGTTGGCAGAAAAGATGGATGTTGTTTATGTTTCTATTTTTAACCAACTTTTAAAAACAACAGTGCTTCTGTTAACCTCAACTTAAAGATTAATTGATTACTTATTAATGAGAATAAGCTTACATATACTTGTCTGCTGACTTGTTATGGCAATATTCTATGTTCCAGGCAGCCTTATATTTTCTGTCCATGTACTTGCCCTGTTTGTTCAACCTGATCATCATGTAAATTGCAGTCTCCACAACAGATTCAAGATATCATATGAACATTTCATTTGCAAGGTAGTTTTAGCCTCAGAGAATGTTGCAAGAGAAATTTTATATAGAAATTGAAATAAAAGTATCTGGTAGTGTAAAAAAATAGCCGGAGAACTGACAGATTGAAAAGTCATATTAGGTACAGTCATGTTAGTTAAAGAGTATTGCACTTGGACATGCAATAGGTAGTTTACATCCTGTGTTTTCAGTAATATCAGAAATGGAAAGGTTGTTTCTCACCTGCTGAGCATTTGAGCCTTGGGTGAAAGATATAACATACCAAGGCTTGTTTACATTTTATCTTGATCAAAACAACAGTAGTTTCGCATTTTGGCATCGAACTACAGGTAAACACTGTAGTTTTATTCAGTTTGTATCCAGGATGATAAGAATCCCAGTTTAGGTCTAGAAATATAGGATGATATTTCTTTTCATGCACTTTTCATTTCTTTGTTATTAGCCACTGCAAAGTTCAAAAGAAGTGTATAGAATGATATCAACTGCGGACCAGTTAAAAGGTATATGGGATGAAATCTGCATATTGAGAATGAATGTATTCTGCACTCTCTTTGGATAAAGCAAAATGTTAAATTCAGGGGAGCTGCTTTCTCAGTGATTGTCACATTGTTATTGGCAATTGGTAAGGCCTTCCTGTTTTGCCATTCTTGTAGCTGGTGCTTCTTTGGCAGCTATAGCAACCATTAAAGGTAATGATGGAAGGAAGCTTGAAGCATAGGTCTACAATCACTAATGAGGACAGCAGTGAACATGAAACTACTTCCTGTGCAGTTGTCACTTAGTGAACAACAAATGTGCAAAGAACATACTTGGTTAAGTGCCAGATGCCTATTTGGACTCTTGATCACAACTTTAGAGAAGAGAAGATCCTGAGTTGTCCCTACATTGTTTCCACCCCTATTCATTGCTGACATGTAGTCAACAAAAATAAGCACTTAGAACAGTGATTCTCAACCTGTGGGTCCCCAGATGTTTTGACCTTTTACTCCCAGAAATCCTAACAGCTGGTAAACTGGGAGTTGTCGGCCAAAACACCTGGGGACCCATAGGTTGAGAACCACTGACTTAGGAGGATGTCTGGTCATGTGCTTAGTGTCATATCTGGATTTGTCTTCAAGAGAGAGAATGAATTCACAGCTGCTAAATGGGAGAAAAAGGCCTCCAAATGTTTAGCGGAGCTTATAATTCACTGGTTGAAGACAGTGTTGTGTTCTAAGAGAAAAAAAGCATACAGAGGTGTATGCTTCACTCTGTCTGCTAGTAGGGCCATCCCTGATGGGTACTGATACTCAGGGCTATAGCTGGGGGGGGGGGGGAGGAGTTAGGAGTTCAACCTCCCCAAAAAAAGTTCAGGTTTTTCTTTTTTAAAAAACTGGTTTATTCATGAATTTTAACTGATTAACCAAATCCCCATGAGTGTCCACTGAAGTTTGTTTGTCTTGAATGTCCACTGAAGTTTATCGCTAGAGCCTGATTTCTAAATTCTTTTGCATTATGGAACTACTCTTCATGATTCGCTAAAAAGAGTTTCAAACCCCCCCCCCCCCCATTTTTTTTCTGGCCATGGCCCTGCTGATACCTTATAATTTTGGTCAGTCTTTACAAAAACTTATGCCATTAATAAAAATGTATTAATTTTTAAGTGCCACAGAATTTTGTTGATTTTGTTGGAGCAGACCAATACAACATCTGCTGCGGTTGTTTCTTCCAATCCTAAGACTGGAAGCAAAAGGCCTAAGTAAATACCCTAAAGGCATCAGATCCTGTCTGATCTTGGAAGTTAAGGCCAGCCCTAGTTAGTACTTGGATGAGAGGCCACCAATGAATATCAGGTGCTGTAGGTTATGTTTGAGAGGAAGGAACTGGCAAAACCATTTCTGAATATTCCTTGCCTAAGAAAATCCTATGAAGTCCATGTAGTCACTGTAAGTCAACTTTTGATTTGAAGGCAAAAACACCCATGAGATCCAAGGCAGCTTTAAAATAAAATAGATTGTGCTTAAAATTCACACCACTAAAACTATACAAAATTCACACATAATCAGACTATTAGTAGAGCTAAAATCAATTTTAAAATATATTCGTTACAAAACAACAAATAGATCATATTGAAAGCTGTATATAGGCTTTCCCAAAGGCCTACTGAAAAAATAACAAAAATCCTTCACTTGCTTCTAATAGGACACTATGGAAGAAGACTTTCTAACTTCTCTAGGAATGCAGTTCCAGAGTCTGGGAACAGTTTCCTTTCCAGAAATAAACCATTGTGAAGCATTAAAGTCAGGGAATTGTGGCAGATAAAGATTTGTGAATTTTAGAGCAGCACAAATGAAATTCTTTGACATAACTAGAAGACTTAACATGATTTTGTGGAATTTTGTGTTATAAGACAGCATTAAGTTGTTTTTTCAAATATGAACACTTTCACTTTATTCTGTGTCACGTTTTATATATTTTTTCCTTTGATGCATGACTGTCTATGGCATGGAAAGGAAGAAAGCAGGTTTCGGAAGTATTGTACTTGCTTCATTCTTCAAATGATGAGACGTTAGAGTGCTTAAAACAGGTTTGGTTCCCTGTTGAACAGGGTCACTGAAGGTCAGGTGTTTTATTGCTCTTTTTGAGAGTGTAAATCTTGATCTTAGGCCAAAAGATAAGGTCTGCCACAAGAAAGTTGCACTTTACATTTAAACAAGACAGATATTCTCTTGATCCCACTTCCATCGCAAGCTTGGTAGGTGGGAATGGGAGAATGGGCCTTCTCTCTCAGGCAGCCCTTTGACCCTTGAACTCCCAGAATGGCCCCCTCCTTGTTGTCCTTCTGTCGACAGGCTAAAACCTTTTCATTCAGACAGGCTTTTAAAGAAGAAGATCATGGCAGAGGGTGCTTTGAATATATTTCAAAAATTGGAGTATAAATCATCATCATCATTGCATCAAGAATGGGAATATATCCTCAATCCCCAGCATTATGAACCTAAAACATCGACAAAACATCATTTAATGGATTGTTGCCAAATTAAATAGTTCCACAGAACAACCTGGCAAAATGAGAAGTCATCATGAGAACATAAGGTTATCTCTGAGGGAATATGGCCCTTAACAAAGAAAAGTTGCCCATCTTTGATTTCAAGCCTTGCTCAGTTTTTACCATCAAATGTTAAATTTTATGACTTACAGGGTTCCTCCCAGGTAGCAACTGATGATGACTTTACTGTTGAAGTAGTAAAGCTTTATCACCAAGTATGTTAGTCCTCTCCCCCATGAGTCCTGAATGCACCGTACTGTCCCATCAAATCTATCATGAAACATGCATTCACTTGAAACCCCGGGAGGGAATTTGTCTCTTCGAACTGAATGCAAGCAAAAAGCTACCTGCCAGGCCGTTGGAAGCAGTGTCTTGCCAAGCCATTTTGTTGGAAAGAAATTATTGCTCCCTCTGCAGCAATCATTCCATGCTGTAAGCTTTCCTTAAAGCTGAAATTTCACTGATCATGGTCAATAGCCCTTTGACTTGCCTTTATAATGTTTCTTGAAATTTACTGTCTATAGTTGCATGTTCTATGCTTGCAAACGAATAAAAGATCTCTACAAAAAGGTACAGATGTTGAACAGAGCTCTCTCTTTTGAGCCGAGTGGGTATCGCATGCTAGCTGAAGCTCTTTGACAATTTACTTTCGGTGACTTGATATGACTGCCAGTTTGAAAGGGATTTTGGAGTTTCACAATTGAGCAGCATTGGGCATTCATTATTTTTTTTAGAAGTCACACACTGATCTCTTTAAGCTTTCGTCTTAGGAAAGTGTCCCTACTGAACATGGGCTACTGAAATTTGAGTGCCAAAGTCCTTGGGCATGTCATTTTCCTTCAGTCTCAGAGGAAGGCAAGAGCAATCTGAGCAAATGTTTCTAAGAAAACCCTGATAGGGTTGTTATAAGTCAGAAACAACCTGAAGGCACATAACAATATGTTTCTAGAGAAGCAATTCCAATTGTTCTGCTCACTAGATAATCTGTGGTCTTCATTATATAGACCAGAGCTTTCCATATATTTCATGTTTGCAACACACTTTGTAGACATGCATCATTTTGTCATACAGTAATTCAGTTTTACTGGAAAACGGAAGGTTAAACCAACTTCTTATAAGAGATATGGACACCTACATAAATTGTAATAATAAAATATATGAGGACACAATATAACTCATGCAAACTTTTTGTTTATAGTTTTAAATATATATAATATATTGTTTAGACTCGCATGAAACACCTACACACTGTAGCTGACACACTAACATGTTGTGACATACAGTTTGGAAAGCTCTGGCCTAAGCAACAGGCTGTAAAAATAAGCATGAAAGGAAAGAAAGTAACAGAAAAATCTTTCTCAGCTGCTACTACCTAAACAATGTATTTGCAAATATAGAATTTAGGCAGCAAGATTGTTAAAGGTTGTTGAAATGATTGATATTCAACAATTGTTTGGACATCTTATTCAAAGAAAGAAAAACAGGAGAAAGTCAAGGAAATATCAGGAAAACTCAATAAGAACAAGAGGATATAGAAAGTGTTCTTTGGGGCAAATGTGTATCAAGAGATATTAAGACTCAATTTTAAACCCATTTACTAGGAATAAACCCTGTGAAAAGAATACAACTTACATCTGAGTTAATACACTTAAGATTGTGATGTACACATGTGCTCCCTTGTCAGTAAGCCCCTTTCCACTGAGTAAACATGTATAGGTTTATATTATGTAAGATCTTAATAAAACTAGGACACAACTTTGACAGAGACATAGGAATGTCTAAATATTCAATAAAATGATCCCATGTACAGCCACAATGTAAGCTCTATGCTCTGATTCCTTTTAGTATGAAAAGCTGTTCAACTTCACCTTTCAAGAGCTCTCTCTCTATATATATATCATAAACAACACAAGATCAGTGCAATTGCCAAGTGTCTGAGCTTTGAATAACTCAAGGGTAAAACAAGGATTTACTAACATAAGATTTATTTAGGAAGACACAAGGCAAATTTCAGGCATACAGAGCGTAGAATGCATTCTAGCTTATCTGTTCATTACAGTGAGTTCTCAAATATGGTGAATACTGACATTTACATGTGAATGTTCATTTCCAAGAATAAGGATGCTGCCAAAATTCAGAAGTGGTTGGTTCATCACTTGAAACTATTAGGGTCATAATTCCCAAAGAAGTGAAAAAGTCAGACCTCAGCCTATTGAACAATATCATTTTCACAATTCAAAGTAAGATCATGAATTCATTTAAATGTTCTGCACGCACATTGTCTACATGACTAGGCTTCCAAACTCAGCCATTTTGAGCATTTTAGAATTGCATATTTATTACCCACATGTGCATGGAAAGCTACGACATTTATCCTTTTTGTACTTTACTTCCACCACTAAAAACAAAACAAACAAAAACATATAATCAGTTCAAAATCTGGATGTAACATGGGGTTGTTTTTTAAATGGTGATTTGATTTTAGTCCCAATTTTGGAGGAAAGCATGTTATAAATAACGAGGAGGAAGAAATTGCCAGGTGAAATAGGGAACAGTGTTCCTGTAACTTTTGAATGGTTGTGTGGAGAATGGAACTTCAGTAGATGTTGCCTGCATGACAAACAATACCTCCACAACAATTGAAAGTCACAGAAAACCTGTTTTTTATTTCACTAAGCACTCCTACTTGGAAACCACAGAACAGAAATTGGATAACATTTTGACCCCATATGATACATGTATGCAAAAGTGTTTATGCACATGCTTGTGGGTAAACACACACACATTATCCTTATTCACGTGCATCTCAGTATACAAGCATGCCAAATTTTCAACCTATTCTCTCAACCACTAACACGAGGGGAGGGATCTGGGAGTGGGGAAGATCAAATTATTTTTCAGAATTAAAGCATCTTCTGCCTCCACAGTGATCATGGTAACAGCAGTCCAACTGCCATGCTTTTCATGATGATTGAAACCATCTGGGGCTACAGGTTAAGCTTGATGGACCTTCTTGGGCTCTTATACAGCAACCAATCTCATCTGAAGAAACAGTGATATTGTTTGGTAATCATCCCATAATCAGTGTAACTCTCCCTCATTATTTGATATAGGTTATGGGCCAACTGTTTGAATTTTGGCCTATAATTCTTTTTAAGTGTTATACAAATTTGAGTAAGTAAAAATGTAACCTGGATGGTAGGTAGCAGTAGAAGAGATATTAGGAAGGATAGGTTGATTTGTTCAACATCAATACATTGCTCAAAGGAAGTTAGACAATATGATAAGATCTCAGGTGTGGAACAGAAGATGGCAGATGTGTGGAAACAGAACGTGTGTCATCTACGAGAGTAAGAGCAATAATCTAAAGTTTTGCTTAACACAGAAAGAAGTTTCTCAAATGATTGTCAAGATAAATTTTGGTCACAAGTCAAATAATAGAATCATAAATAATTGCCAAATCACAAACGAGAGGGATGTATTGAATAAGGTGTGGTTACTCAGCAACATTTGACTGCACACGCATATAAACATTTAACAAGTTCTTAAATTAATAGTAACTATTTTTGCCTGAGCTTGAGAGACAGGTCTTCAATCTGAGACATTTATCAACCCAACACTTATCAAACCTTTTGACATCCATAAAATTTGTTGAGATAATCAGCATTATTCATCAAAGAACCCCAGCCCCCAAATCTAATGTCACATGTGGCACATAAACCTAATTTCAGAATGCTTGTCAAATAACAAGATGTAACTGTTAACTCTTTTTTGAAATCCATTTGTTACTCACTAAGGATAAGCAGAATATTCATTATTTTATTCACTTTTTCTCAACATTTAAGAAACCTTGCTAGGGGAAACTATGCCAACCATGAAGCACTTCACTCATCTAGAAGTCTTTACACAGTCTGCACAAAATAAACCTGAATGTAAATCCTACTATTAATTTCATTTAGAGTAAATTGGACTTAATTGCTTGTAGACTCACACTCCAATACAATTGATTCAATATCTCGAATCTAGTTTGGATTAACCAGCACGATTCCAGCCATAGATTTTTAATATTAAAACAATTGTACAAAAATACACTTTCTGTGCAAAAAATATATATACAGTAAGCAGGGTACTGTGCATTTTGAGCAAAAAATAAAAAACACTATGTCCTGAACAGAAAACATATTTTATGTACAGAAAACCATTTAAAAACTTCAACAAATTTCCCAAAGCACAAACATGTGAAAACTGCAAAAGTCTTTGTATTTTCACCCAGCAGAGAGAATAGTGTGAGAATTATCCATTCATGCCTGGAAGAATGAAAAACACAAAGATTTACATACATACTACTCATATATAATAAACTGCTGAAGAGACATTTGTATTAGATAACAGATGTTTATCATGCATTAACTGTCTTACTTATAGCCTGAATGTTTGTGTGGATAATTTATGATGAGTGTTAATAACACAGTTGTCATCTTATGCACTCAGCTTCACTCGGATTGAACCCCTCCTCTCAATGATATATGCTGCAGAAATATAACTGGAGCCTCTGAGCCAGTAGATTGTAATCTACGAAGTTCATGCAAAACCAATACTGTTAGTCTCACATGTGCTATAAGACCTTTCCCTGTTTTGTTGTAACAGAGTTAGTTGCGCCTATGGAAAATTAGATGCAAAACACTGGTTGTAAAATGAAAGCTTATTTAACAAGGGCGTTAGAAACTGCCCAGTTAGAACAGAGTGGTTTGGCTATTAGATAAAGAAGGTTACAGAAATGTAGGAACTTGTGAAATGCACAGGTAGAACACATTTGTCACCTGAACTCTGATTACATCTTAACACAGCCATCTTCTTACCTGAGCTTTGATTGTTACCGAGAACAGCTATCATCTTTTAACTAAAAAAAGGAAAGATTTTGACAGATAGGTTTCTTGCTGTAGTAACAAGCTCCTTGCACTGTATATCAGTCACTTGACTTTGTGTTATTTACAAATTTTCACATAATGACCCTGTGTTTCCACTCTATTGTAGAAGTTGTTATAGCCCTATTGTCCCTGATTGTACACCAAATTTTGAAGATTTCTTGACTGCTAGTGATCACAAAAAGTAATTTCAGCTCAGTGGGAACTACACTTTCATTTTCTATAAAACTCTGCTTTGAAACAGTAATTTATCAATAATTTAAGATGCTGGAAATGATTTCCTCCTGCTAATTGTATCACTTTCATCACTTTACTTAGCTTTCATCAGAGGTGTAAACTCTGTGATTCAGTGGAATCATACTTTAGACATGAATTTATGTTTGTGTATCTTCTTACTGAGTGTGGTTTTCATCCCAGTCCCCAACAAAATATGATTAATTGTAATATGCTACAAAATGTATGTGTGTGTGTGTGTGTGTGTGAGATATATATATATATATATATATATATATATATATATATATATATATGACACTGAATGGAGAAATATTGAATACAGCTTACTGTCTGGACACAGAATAGGGTTGTTATAGAGCAGACGTGAGCAAACTAAGGCTCCTGGCTGGATACGGTCCCCTGGGTGCTAACCTAAGTCCCTCCTCATTTTCCCTGTACTCTTGGCAGAAGGACACAGTGGCCCACTGTGTCCTTATGTCAAAAAGATGGGGTAGGAATGCACATAGCAGCTGAGAGCCCTCTGGAGGGCTCTCAGCCAACGTGTGTCTCGCCCTCCTTCTGGCATAAGGATGGTGTGAGCACCCCCATCCTTATGCCAGGAGGACAACTTGAGAAAGGAACATGGTGGTTGAAAGCCCCCCCAGAGCACTCTCAGCCACCCTTTGTTTTGCCCTCCTCCCAGCAGAATGCCAAGAGGATGGCCTGAGGATTGGGGGAGCAGAATCGGTGCAGTTGCCATATGTCCTGCCTTCCTCCCAGTATAAGGATAGGGTGAGCAGCCCTGTCCTTATGCTGGGAGAACAACCTGAGGATGATCTGGGCCCTGCCCTGTCCCATCTTGGCCCCACCCTCTCCCATCCCCCAGTGTGTGCCTGGCCCTTCTCCCTCCTGGCCCAGCCCTTCTGACCCAGCCCACAATGCGGCCCCAAGGCAATTGTTATAGAGGATGTATACTTTGATAAAAAGTACATCTGGCAACGTGAAATGCAATTTTGACTTGAAATGTTTTAATACAATATTTAGCTTCTCTAGCACTCACATTTACTTGAGAATCAGCCTGATTGAACTCAGTGTAATTTACCTCTGAATAAACATTAATGAGATCATGTTCTTAAACAGTTTTTTTTCCACAGAATGGAATAGCTCTATTCATATTGTTTTTCAATAATTCAAAGTCAAAAAATAAAATGCATAACTTCAGTTTATAATGGATCAATACCATGGAAATGTTCTATCTTCCATTCTCAGCATTCATTAACAATTTTAACTGTTCATTATTTCCATAGCAGGCATTGCATCATGTCATTATATATCCATATCATTATTACCTAAGGTGTAAACCTTACTCAACATCCAAGGACATTGTCGGTATGTCAATAAATCTAATAACTGTCCAGCCAATACATAATGCTTCATTCCTATTTAAGAGTTGTGCCTTACATCCACATACTTTTGAAGAAGTGTTACCTGCAGACTTAGTGGTAAAATGTGAGCAGAGTATGAGTGGCAGAAGACAATACAGATACATTACTGCAGTGAAAGAATGAGAGAGAAAAGGAGGGAGTGAAGAAGGAAGAGGGAGAACTCACTGGTTAATGACAATGTTTGCCTCATCCTGGCTCCTGGGGGCCCTTCTACATTGCTATATAATACAAAATATCAAGGCAGATAATCCATATTATCTGCTTTGAACTGGATTATCTGAGTCCATACTGCCATATAATCCACTTTCAAAGCAGATAATCCAGATTTTAAACAGCCGTGTAGAAGGGGTCTGGGAGAAACCATGAAATGACAGGAAGTGTACTTCCATATGGTGCAAGCTACTGCTTGGATCTTTCTTAGGATAGACCACATAAACTCTAGATTATTAAATATGCTTTTCTGGATGGCATATATTCTGTATGAGAAACTAGAGCTGATATGGTCTATCCAATGCACTTTTCTGAATCAGAACCCCAAATAACTAAATCAAATCTAAAGTTGACCAAATTCGTAGCTCTTTTAGTACTAATACTGTAGAGTGGTCCCTGGTCAAAGTGGTCCCTGATCAAAGTGGTCCCTGTTCAAGTGATTCCTGATCAAAGTAGGCCCTGGTCAAAAAAAGGTGGGAACCATTGATTCAAATTTTAGCCGTTTGCTCTTCGTATATCACATTTATTGCATTTAAAAATGGATATCCTAAATCTAATTCTTTCATTAGCATTTTAAAGAAGTCCCAATTGATGCTGTCAAAGGCCTTCTCTGCGTCTACCGCAAGTAAAGCCATTTCTTTCTCATTATTGGCCTCATAATATCCTATTACATCGACAATTGTTCCAACAATATCTTTTAATTGTCTGTTAGGGAGAAAACCAGTTTGTTCATCCTTGATCCAATTCTTTAGGAATTCTTTCATTTTATCCGCTAAGATGTTAGTAAAAATCTTGTAGTCTACATTTAAAAGAGAAATAGGTCTATAATTTTTAAGGTTTGTTGGATCTGTTTTTTCTTTATAATTGTTATATTAGCTTCTTTCCATGTATTGGGAACCAAAGAGCCATTTTGAAGCCTGGCTACTTCCTTAGTAGGGGAATCCTTGTTTGGCCAGCTTGAACTGCACTGAATAGTCTTGCAGCTTAAAAGCCTGGCCACTTTCTACATAGGGCATCCTTTCTAGGTCTGGTTGTATGGGACAGAGTAGCCTCGTGGCTTCAGAGCTTGAGGGTTTTCTATCTAGGAGAATTCTTGGTTGGCCAGGATGAATAGCACTGAATAGCCTTGCTGCTTGCAAGCCTGGCCGCTTTCTACCTTGCGGAATCCTTGGTTGGCCAGCTTGAATAGCAATTAATAGTCTCAGTGTGGCAGGTATGAATTCTGCGATTAGCCACCTTGATTAGCATTTAATGGCCTTGCAGCTTCAAAGCCTGTTTGCTTCCTGCCTGGGAGAATCCGTTGTTGGGAAGTGTTAGCTGGCCCCGATTGTTTCCTATCTGGAATTCCCAATTTCCCTGCTTTCAGAATGTTGCTCTTTATTTACTGTCCTGGTTTTAGAGATTATATTGTTCTGTATTATTATACCACAGTAAATATTTCATATTACAGTAGAGTCTCACTTATCCAACATTTGCTTATCCAATGTTCTTGATTATTCAACACAGTCGGCCTTTTAGTAGTCAATGTTTTTGTAGTCAATGTTTTCAATACATTGTGATGTTTTGGTACTAAATTCGTAAATACAGTAATTACTACATAGAATTACCGCACATTGAACTACTTTTCCTGTCAAATTTGTTGTATAACATGATGTTTTGGTGCTTAATTTGTAAAATCATAACGTAATTTGACATTCAATAGACTTTTGCTTAATCCCTTCTTATTATACAACATATTCGCTTATCCAACGTTCTGCCGGGTGTTTATGTTGGATAAGTGAGACTCTACTGTATATTTATAATCTTACTAGCTGTGCCCGGCCACGCGTTGCTGTGGCGAAGTATGGTGGTATGGGAAATAAAGTATTGAGGAATTGGTGGTAGTTAAGGTCAAGGGTAAAGGTTTTCCCCAGACATTAAGTCCAGTCGTGTCTTACTCTGGAGGTTGGTGCTCATCTCCATTTCTAAGCCGAAGAGCCGGCATTGTCCGTAGACTCCTCCAAGGTCATGTGGGATGACTACATGGAGCGGCGTTACCTTCCCGCTGGAGCAGTACCTATTGATGCACTCACATTTGCATGTTTTCGAACTTCTGGGTTGGCAGAAGCTGGGGCTAACAGTGGGGGCTCTCTCTGCTCCCCCAATTCAAACCTGTGGCCTTTCGGTCCAGAAGTTCAGCAGCTCAGCGCTTTAACACGCTGCGCCATCAGGGGATATTATTTCCTAAAGGTTGTGAATATACAATATTTCTGATTGGGTTTTTTTGTTTGTTTGTTGGAGGCAAGTATGAATGCTGCAATTAGGAAAAATGATTAGGATGTAATGGCCTTGCAGCTTTAAAGCCTGGCTGTTTCCTCCCTGAGTGAATTTTTTGTTGGGAGGTGTTAGCTGGCCCTGATTGTTTCCTGTCTGGAATTACCTTGTTTTCACAGTGGTGTTGTTTGCGATATTTTATGTGCTTCTACTGTCTGTGGCCCTGAGAAAATAGGATTTGCCAGACTTTGATGATGGGAATACTTTGTTGGGAGGTGTTAGCTGGCCCTGATTGTTTCCTGTGTGGAATTCCCCTGTTTATTTACTGTCCTGGTTTTAGAGATTATATTGTTCTGCATTATTCTATCCCAGTAATTATTTCATATTAAAGAAGAATCTCACTTATCCAACATTCGCTTATACAATGTTCTGGATTATCCAACGCAGTCTGGCTTTTCATAATCAATGTTTTTGTAGTCAGTGTTTTAAATTCATTGTGATATTTTAGTGGTAAATTTGTAAATACAGTACAGTAGAGTCTCACTTATCCAACATAAATGGGCCGGCAGAATGTTGGATAAGCGAATATGTTGGATAATGAGGAATTAAGGATAACCCTATTAAACATCAAATTAAGTTATGATTTTACAAATTAAGCACCAAAACATCATGTTAGACAACAAATTTGTCAGAAAAAGTAGTTCAGTACACAGTAATGCTATATAGTAATTACTGTATTTATGAATTTAGCACCAAAATATCACGATATATTGAAAGCATTGACTACAAAAATGCGTTGGATAATCCAGAACATTGGATAAGCGAGTGTTGGATAAGTGAGACTCTACTGTAAATACTACATAGCATTACTGCGCATGGAACTACTTTTTCTGTCAAATTTGTTGTATAATATGATGTTTTGGTGCTTAATTTGTATAACGATTACCTAATTTGATGTTTAATTGGCTTTTCCTGAATCCCTTCTTATTATCCAACATATTCACTTATCCTGCCGGCCTGTTTACGTTGGATAAGTGAGACTCTACTGTATATTTCTAATCTTATATTATCTGCTCAGAACTGGATTATATGAGGCCCCTTCTTCACAGCTGGATAAAATGCACACTGAAGTGGATTATATGGTAGTGTGGAGTCAAGATAATCCAGTGCAAAGCAGATAATATAAGATTATAAATGGGTTATATAGCTGTGTTGAAGGGCCTTGAGTCTACACTGCCATATAATCCAGTGCAAATCTGATAATCTGTGGAAGAAGCCTAAGTGAGGCCTAAATCTGCCTGTCCCCTAACTGAAACCTGGCTGTCCCTTGGTTGCTAGGCAACCAAGTGGGCAGAGATTAGCCCTCTAAACTGGCAGCAATTGGATAAAAAAATATTGCTCTTCCTCTAATTAGGACTTTATTTTTCTTTTCTTTTTGTTGTATCAACCTTGAGGCGTGGATGATGGGTTGTGTTGTCAAATTTTGAGGTTGGGGGGCCTGTACTTTTGTTGTTTTGTGAATTGCCGTGATGCCATCACTCTTTTATATATATAGATATTATCTGATTAGAAATTGATTATATGAGGATCCTTCTACACAGCTGTATAAAATGCACACTGAAGTGGTTTATATGGCAGTGTAGACTCAATATAATCCAGTTCAAAGCAGATAATATAAGATTATAAATGGGTAATATAGCTGTGTGGAAGGGCCTTGAGTCTACACTGCCATATAATCCAGTTCAAATCAGATAATCTGTATTTTATAGGCAGTGTGGAATAAGCCTGATTGAAGAGGCCCTGGGTGCCATTAAATGGCTCAGTGGGTTGCTAGGAGACAAAGTGGGCGGGGCTTAGCCTTCTAACTGGCAGCAATGGGAAAGAAACAGTTATTCCTCTCCCTCTAATTAGGACTTTATTTTTCTTGGTTTTTTGATGTAAAAACACAGTCCAAATGACCATGTCTTTTTTGACCAAATTTGGTGTTTTTGGTTGTGTACTTTTGTTGTTTAAATTAAGGGAAAAACTATCATAACATTTATATATATATATATATATATATATATATATATATATATAGAGAGAGAGAGAGAGAGAGAGAGAGATGATTTGTTGTTTCAAGGAGCCAGGGCAGAAGAATTGGGAGCTTTCATTTAACTATGTCTTGGGACTCTTTTGCCTCTTTCTGTACTGCCTATGATTCCTTCTTGATGTTTTGCCATCCCTTTATAGCTGTCCTTCAGCTCATTGCTGTGGCTTTGAGAATTACACTAGTATTTGCTTCTCTTTTGCCCCTGATGCAAGTAGAATTTGAAATTTCCACCATGAAATTTACCTGGGTGGTTTGCCCCCAAACAGAGCAACTATCCATCCATTTGGCTGACTAAGGGCAAATTAGAAGAAGACCATGCACAGAAGAAGTCAGTGTTCTGTGCTGAGAATATGGCAGCTACAGCCACCCAGCCAGCAAGCCATAGAAAGGAACCAGGAAAGTAAGAATGGAGGCAACTACTCATATGTTGCTGCAAAACATTATATCAACTACACATTTTTGTTACACGTAAATTAGGGTTTTTAACTTGATAATTTATGTAATTAATAGACTTAGAAATGGATACGTGTAAAACCAGCAAAGACCAAAAACTGACTGATCCGTCTATTCTTAGAACATTCGTGAAGTTCTGACGAACGGAATCAAATGAAGATCTAACACAGATGTGTGGGCTGTGCTCCATTTCCATTTTGCAAACTTTAATTTCCTGCCCTTGGACACACTTTTGCTATGTTATAATAAAGGCATTTTATTTCAGGAGAAAGGTCATTTAGCCAGAACTAGACAAACTTTTAGGACTACACCTTCTAGAATCTCCCATTTAGTTGGTCATTCTGGGTGAGACTTTCTGGAAGCTACACTCCAAAAAAGGAGCTTTACTCACTCCTGCATTTTAAAAATTGAACTCTCATTCCATTTATATTTCAGATCAGGGCATCTGTATCTTTGATGAGCTAATTTAGGTGTGCATAAAAAGGTAAAGGTTTCCCCTGACATTAAGTCCAGTCATGTCTGACTCTGGGGGTTGGTGCTCATCTCCATTTCTAAGCCGAAGAGTCGGCGTTGTCTGTAGACACCTCCAAGGTCATGTGGCTGGCATGACTGCATGGAGCACCGTTACCTTCCCACCGGAGCAGTACCTATTGATGTACTCACATTTACATGTTTATGAACTGCTAGGTTGGCAGAAGCTGGAGCTAACAGAGGGTGCTCACTCCGCTCCTGGGATTTGAACCTGGGACCTTTCGGTCTGCAAGTTCAGTAGCTCAGCGCTTTAACACACTTCTCCACTGGGGCATACGTGGTGCAAATAAGGTTTTACTTATTAAAAGAAATGTGAAATAACCACGTCAAATTCAGGTTTTGTGGTTATGATAATAGTATTTACTTGGAGGTGTGTGTGTCCTGTTTTCACAATCTGTGCTTGAAAAAGGTGAAAACGTATTTTTATAAATGTAGTACTCACATGCTCCCCAAGTTCCTTGTATTTTTTATTTTCATTTTTAATATGATTTGAGATTCATGGCAGTGTTATGGTTTTGCTTACCAAATTACATATTAACTTGCATATTCCTTTCGTGCATAAACCTATTTGAAACCATAACATTGTTTTGCAAAGAAGTGTCTTCTCTCATCAAATATATTAAGATGTTGCACACTATTAGAAGCAAAATTAATCTGTCATTTAATTTTTGCTTATAGTTGTATGATATACTGCTCCAAAATGCAGGAGTTGTATGGCTATAAACAAAACATTTATGCATTTATGTAAGCATTCCATTTTGAGCCATTTATTGTATTTGTATCAGTCTATATTTGCTCATGGATGTTTTTGAAGGTGCTGTCTCAGGTTAAGTTTCATTGTTTCTCAAGCATTCAGTACATCACTGTTAAAATGCACTTTGCTCATAAATGATTTTTATGAATTTATGAACAAAGATGTTATTGAATCTAATCTGAGTATGCATTAATTTGTTGTTTATCTTACACTTGTATGCTGTTTAAATGTCATGTAAAATAGATAGTTAAAACAATAGTTGTTTTGGCAACTTAAATGTTTTTTTTTAAGACAGGTTGTCAGTCTATATATATGATCAAGAGATAGGCTTTCAAGTTCACACCTGCAAGCAACCAACAGAGCAGGCAGTTTTTCTCAAAACGGGGCTTAGTTTGCTAGAAAAAGAAACATCTGGTTGAATGAATTTCATACTGGTTTATTCAGTTGGAAGGCAGATCAGATTCTACGCAAAAGAAGGGGAAATACTTTTGTATCGTTATACAAGATCTGCATTTTCTCCTTCCTTCGCATACCCATGCAATTTCTAGATTTGGCATTCATAAACATTTGACTGGAAGAGTCTATACTTTAATCCAGTGGTTCTCAACCTGTGGGTCCCCAGGTGTTTTGGCTTACAACTCTCAGAAATCCCAGCCAGTTTACCAGCTGTTAGGATTTCTGAGAGTTGAAGGCCAAAATATCTGGGAGCCCACAGGTTGAGAACCACTGTCTTAATCTGTTTCTTACAAATTAATATTATAAAACCTAACAGTATCTTGCAGACTTTTTATGCCACATGAAACTCACTATTCTTGGGGTACTATAGACTTCTTTGTTATTGCTGCAATAGACCAGCATGCCTCCCCAACCTCTGAAAATTTTGACTTTAATAAGATCTTGATTCTCACACATTTCTGTTTGTCCATCCATCTCCTGCCCTAAGATGAAGACACTGAATGGAACAATTAGGTAACAATTTTATTAACATCAATATGAAAACAACACATTAGCAAAGGACATGTCAGCATGGATCTTTTTCTTGTTAGAACTAGCAGTATATATTTGTCTATGTGGGAGATTTTGTTCTGGCTTTGAGCACTGGACAAAGTCAAAAGATAAAGAAAGTTCAGCTGGCTTCAATTGTGGCGTTTCTTCCTGTGGCTAGGGAAAATCAAAGAAATGGTTCAATTGTTTTGTTCGTTGCCCTGCAAAACTGTCCTGAAATATCACCTCTACCAGAACACAGTAACCTCAAATACTGTGCACTTCTCCAAATTTTGCAGTCTGCTTTTTAGCTCAAGGAATTCATATCAAAATGTACCCATAAAGAAAAGTGTACTCAAGGGAAATTGACTAAAGCTCATAATTTATGGAATAATATGTACAGAAGGTACATTTCTATAAGAAAGATACATAGAATTTAATTCTGAAAATTAGTGTGAATTTACTTGAAACTGATGTAAATTAGATTTGCTCTTATTATCACTAATTATCATATCTTAATAGATTGGCAATAGAGATATTGTGTCCAAGGGGGAAGGAAAGAGCATAGACATTTTAAAATATAACTTAAGTCACTCAAAACATGTCAAATAAACAAATATTAAGGGAAAATAGCATGAGAAAAACGTTATTTAAAACACCTTTGAAATACTTTTAAAACTCAATTTAGTTTTTTCCTTTCAAGACCAAAAAAGTGACTATTATAATCACTCAGAAAAAGTAGATTTTGCTGGTTCATAAACAGCTGTAACAAAAACCATTAGAAGAACCACCTGTAGTTAGCCATGATCTGATGGAAATCATAAACAACAAATTAAAGAGTTAGGGTGAAGAAAAGGTTCCCCCTTTCCTTCACACCACCACAATGTATTATATGGCTTTCACATTAAATAATTATCACACAATTCCACATCAAGTGCCATGACAATGTCTTCGGGAAAAGCAGGGTTTGTAGTCTGGTGAGCCATTTAGTTCTCAGGCTGAGAAATACCAGGGTTTCTTAGGATGTTTCTATTGCAATTAAAGTGCTATCACAGCATTATAGTTGTGCCCTGTGAAAGGAGCCCACATTTTCTTATGTATGCTAAACAACACATGAGGAGCATTGGTAAAACATGTAATAATGAAACACAAAACCTTTTTAACAGTTTGACTGTGATTACCATCACTGGACATCTTCCAAGACTTTTCTACTTAGCTTCCCGATCATATGGCTTTTCAAAATCCACAATGATATATCCAGTTTATTCAATGGCTTTACTTTAATTGGAACTAAGAGGATTTAGGGCAGTATTTTCTTTCTTTTTGCCTTGTCAGTGATGCACCAGCTTTATGCAAGCTGCAATCTGTTTTGAAACTTTTCTCCCCAAATATCCATGCCTGCTAATTCAAAGGGTTTGCTGATTTGTTACTTTTTATTGTGTTTTTGTATTGTTTTCCTTTTTCACTGCTGACAGAACAATAATTATTTTATGGTAACTAAATGACCTTCCCTAGAATCTTACTACTCTGAAAAAAATCATGATGGAAAATTGAGAATAAACAAAAATATTCAGTTAGAATTTTCTTTTTTCTTTTTTTAAAAAAATATTTTTATTTTTAAAATGGTAAAACACCCACAATACGCATTATAAACATATGCACATACACATACATAGACTACCCACCACCCACAATACAATTACCACTCCCAGTGCGTCCCACCACCTTGACTCCTGACACTGAACAACGTAGAGTTTATACATAATTTTGTTTAACCCTCTGTGCTTCTGGATCAATAAATTCCCCTTGTTTTTATCACTTAGATTCCCCTGCCAGATAGGCTAAGGCCAGCTTCCAATTTCTTTCAAAAACATGACTTTCATGTTTCAGATTGCTAGAAATCTTGGCCATCTGTGCATAATCCCTCGATTTATCCTTCTAATTTGTAATACTTTTTCACCTTTCCAATCGCTTGCAATCATTATGCGTGTAGCCATAAAATTGTACAGGCAGATTTCTCTTTCTGGCTGCACTAGTTCATCACTGAATAACCCTAAAAGGCACATCCCTGGATTTTTTTTTACTTTGTTGTGGATCATTTTATTTGTTTCTTTTATCATTTTTTTCCAATAGACCTGCACCAATTCACAAGACCACCATACGTGAAAGAAGGTCCCTTTCTGTGTTTTACACCTCCAACAGCATCCTGATTGTGATTTGTCTATTTTGGCTAGGAGAGCTGGGGTTGTGTAAAATCTGTAAAACATTTTATATAAATTGTCTCTTATTGAGGCCGCCACTGTAAATTTAAAGCCTTTCTTCAACAGGTTCTCCCATTTATCAAAGTCTATGTTTCTTCCTGTGGAGTCCCAGTGGTGAAGTGCATTAAAGCACTGAGCTGCTGAACTTGCAGACCGAAAGGTCCCAGATTCAAATCCCGGAAGCAGAGTGAGCACCCGCTGTTGCTCCAGCTTCTGCCAACCTAGCAGTTCGAAAACATGCCAATGTGAGTAGATCAATAGGTACCGCTCCAGCAGGAAGGTAACGGCACTCCATGTAGTCATGCCGGCCACATGACCTTGGAGGTGTCTACAGACAACGCCAGCTCTTCGGCTTAAAAATGGAGAAGAGCACCAACTCCCAGATTCAGTCATGACTAGACTTAACGCCAGGGGAAATCTTTACCTTTACTATGTTTCTTCCTAGATCTTTTGCCCATGAAATTATGGAGGTTTTTACTTGATTATCTTCCAGGTTGTAATCTAGAATATATTTATAAAGTCTGGCTATTAAACCTTTTTTCCCTTTGTCTAGTATAGTTTCCAGTTCTGATTTTTTAGAAGCAAATCCCTTATTTTCATCCTTTTAAAATCTTTCATATAATTAGTGATAATGAGACCAGTCTTTGATACCCAGTTCATCTTTTCCCCTCAATGCCCATTGGCCATTAGTTCTGGTAAGCAATTCCCCATAAGTTCTTACGTCATCCTTCGAGGAGGGTCTCACAATAGCTTCTAATGGTCTCAACCACAAAGGTGTTTTTGGTTCCATAGCTAACTTGTACCTATTCCAGATATCTATTAGGCTTCCTCTAATTATATGTTTGTTAAAAGCCTTATTTAGCCTCTCTCCTTCATACCATAGGTATCCATGCCACCCAAATTGTAATCCATATCCTTCTAGGTTAAGTAAATTGGTATTCTTGAATTGTATCCAATCTTTGAGCCAACACATGCAGGCAGCTTCATAATAAGTTCTTAGGTCTGGTAAATTTAGTCCTCCCCCCCTATTTGGTGTCAATTAGATTCTTATAAGCAATCCTGGCTTTTTTCCCTGACCAAACAAATTTCATAATATCACTTTTCCATATGTTAAAAATGTTGGTCCCTTTGATGATAGGTATTCTGAAATAAAAAGAGCATTTTTAGGAATTTTCAAATAGACTGAGATTAAAGCTCCTACAAGAAAGTAAACAGGAAAAGGTTAGAATACTTAATTTTAACAAAGTGAATTATGATTACCATCATTCTGAGGGGATGAAGAAGTAGAATTAAGCCCTATTCATAGCTGCAAACAGCATTTGAAAATTCAGCCATGCAGAATTTCCGCCATAAAACTTCACCACCATGTGAAGTGACTCTTTGTGCAAGTATGTTTTTTAAAGAAAAATAATGGTCATTTACACCACAAAATGTTATGCACTATGTGAGTTATTGAAGTGGTTTACAAAACTGTAAAAGGCTATAAAATGTAAATGAGAACTCTTTTCTTTCCATTTTGTCTACTCAATTAATTTATATATTTATTCAAATCATCCTCCTTGAAATCAAAGGATTTTTGTACAGACCTTGAACTTTTTGGGACTACAAAAATAGACTATTTGTTGGTATCTGCTTAGCCTCCAAGATTAGATGGCAGAGGAATTCAAGGAGTTGGAGTCAAAAAAATTCTAGTTTCAGTATTTATATGGTTATATTGTCTTGCCTGCACTGCACACAGTTTGGTTTTATCCATGCCCACTTCTATTCATGCTCTCTTCAGTAGAACTATGTTGTTATATGACTTCATGTCAGCTCTGATGTACAATAGTCTCATCACAAAGTTTTCTTGGCAGAATATATTCAGAGGCGATTTGTCATTTTTCAAATTGTAAGGTTAAGATTGTGTCATGTACTCAATGTTATCCGAAGTTGAGTAGAAGTTTGGACACTGGTCTACCAGAGTCGTAGTCTAATATTCAAACCACTACATCATACAGACTCAATAGGACTTGTGTGCATGTGTTCAATTTATCTGTCAAATTTTGGCAACTCATAATGTTTTTCTCAGAGAAAGAATATTCAGGAATATTTCCTTCCTCTGAATTATAGCCTACAACACCCACTATTTGTTGGTATCTGCTTAGCCTCCAAGATTAGATGGGAACTGGTACATTTAGAATATTTCGGCTTTAGTAGAACTTACTCTGAGGGTTGGACTATGACTGGAGATCCAGATTGTACTCCCCACTGCGCCATGGAAATTCACTGGATAATCTTGAGCATACCACACCCTGTCTTGTCACCCCCCCCCCCCCCTTTCAAAAGTGACTGGTTCACCTTAGGGTTAGCCTAAGTCAGAAACAACTTGAAGGATGACGAGGAGGGATTGAATTCTAGAAAAATGTGCATATGATTGGATCTACTGACTCTTATTATTCACTCTGGAAGACCTGGGGAACCAGAGGAGGAGGAACCAGTGCCCTTAAATAAGGAACACTCAACTGTTAAGCACCTGGTAGCTCAAGCTCAAAAAGTCAAGGTGGTGACTGAGAGACTTTGTTGTTCACAACTGATTATTGTCTCTGAATTTTTGGTGCTTCCTGCTCATTAATCTATTTGGATTCTTGATGTCTGGCTTGGCTTACGGTGTACATCTCCTTGTCATTCCTATGTGGCATTGGTTATTGTGACTGTTGAGTGCTAGAAGGGCAATTTCAGTACTTCAACCTTGGTAAGCTACCTTGACTACATGTGTATTACTGGAGTAGCTTAACTGCTGGCATTTGCTGTCTATGGGCACAGAGCATTCCATCTTTTATACCTTGGCCACCATCATTTGAAATAGATAATTCTTGACAACTGTCCCTGTCTTTATACTTCCATCTTTCAGATTAAATGCCCTTGAGAATAAGAATGTTTCTGATGTTCTGGGAGACCTTTCATTTTAAAGATGGCCTTTCAGGCAAATTGGACAAAACTGTTCAAGCTTTCTTGTATTGTCATTCACCTCCACAGAATTCTGTCATTAACAGTTCACAGCTCAGAGAGCCTCCAGCCACTTTCCTTGTGTCCAGTTGTGTAAGGAAAAACATAATGAAGACAAATAACCATGGATTGACTCTAAGGATTTCTTTATAGAAAAAGTGCTGCTTATAGACACTGTTGTACAAAATGCCATTGATTTAATTTTCCAAAAATGCTGCCCTCCAACAACCAAGACATAATAACAATGTGGCAATTATTAAGAATATTTGTATCCAATACAGCTGGTGTTGCATGATTCCCTCTAGTCATTAATTTAAGCTTCTTCAACACACAATAATTTTTCCCCCAAATGTTCACTCTCCCTCCTCCAAAATTTCTAAACTAGGTAGCACTATGTTAGCACAGACACATGTTCTTGAGAACTGGACAGCGCTGGGGTTTAGAAGGCTATAGATATCAACTCCTTGACACTTCTCTCTGCTGTGCCTCATGAATCATGGTGTCCTACTTTCTAATTCATTGCTAAATTAAGATGTACAGATCTATAAGGCTTGAGCTCTTTCAAGTTTTCTGAATTGCACCTTGAAGCTCAATACATTCTGATTCTGCACAGGCTACCATACCCTATAAAGAAATCCATACATGTATTTGTGTGCACTTTTTCAAATGTATGTGTTTTGGCCTAAATCCTCTTGCTACTTCCAACACAAAGAAACAGTAGACCTTACACAATACATTGACTGAACATATTCACTTTGATTTAATACTGTAATTGGAACTAACAATTGGATTTAAAATGTTATACACATTAATTAAAGTGTCTTTGTGTGTCTCAGAAAGTGTGCTTTTCTCATGTGTACATTTTGTCAAAATATTATTTTCACATAACACATTGCAAGTACAGACATGTATGCACTATGGGTTGTTCTTCATTTGGGTACAGGGAAGAGAGATTGGGTGAATCTCTGAAAACCTTGAGGGCAAATTTTGTCATCCAGTCCTAATGCTGGGATGTGGGCAGGCAGGAATCAGGAGCTGCTGTGAATCAGTACCAATCTAGCATGCCAGCAACAATCTCACCCACAAGACAATTGGACAGCTGCCACTTTAGAGCAGATGCCTATTCTATGGCATGTATCCACCATTTTACTAGCCTTCATATGAAACTGGAGTCACTTCCATGAGGATTCATAGCCTGATGTTGGGACGTGCAGAAGGTAGGATCCTGCCAGAAATGAAAATCATGGAGGACGTTGGCAGGCTTTGGTGATTAATGACCTGGAGTGAAAAGCATCAGAGCTCAGCAATTGATGTTAACAGATGTCAGGAAGGAAGAAAAGTCTCATATTTTCACCCACCCAATAATCAAGTTCTAGGAATGCACCAAAAGTAGCTAATGTTCTTGTTAAGTCTAATTTGATTCTCCAAATGCCAAATACTCATGCTTAAAAGGGGAGCATCAATATATGCACCATTATTATTTATGACTGAAGCAAAGAGATTTTGGATCAATGTTCCCAATTCATTAAAAAAATTAACCAGTGAACATTTGTTGTTAATTATCTGTCATTTTTGACCTGTTAATTGAGAACTTTGCTTCCATATTAAATTCAGTGCGAGGGTTCAAGGTGTTTTGCTGTTGCATTGAAGAGCAAGATGACATTTATCTCATTCTTCCATGTACAACATTTGAGGGTTGTTGTGTGTTTTCCGGGCTGTATGGCCTGGAAATATTCTCTCCTGATGTTTCGCCCACATCTATGGCAGGCATCATATACCTCACAACCTCTGAGGATGCCTGCCATAGATGTGGGCAAAATGTCAGGAGATAATACTTTTGGAACATGGCCATACAGCCAGGAAAACACACAACAACCCTGTGATTCTGACTATGAAAGCCTTCGACAACACATACAACATTTGACCTTACTGTCAATTAAATCTTACTTCAATACAGGTAACTATGCCATACATGGCATCAACAGACCAACTCATAGATGGCACAGAGTAGACTATCTTGGAAGGCATTATGAGGATGGAGATGGCACATCATATGCATCCCATCTTCTCCTCACATGTTGAATAGGCCTTCTGAATTCTGAGCATATAAATATGATTTAGGATGCACCCACCTTCTTCCCTTTTAATTTACCTAATTTGAAGATGCATTGTGTGGATTCACCATAACATTTGCATTATCACCATCTAAATCTAGGGAAGACAATTTCGTATCCTCACAATCATAGGCTATAATTTGCAAAAGGCTTAACAAAGATGCCAGTTGTCATGGTTTATAGCAATTGTACTCTGAAACATCAGGAGGCAGAAGATTGCCTACCTCTGAAGTTGATAACATATTGCTTTCTGCTTCTGAATTTATGATTCAGTGAATTGGCACTCTTAAAGCAGACCTCTAGCCAAATATTCTTACTGCATATTTGCAAGATTTTTTTGTATTTTTAAAAGACATTATTTATCCAATTGTGTATCTCTCAAGCTGAATATAAATTGGACACAATGTCTGTAAATATTCAGGCACTTTAGGACTTCCACAAAAGAAATTGAATACACAAGAAACACTGCATACAATTCTTACATGCACATGCATGTACTTAAGTCAGTTGGTCATTTTATGTTTCTATTTGAAAAAGGAATGTGCATTATATACATATGCATTTTATTCAAAAAGTGACAAAGAATGACCTTACAGACAGATGAAAGGGGGAAACCATGGAAATATACTTGGCAGATATGATCATCCTTAATTAAACCAGTTTAAAGTTTTTTAAACTTTAATGTACATTTGACATACTTCCCCTGCTTTTCTCTCTAGATTGAGACTCAAAATATCTTAAGGGTTGTCCCTGTGCAAGGAATTCTTTTTAAGCAAGCATAATAAGAATCAAATATATCATTTCTTGATGCCAAAGGTTTCAGCAAACCATCTAGAAATACCTTCATTGAGTTCAATTAAGGTTTATAAGAATATGCTCAAGTATTTTGTCTACATGAGCTTAAAAATTCAATTCACCCTGAGAAGATGGCTATCTGTCTCTATGATACAGATCAGTTTCTTGTGATTATTGCAGAGTGGGGGACATGAGAGAAGCCTCCCTGTAGGATCGTGACACATCCAGGCATTCCCTAGGCAACGTCTTTGTAGATGGCTGATTCTCTCACAACCAGAAGTGACCTGCAACCAAACAAACAAACCATTACAGCTTGTACCCTCAATTCGCTTCTGACATGATAAATAAAAATAAATACATTGCAGGGCAAAGTCAAGGATATTCTGTAATTTGCTGGAAACTCCAGAGTAGCCTATGATTTTGGGGCAGTCTGGACAGCAGGATCAGGTCCAATATTAGAACAGGTGGCCCACATGACCAGCAAGGAGGGAGAAAATCACTTCCCTCCTCCTTGCTGATCATGCAGATCTCTTTTGCAGACATCAGTCAGGATGGACCTAACAGACAGGAGCTCCATGGACAGCTACAAACTCTGGTGGTAGTGAAATGGAAGGGATGAGATAGAAGAAATGAGATGTGGGCCACCCCAATGGAGCAGATGCATCCCCATGCTGTCTAGACACAGCCCTTCTAGTTCTAGAACTCAGTTTGATCAACAAAAAAGTTAACATCTATATGAAATTGTGTGTATGTGCTTATATAGTTATGTGTGTGTTCAATTTTTACATCTTATACCTGTTAGCTTATTCTTGTTGTTAGCCACTCTGTTCTAGAACCTGAAAAGGGATGGAATACAAATGTGTTGAAGAAGGAACACATTGCTTATATTTGGTTCATGCAATAACACTTATCTTTAATTCAATACAATAAAACAGCACACTACATTTCTCTGCTATCATATCATATTGTCCTTAATTTACATTTAAATACAGTAGGGTTGTCCAAATATTCGTTATGTTTCTCGTTTCGTAATTATTTCGGATTGTTCTCGTTTTTTGAAACGAGTATTGAAACGTTTTCCCTGGGTGCAACTGGCAATGTAATTCGAACCATCATTGGCCCATTCTCTAATTGTTTCTTAAAATTTTCGTTAATTTTTTTCCTTCCAAAATTTTTTTTTAATATTTTTTAAAAATTATTATTTATTTATTTTTTTGTTTCTGCAACCTAACATGAATGGGAGCCTAGCGCAGCCTAACATGGCCGCTCCCTGGCCAATCAGAGTCTTCCACAATGGCTGCCAAAGGTGGGGGCTAGCGTCCTCTGTGTCTACGTGGAGGATCTCTATTAAAATCCCCAATTTGTTGAGCAAAGAGTGTGGAACGTGTTCTCCCACTGTACCAAATTTGATGAGAATAGCTCAAGAAATGAGGGCGGGAGACCCCCAGAAAAGTCCCCCCCGGTTTCCCGTTTTTTTGCCATTGCGCATGCGCGTCCGCCATTTTAGAAACATTTTAGAAACATTACGAATTTTCGGAAATATCCGAAAATTTTGGGTGAAACATTAAGAAATAATTTCTACATCGAAGAGCCAGCACCCCCTACTTTAGAAACGCGAATTGAAACATTTTTTCCATCGATCGGACAAGCCTAAAATACAGTTCAACACAATCAATTTGATGGTCATGATTACAACTTCTTTTATTTAGTAGCTATATTCATGCACCACCTTTCCTCCACTGACCTCAATATAGGGATTTTTCCTCCTGTCTTTCTCTTCAGAACAATCCTGTGATGTTGGTCAAACTGAGAAAGAATGACTGCCCCAGGTGAAACCCACCAAGTTTCATGGTTCAATGAGACTTGAATCTAGATCTCCCATATCACAAGCCAATACTCTAACCACTGCACTTGTTTGGCTTATTTCCATTAGTGCCTATATGGCTCATACAATTTCACAATAGCAAAAAACAAAAAAACACCTTGTATTCAGCTATACATACCAGGATATTCTGGAAAAAGTTCCAAGGAAAGTTATTGTGTATTGAAAAAAACTGAGTCTGTAAAAGCATTTTCTTTTCAAATTGCATGTTAATGCTCTGCTTGGCACAACCTTTCCTCTTAGCAACCTGCTGGCTGCTACAAATATTAAAGGTTGAACCCAGCAGTATATTCTCTATAAGGCCATTTGTGAAAAATCATGGAATGTCACTCTAATGGAGTGACACAATATTCCTACTGAAGACTGATTACTTCTATCAGCATGATTATCAGTGGGCAAAATAGTTTTTGTTTGAGTTGATGCTGTAGGCTTTGTTGCTGTGTAGCTTTTGCAAATTAATACTACCTTCTTTGAAAGGGCAATTTATCTGTGTGAAACACTTGTCCTATCTATACACTTTAATATCAAGTGGTGTTTATTTTTCTTCTGAAAATGCTATAAATTTTAAAAAGGAAAAATTTCAAGAATTCTGAAACACTTGCACATTTTTATGCTTCCCAATGTACTATGAAGCTCTCTTTGAATGGAAGGATGTAACATGGTGCTTAACCTTGACTATTTCTCTGCAGATCAAGTATCCATGTTTTCTGTTTTCCAGGAACTGTTTGTGGCTCTTGCTCTGCTTCTAATTTTCTGCAGAGATACTCTGTGCCCAGCTAGTTATTCAATGGAAAACAGCTGCCAATGCTTGTCATGCCATCTGTGTGGTGTGACTTTGGGAAAAAGCAGCAGCTCAGTGGAAGAATTGGTGCCAGCTTCCATTCTTAGTTACAATTGACATCAGTGGGATGGCACACAGTAAGCATGAAGGATCTAACCCATTAATGTTGGCAGTGAAATAATAAACACCAATGATAACCTCATCATCAGGTGACTATATGTGCCTATGCAAGCACATTGTAAGTATTCTTATGAAGCATCACTTCTAGTCTTATTTCATGTTCTACCTTTGTTTGAAGAAAACAGTGAGCTGGTTAGTTGGAAGGTCACTATGATAAATGTGCTTATGTTCCTTAATGGCATGCACTAGCAGCAGAGATCCCTATTTCCCAGCATTTATGAATGGTAGGGAGTGCTAAGAAGCAAAGCATAGGAATATAGCCTGAAATATCAAAGCCTTAGTGTGGAGTCTATTTCATAAAAGCAACTTTACCCAAGGTAAAAGAGGTGATGGAAAAGTCTATCTATCCAAGATCTTTATAGAAAATCACACTCTAGTTCTGTTGAAAATGGATCAAGCAGAGAGCCAGTATGATGCAGTGGTTTGACTACAACTCTAGATATAAGAGTTCAGATTCCTGCTCAGATATGGAACCCCACTGGGTGACCTTTGGCAAATCACACTCAGAGGTAGGCAAAAACAAATTCTCTCTAAATATATTGTCAAGAAAATCTTGTGACAAGTTTGCCTTAGAGTTACTATTAGTCAGAAATAACTCAAAGGCACACAACGATAAGCAACCAAAATTCAACATCTAGCTCTTCTCATTACTGAACTTCACCTCTTCATTGCCTTACCTGCATTCGTTCCTTTGCACATAGTGCAACTATAACTTAAAGTTGTTGAACAGCTTTAGTGATTGTTGTCTCTCCTCAATTGCTTATTAATTTGCCAGTCTTTTCTTTAAACATTTTTGCCCTAAACTTCCTTGTCTGCAATCTGACATGCATTTTACACTGTTTAGAAAACAAACTGGCCACTTTGAAGAATTAGCTTAAGAGGAAATGATTTACTCTATTGATCCAGTCTTTCAGCTTCTATAGCTCGATAAGCCAGTTAGTCTCGAAGGTGACACCACATTTATTTATTTATTTATACTACTATGCAATAAGACCCTTTTTCTCAAAACAAGTATGTCAGCATGAACTGCAATTTGACTCCATTTTGTGACACTCTCGCCTACTTTCTGGCACATACTTTCAACTGCTCATGTATACTAGATTTGTCTTGAATTCATTCCATAATATTCAGAATGACTTGCAGATGAGCAGCATGTGAGTAGAAGTTATTATCCTGACATGTAGTCAAACTAGATGATAAAATAAAAGTGTGCCTCAGTTACAGATGTGAATTTTAATTACTTTTTTAAAAGCACATCTTGAGACCTTGAGAGCTCCATACCATGACCAGAAGTGAAGCATCTGCCTCAGGAAGCAGACTAGGAGTATCAAGCAAAGGAAACATAACAATGAATTCTTCCTGAATTATATTGAAACTGCTTGTCTCAGGAAGTTATCTGTTTCAGGTACACTTACCAACATGCCTCCTAGGGCTGCCTCCTAGCAGCTGGAATGAGAAAAGGTGCCATGATTTAAAGGGGGCAGTAGGAACAGAGAGCCAGTTTGGTCTGGGAATCCAGTAGCTACTCTAATGCCAAATGTAATAGTAGTTCTAGTCCAGAAGTCCTGTTGCTCAGTGCCTTCAAGTCGACTCTGACATATGATGACTCTATCCTATGGTTTTCTTGGTGAGAATTATTCAGAAGAGGTTTGCCATAGCCTTTGACGCTGCGAGAGTAAGACTTGCCAGTAGATTTTCAAGGAGGAGCAGATTTTAGATTCATGACATTCTTCAACACTCAAACAGCTCCATTATGCTGGCTCCCCTGAAGTGAGGATGGATGAGCTTTTTTGTAGTTGCTACATCAAGGGAACAGGTCAGCAATGTAAACTGAAAATGCTGGGTTATTTAAATCTTACTTCTAGAGGGTGTTCTAGAAATAAAGTTTATTATTGTTATTTCAAGCCAGCCCTGACTGGCATCATAGGGCACTTCTACACTGTCCTCTTTCTGCAGGGACCTGAACACCTGGTGGTTTCAGCAGGCTTTCAAGCATTAGTCCCTAGGCCCTTCTCTCTTGGTAGCTCTGCACTTTATCCACTTCCCTGGTCCTATGATACTCTGTCATATCAGCCTCTGCATAGCCCTTCATAATTGGCCATGTCCACTCTGAAATTCTGGCTATTGGTACTTTGAACCCATCTGCTGGAATAGACTAAAACTGGATTTTAACTTTTATGATTTAGCAGGATTGTATGTTTTGTTTTATGATGTCTATCTTGTTGTACTTAGGCGATTCCTTGTAGACTGAGGATGATGGTCCTCCAAGCATAGTGTCTTGGCAGAGGGTCCATAGGTGGCTGTGGAGCCCTATTCTTGACCCGCATGTTCTTCCACAGGGAGGACATCAGTTTCCAGATGAAAGGCAGTCCCAGTCAGGGTTGTCTTAGCACGTCTTCTTCTTGACACATTTCTCCCTTAAGCCCTCCATTCGTGCCTCTTTGAACTCCACAGCACTGCTGTTCACAGCTGACCTCCAGTTGGAGCGCTCAAGGGCCAGGGCTTCCCAGTTCTCAGTGTCTATGCCACAGTTTTTAAGGTTGGCTTTAAGCCTGTCTTTAAATCTCTTTTCCTGCCCACCAACATTCCGTTTTCCATTATTGAGTTAGGAATACAGTAACTGCTTTGGGAGATGGTGATTGTGCATTCGGACAACGTGGCCAGTCCAGCGGAGTTGATGGTGTAGGAGCATTGCTTCAATGTTGATGGTCTTTGCTTCTTTGAGCTCAGTGACATTTGTCTGCCTGTCTTCCCAAGATATTTGCAGTATTTTTCGGAGGCAACGCTGATGGAATCGCTCCAGGAGTTGAGTGTGATGTCTACAGACAGTCCATGTTTTGCAGGCGTATGGCAGGGTTGGGAGGTCAAGGGCTTTATAAACAAGCACCTTGGTATCACTACAGATGTCCTGATTCTCAAACACTTTGATTCATTCGGAAAAATGCTGCATTTGCAGAGCCCAGGCAGTGTTGTATTTCAGTGTCAATGTTGGCTTTTGTAGAGAATTGGCTGCCAAGGTAGCGGAAATTGTCGACATTTTCTAATGTTACACATTTAAGCTGTATTTTTGCCCTTGCAGAGGGATTGGCGGGTGCCTGCGGGAAGAGCACTTTGGTTTTCTCGATGTTTAATGAGAGGCCAAGCTTCTTGTATGCTTCTGCAAAGATGTTTAGTGGCTTCTGAATGTGGACAGACTACGTTGTCATCGGCATATTGGAGTTCTATAACAGATGTTGTTGTGACCTTGGCTTTGGCTTTCAGTCTGCTGAGGTTAAATAGCTTGCTATCTGTCCGAAAAATGATTTCCACTTCATCAACAAGATGAAGTATCATAGCGATGATGATGGAAAATAAGGTTGGGGGAATAACACATCCCTATTTGACACCTGATTCCACCTTAAATGGGTCACTTTGGGAGCCATTGCTGTCTAAGACTGTTGCTATCATGTAATCGTGGAGAAGCCACAGGATATTCACCATTTTTTTCAGGGCACCTGATTTTTTGGAGGGTCTTCTACTGGCAATTGAATCTTTTGCTTATGTTGGAAACCACCCTGAGTCCCCTTGGGGAGATAGGCCAGTATATAAATAAAGCACCATTATTATTATTTTTATTATTATTGAGCCAGTTACATTTATATGGCCAGTGTGGAACGGACCATAGAATCAAAGAGTTAGAAGAAACCACCAGGGCCATCCAGTCCAACCCTCTGCCATGCAGAAAAGCCTGATTGGAAGTCCCCTACAATATCAGGCATGGGCAAACTTTGGCCCTCCAGGTGTTTTGGCCTTCAACTCTCACAATTGAGAATCCAACCCGCTGCAGTGCAGGAAATCCTGCTTGGGCTTAGTCCCTAATACTAAATACAGTAGAGGTTCACTTATCCAACATAAACAGGCTGGCAGAACATTGGATAAGCGAATATGCTGGATAATAAGGTGGGATTAAGGAAAAGCCTATTACACATCAAATTAGGTTATGATTTTACAAATTAAGCATCAAAACATCATGTTTAACAACACATTTGACAGAAAAAGTAGTTCAATATGCAGTAATGCTATGTAGTAATTACTGTATTTACAAATTTAGCACCAAAATATCATGATGTATTGAAAACATTGACTACAAAATGAATTGGATAATCCAGAATGTTGGATAAGCAAGACTCTACTGTATATCAGGCAGGACAAACTTGGGCCCTCCAGGTGTTTTGGACTTCAACTCCCACAATTCCTAACAGCCTACCAGCTGTCAGGAATTGTGGGAGTTGAAGTCCAAAACACCTGGAGGTCCCAAGTTTGCCCATGCCTGAAATATATCCTTGCCCTCTGAGGTCGCTTGCTTTTTCCAATGACACACACCATTTGGAGAGAAAAGGGGAAGCTGCGGCGGAAACGGCAGTGTACTCTTGGGATGACCTCTTCACAGCTGCTCACCAGATTGAAATAAAAACAACAGCCTCCAGCACTCCCCCACTTCCTTAAAATCGTATTTAACCTTAAAGAAATGGTAAGGCAGCCAAGCAAGCAGTAACTGGTTTGGGGCCCAAGGTAAGCAGAGGCGCCTGGCGTTTCCTCCTGGCTAGTTCCCTTTCGCCCCCGTTTTCTCTCTCCCCGCCCGGAGCGAAGAGCTGCCGGATGGCCGAGGAAGGAGCTGAGCGGCAGGCGCCTCCCCACGACGGCGACGCCTCCGCCCCACGCATCCCGGGCGGTTGGTGATGCCACTCCAGCGCCCGGCTGCCCTTGACATCCAGAGCCCCCTCCGAGGAGGAGGAACAACAGAAGCAGCAAGCAGCAACCGGCGAGAACAGGTCGGAAGACCTCAAGCCGCCGCCTCCTCTGCCTCCTCCTCCTCTTCGGCCTCTGACTGACTCTCTCCTCAGACGGCCTCAACAAAGAAAGGCCCTCCGTCTTCCTCCTCCTCCCGCTGTTGCTGCTGCTGCTGCTGGAGGCCACGTCATGGGAAATAAATATATAATCCCATTCACCCACTGACAGGGAGCCGGAGCCGGCGGGACTAGAGCCAGCCCACTCGAGCCTAAAGAGAGGGACAGAGAGAGGGATTGAGAGAGAGAGCGCCAGGCAGGTAACGTAACACGGATCCGGGCTGTGTCTGCTGCGTGTCTTTTAAAGGAGAGCCTGGGAAAGGGGCGGCCAAAAAGAGGGCCCCCGAGGAGGCCAATATGTCCCCCGCAAAACCCCGTCGCTTTCTGCTTCAGCCGCCGCCTTTCGGAGTGTTTTTTTTGGTTCTCCATTGTGTGGGAAAGGATGCCGCCGGCCCGCCCAGGGTCGCCAGTGCGGAGGAGAAGAGCGTCTTGCCCAAAGGTCACCTCTGCTGCCTCTCGCGCGGTTGGCGCGCTTTCTTTGGGATGAGGAGGATGGAGCCTGGCCTGAGCCTCTCCCTCTCAACCCGCTGCCCAGCCCACAGGCAATGTAATGTCTTTGTAAGGCACGCCATTGGAGCCATAACGCCGCTCGCTTTCCCCCTCGCTTCTCGGCCTATTCGTTCCCTATCTGCACTCACAGAAAGGTGGTCGCGTCAGTGAGGCCAAGGAACCCCACCCGCCCACCCCACGGTTTAAAGGACCCCTCATTTCCTTCCACAGTAAAGAACCCTACAACACGCTGTCTGCCAGCACACACTATCCTCCCCTGAGAGCCACTCCCACGAAACCTCTCCTGCAGTGAAAAAAAACAAATCACACACACACACAGCACGACATCACGTCAGGGAAGGAGGCCCTCTCCTTCAACACATAGGTCCTTGAGGAAATAGCCCCCTCCTCCCCCCACACACACGACAAATGCGGGTCTGTTGCTGTGTATTATTAAGACCCGAATGGGAGCCATTTTGGAAAACAAAAAACAAAACAAAAAACACCCCACGACTTCTTGAAAATAGGGTTCGCGGCGGTGTGAGTGTGGGTGGGGGGGGATGCGTGGCGCGTCGGTGGCGCGTGCGCCCGGTAGCCAATAAGAAGCTTCAGAATCGTGGGTTTGCTCGTGCTTCCAAAGAGGAGAGGAGGAGGAGGAGGAGGAGGGAGCCTGACGGGGAGAAAGAGGAGGAGGAGGAGGCAGCAGCAGCATCAGGATCAGGCGTCTTCTTAGAGCGCCTTGCCTTTGCTTGCGTCGCTAGACAGACACCCTGAGTCATGGGCTCGCTCAGGTGGTCTATTTCGGGACAGGTCGAGGTCAGGATGCTGGAGGGAGGCGAGGAGGCTTCTGCCTGGTGACGTCGGGAGATCGGCGTCGCCGGCTTCCGAAGGCCCCACCTCGGCCGGCGGCCAATGGAAACACGCGGAGGCGGCGGGATGAAAGGCTCGAGCGGGGAGAGAGGGGGGCTCGGCCGGCTTGCTGCAGCCGGTTGGCTCCCGTCGCGCCGAGGTCACGTGGAGGGGCGGAAAGGGCACCTTTGGGATGCCCGCCGGCCGGCTGGCCCAACAGCCTCCTCCTCCTCCTCCTCCGCGCCGGTTCCATGTATCGCCACTGGACAGAAGCCCTCGGGAGCTGTCCAAACCAATACAGGGAGGATCTCAGCTGCCACGTGGCAGGCATGGCAGCGGCGCTTGCCCTTGTGTACACTGTTGGACAAACACAGTGGTTCTCAACCAGTGAGTCTCTAGGTGTTTTGGCCTACCACTCCCAGAAAGCCCATTCAGTTTACCATCTGTTTGGATTTCTGGGAGCTGAAGGCCAAAACATCTGGGGACCTACAGGTTGAGAACCACTGAACTAATGCAACTCTACAACACTTTTAATCTCTATGGCTGAATACTATAATTTACTTATTTCCTACATTTGTACCCCGAAGGGACTCAGTGTGGCAACAATTTGATGCCAACAACATACAATTCCAAAAATTGTTACAATTAAAATTATTTAAACCATAGAATCATAGAATCGTAGAGTTGGAAGAGACCTCACAGGCCATCCAGTCCAACCCCCTGCAAGAAGCAGGGAAATCTCATTCAAAGCACCCCCGACAGATGGCCATCCAACCTCTGTTTAAAAGCCTCCAAAGGAGGATCCTCCACCACACTCCGGGACAGAGAGTTCCACTGCTGAACAGCTCTCACAGTGAGGAAGTTCTTCCTGATGTTCAGGTGGAATCTCCTTTCCTGTAGTTTAAAGCCATTTAAAATCATGCAAATTCAAATATAATCCAAGGCCTGTCCATTTGCCAATCATATTCATTCATTCTCATTATCATGCTGCTTCAGTTACTGCTTGAATGCTTTGACCCACAGCCACATTTTAGGTTGTTTTTTTTCATGAGGGAGGGGGCTGACCTGATTTCATTGGGGAGAGAGTTCCAGAGATGAGGGGCCACCACTGAGAAGGCCCTGTCTATCATTCCCACCAGTCACACTTGTGCGGGGGGTGGGATCAAGAGCAAGGCTTCCCCCAACGATCCTAACCTCTGAGGTGGATCTAGAGGGAGATATGTTCAGACAGGCAAGCTGGGCCAGAACCATTTAGGGCAGTGGCTTTCAACCTGTGTGTCCCCAGATGTTTTGGCCTTCAACCCCCAGCAATCCGAATAGCTGGTGAACTGGCTGGGATTTCTGGGAGTTCTAGGCAAACACTCCTGGGGACCCACAGGTTGTGAACCACTGGTTAAGGGCATTATAGGCTAAAGCTAGAACTTTGAATTGTGCTTGGTAGCAAATGGCAAAATCAAAAATACTATGGAATCCTGGGGTTTGTACTTTAGTGAGGCACCAGCAGAAGGCCTTGTGAACATACAGCTTTCAGGATTCTATAACATTCATCCATAGGAGTTAAATGAATTTCAAACTGCTTTAAATCAACACCCTTAAGAGACAGACGTTTGTGGATAAGGTTTACAGGCTGCAAACCTATGCAATGGGTCTTTAGTGTCTGTTGAAACTTGCTTCCAGAGCCCCTCAATACCCAAATCCATGGATGATCAAGTCCCTTTATATCAGTGGTTCCCAACCTTTTTGTGACCAGGGGCCATTTGACCAGAGACCACTCTCCAACATTAGTACCAAAAGGGTTATGAATCAGTTTTGGTCAACTTTAGATTCAGTTTGGTTATTTGGAGTTCTGATTCAGAAAATTGCATTGGATAGACCACATCAGCTCTAGTTTCTGGTACAGAACATATGCCATCCAGTAGTTGCCATCTGCCTATCCACAGAAAACCGTATTTAATAACCTAGAGCTGATGTACTCTATCCCATTCAATTTTCTGAACCAGCACCCCAAATAACCCCAGGAACAGGCCTAAAAATCAAGACAGCAAGGTGCTCCCGCTTCAAGATGCCACATGGAATGGCTTCACTCAGGGGGAGAAGTAGCAGTCAGGAGGCCTTTCATCTCTTCTCCCAACATCCCTGTTGCCTTGGCACTATAAGAGGGTTTTGTGAAACCAATTGTTCTTGTTGCAACGGTGTAGTAACAATGAGGCCATGGACCATATTTAGTTCCTGTGGACTACTGGTGGTCCACGGCCACAGGTTAGGAACCTCTGCTTTATATATAATAACATAGTGAAATGGTGCCCCTTATACAAATTGAGGTTTGCTCTTGGGTTTTGAAGAAATATCTTTGAGACATGGATGGTGGCATCTGCAGATGCAGAATCTGTGGATAAGGGGTCCAGCCATAAACACTCAGCTGAGGGAAAAACCTTGCTTCTCAGCAGACATAGCAGGGGCCGCAGTGGCACAATGGCTGAACTTGTGCTGACTTAAAGGTTGGTGGTTCAAATCCGTGAGACAGGGTGAGCTGTCATCTGTCCCATCTGTCAGCCCTAGCTTCCCATGCAGGGACATGAGAGAAGCCTCCCAGCAGGATGGTGGCACATCCGGGCGTCCCCTGGTCAACGTCTTTGTGGACAGCTGATTCTCTCACACCAGAAGCAACTTGCAGTACAGTATATTCGCTTCTGACATGATAAAAAAAAAGCAGACATAGCTTTATCTAAATATTGACTATTCCTTTTCTGAAATGTTTGGGATCAGAATTGTTTCCAGTTTTATTTTTTTATTTTGAAATACCTGTATTTGCATATGCACACAGAATGAGATGTCTTGGAGATGGAGCTTTAGTCTAAATACAACATTCATTTATGTTTCATACGCAATATGATACTTATATCTGTAGAATTGATATCCATGGCATAATGAAATGATGTCCCTATATAAAATTGCCAATTCAAGGTTTGGAAACATTTTTAAAAAATATTTTCAAGCCATGGATAGTGGAACCCATGGATATGGAGGGTCAGCAGTTCATACTTAGCTGAGGGAAAGACCTTGCTTCTGAGCGGAGGTATCTTCATTTAGACAAGCTGAGTATCCTGTATCCAAAATACTTGGGACCAGAAGTGTTTGGGGGGAGGGTTTAGACTCCCCCCCCCAGATTTTTGGAACACATGTATTTGTATATACATACACAATGAGAAATCTTGGGCCCAAATTTAAACATATCCCCTATGGATATGAGGTTTTTACTGTACATAAAAATGTAGTTTATGTTTCATATATAGCATGATCTCTGTATCCAGAACAATTGTTTTCTGGTGCTCTGGAGATTGAAACGCAGAGCAATGGATTGAAATTGCAGGAAAAAGAACACATGTGAACATTAGGAAGAGTTTCCTGATGGTAGGAGCTGGTTGGCAATGGAATATGCTGCCTTGGAGGGAGGCAGAGTCTCCTTCTCTGGAGGTCTTCAAACAGAGGCTGAATGGCCATCTGTCAGGGGTGCTTTGATTGATGGCAGCAGTGTTGAAATGAGAATAAGGTTGGGATTCGTTAGGACTCCCTCTGGCTGTGCATTCCACAAAAAGGAAGGCCCTCTGGTTATTTGCATTTGGGGTGTGTTGAGACTGTAGTTTTGTTCTTATTCTGATTGAGGTTTTCATTTTGTTTAAATTACAATTGTTTTAACTTGTCTAAGCTGTTTATACTGTTATCTTTTCTCGCACCACCTATTTTAATTATACCTTACCCTAAGGTCTGTTTATTCAGGGTGAGTTAAAAATGTTTAAAAGAAATAGGCTATGGGATGTTCTCACAGACAAGGCTCTTTCTACATGGATTGTATATTCCTCTACTCCTGGGAAAACTTGCATTGGTTATTTAATTTTGTCTGTAAATATAGTTTTTTTTTTAAAAAAGATCCTGAGTATCATTTTTATTAACCATTTAAAAATATATCTGAATTATCATAAGCCTTTTCAAAGGATTTTTCTTGTGCTCCATTCTAATGCCAGCATTACAATATCTATGTATTTAAACAGGTCCTTGGTTTGGTTCCAGGACCTCCAGGGATACCAAAATCTCTGGATTGTAAGTTTTGTCATACAATGGCACAGTAAAATTTTGCCTCTAATCAAAAATAGCAAAATCAAGATATCCTTTTTGGGATTTTTATAAATTTGTTTCAAGCCATGGATGGTTGCATCTGTGATTACAGAATTTGTAGATATGGAGGGCCAAGTTTACTCCATTTTCCCAATTCATTTAATTATGAACAGGCTTGAGGAACCAATGCTGAATATTAATTAATATTCTCTTGACCAAACAGTTCATGGTTTTCTTGCAAAGTGCGCTTGGTCTCATATTCTAATAGTTTGAAAATGTACAGGCTATTAAGGTAAGCACACAAGACACTTCACTGCAGCAAAAAGCGAAATATGGAAAAATCTCAAGGTGATAATGAAAGATTAGAGGAGGAAACAGAAGTGGTAGCTTTTAGTTTTTAATATTCTTCATTGTACTCAGTTCTCCAAATGACTCTGGAGAATTCTGGAAAATGTGTATTGCGAAATATAAAATGGTGGTCAAAACTGATTCCAAATGTAGTTTGATGTTAGTTTTTGGAGCCATTTCAGTACTGCTAATGTCATAAGGAGCTTCGTGCATTATTTTGATAAAGATCTGATCAGGTTCTAGGCTTACTCTTCTAGGCTTACTCTTTTGTTTCTGTAAAAGTTTGATCAGTTCCAGACTAGCCCTATCAATGATAGAGTGAGGCAGCAAGTCTTCAAGTTAGGCTGCTGGTATCAGATCAACTGGAAGGTGCTGTCCTATCACTAGTACTGAAGTAAGATTCAGTAGCCACTCCTACTGGCCTTCATAATGGGAATAGGGAGATGTTCCATCTTGTATTTTACCTCAAGCCAAAAATATATTGTGCCAGCCTGGGATGATATTTTAAAAAGGACATGAAATAATTAGGTCGCTGTTTAGGACTCCTGCTTAGACACAGACAACCATGTTAGTATTGTAGGGAACGTCATATGCATAATCACCATAGAAGCTAAGGAGAGCCCAGTGTAATACTATTACTACTATTAACAACAACAACAACAACAACAACAATAATTTTATTTCTTACCTGCCTCTTCTCATGGCTTGATGTGGATTACAACATTGCTAAAATACATAATCAAAACATATAATCATTTAAAAACACTTCATAGAATACACATATTAAAACATATTTCCATAATATATATATTAAAATACACAAAACAAAAATTAGACACAGAATTGAATAATAATAATAAGTGTACTAAAGTGTGCTAAATGAAACTCATATACGTATCACTATATATAACGGACAGGTTGATCAGCCCTTACATGAAACTCCAAAATACTCCAAAATTGTCCACATGGCTGGCTGACATAGTGACACCTTTGCTTTCTGATGGTTCAATGTACACAAATACAACAGAAATTAAAATATTGTACACAATTGCTATGGGTTTAAGATGCATTAGAAGCTTACATATCTCATGTTTAGACTTTGGTCCCATCTCCAAAATTAATCAATATGTACATATATGTTAATATCAAATGGTAAAAAAAACCCCAAAATCAAAGTACCTCTGTTCCCAATGTTTTTGGATTGGGAATACTCAACCTATACAAGAATACTTACCCGTCACCAAGAATGTATGTGTGAAGCTTATGGGCTAATAATTTCATCTACAAAACTTTGTCAGTCCTCTGGTGTATCACATTCTTGCTTTGTGCACATCATTCTAAATCCATAGTTGGAATCATATGGTTCTCCAGAATGTAACTTCTAGCTATTTTTGTACCCTCTGCTCAGTTAAACTTATGTCTACACTATTACCTTTTCTCTCTCTTTATTTGATTGCCTTTGACCCTAGAAGATGATAAGCTTTCTGTATCAGAGAGTTTTCCACAAAGTATGTTTACCCAGACTTTGAGACTCTGCATATATGCAAACTATTTTTGCATGTAGACTTAGATATAGGAGTTGTTGAAGGCATTTTTAGTTTTTTTTGTCCTTCTTTCTACCCTCTCCCCCTATTGTCTTTATCTTTTCCCCCTGCTTGATCCCATCATAAAATTTTGTCTCTTTTTAAAATCATTACCCAGAGGGAAAGGCAGTATGTGTCAGCTCTGGTGCTCTTTGTCACATGGGCATGTCTGCTGTCACTTCAGATACTAAACATTAATTACCGAGGATGGTTGCATTAAGATGTCTCTTCCCTAATGCTCAGAGCATTTAGGACAAAAAGAAACAGCACTTCAAAAAGCCAGAATTTATTGGGTGTGAAGGAATAAGATAATCTAACAGTTAACTGCTAAAGCTTTACTTAAGGGATCTGGACAAGAACTGTATGTATATTTACAGATAAACTGGTAAGTTCTGTTCCAGAAAGTTTAGGCAAAGTACGGGAATGAGTCATTCTATTCTGGTAAGCTTCCAAAGTGAATTGTTTCATTTGGAACATATTTAGCCAGTTTTACTGGGTACACACAAATAGGACTTACATATCACTTGGGCTTTTGCAGCATACCAGGGGTCTTGTAATAATTAATTGAGACAAAATCAAGTATTGCCACTGAGTTCCTGTAAATTTTGCCTCAACAATGACAAAATCATTAGTGTATGATATGGGCAACAATATAATTAACTCACAGCATGTAGAAACCTGCTGGGTTTCCACTCACCACTCTCCTTGCACTTCTATTAAAATATCTAGAACTTATTAAGGCAGTTGATCTTGGTCCTCCTCCAGATAGAACTCCAAGGGATTAAAATGCTGGCCTTTATTGTCTTTTGCTACACAACCATATCTTGATTTTCTGCAGCTTTTGTTTTACTCATTTCTTGTTTCTTTTACTGGAATAAGAGGGAAAATGTTGTTTGGTCTAACCAATTTCTGAATGTTCTGGTGCACTCAGAAGTGCTCAAATTGTGGGCAGATACTTCTGTGGCTTAATCTAGGAATATAGAGTACTAATAAAGATCTTAGGAGGGACATGTAACATATTTGAAGGGCAGTGTGAATTGAGATGCAGATGGGTCCATCTAGTAGTGTGGTTTAATGCTCAGAGTATTGATCTATGCAGAAGCTCACTTTCAAATCCCAGCTTGGCCGGTTTCTGGGTGACCTTGGCCCAATCCTTGACTTTTAGTCTAATTTACCTGAAAAAGTTACCTCAAAAGCAGCATAAAGATTACCATATTTGTCACTTAAAACTCCTTGGAGGAAAGCTGTCATATAAATCAATATATAATGTAACATAGTAAACAATAATGATACCACCACTACTATCATCAGTGAGACTTTCAATAAGTCTATTGACACAAACCTAGTGTATCTCCGGTGTGGCTATCACAGACAGAGATTGGGGGGGGGGGGGGGTGCAAGAGATTGTGAAAGGTACACAAGCAAGTTTATTTAGTGTTTCCTCAGCAGAAGTTCTCATGGATGTGAGCAACAGGCAAATTGCATCGCCGCTTCTTTAAATTACCAGTAATGAAAGGACGGTATTGCTATTTCAGAAAGCAAGTAGCTGATGTTTCTGCAAGAATCCAATCAAAATTCTACATTTGACTGCTATTTCTTGCTTGGTACAAATGAAAGCAATGCTTCTGATGACAAAATACCATAATAATGGACAGGAAATTATCAAGACGGTGGAACCTGCTGTACAGACCCATGCACAGAGCTTATTATGATTGGGTTATTGTGCATACCAGAGGAGAGGTGTAAACCTAAGTTTTACAAATGTGGGAGCCAAATATTCCTTTTTGCTTAATGTTCCAGTTTCATTGATAGTATATCATATAAACATTTCAGTTTTTAAAAGTGTAGCTTCTGAAGAAAATCAACTTTGAGTCTAAAATGCTCTGAGTTTTTAAATAAATAAGAAATACAAGTGACCATCTATCAACACATACAGCTCTCTCTCTCTCTCTCTCTCTCTCTCTCTCTCTCTCTCTCTCTCTCTCTGCTTTTGCAAATATTCCATAGAACTCTATGTGTGCACAAGCTGCCGGTCTGGGTCTCATCTCTGCAAATAATGTCACAGTGTTGTGTGACACATAAAGCTTCAACCTATATATGCTCAGAATTAAGTCTCACTGAAATACAAGGATTTACTCCCAGATGAGCATGCACAAGTCCTGGAATAAAAGCAATAGAGGGCAGTATTTTTGGTATTGCCATCAGTGAGCGTGGGTCTTATTGCTGGTTCTGCTTTTGTTTAACAGAAAAATATCTCTGCCTTGGAAGATTTTCTGCAAACTGGGTTCTTAACATTTTGTTATTGAAATTGGTCTCCTGTTTTCTCCTGATAAATGGATTGATAGAAAAGTGCACAACAAAACATTAGATATATCAACAGAACAATCTCTGTTTTTCGATAACTGTAGAGCTTTAATTTATTTCTTGTATTTATTTATAGTAACATGCATTGCATAAAACCTGAGTAGCTGTTCAGAAATTCCTTTAATGTCAACTTGAGGGTATACAGGGCTTTCAATAGTGAAAGCCCCAAATGCCTCGCCTTAATTCAAGTACCAGGGCCCACTGTAATCTAAAGTTTCTCTTCAGGTATATTTTTTTAAAAGAAAACATACCTTTTCAACATATTTAGCCGTACATATTGTCTTTTTCTTCATAAAAGTCCATAAACCAGGGTGAGCCATGCTTGTTTAGTGAATTATTGCAAGTAAACTTGGAAGCTGGAGAAAGATAGGAATCAGCTTTACATGTTTACACATTTTAATAATTGCAACTGAGACTTTTGCAATTCTGTATGTAATTCTATGAAAGGTTTTAGGCCTGTCATGAAGCTGTGAGACAGATGTCTAAAGAGATAAGATGTTGGAAATAATAAACTTGTCATTTTCTTCTATCTGGTGAGAGGGTTTTTCTTGCTCTGCAGAACTGCCAGTGCTCCATTTAGCAATCACGAATTTCATTAATATCTGCCTCCTGGGGGTGCTCATAATCTGGTCCTCATAACCTGGAATGACTGGGAAATCCCCACTTGTGAAATAGTCAGCTCTAAACAGTATAACCGATGTCTGATAGTGATGGTGGCAACCACAGGAGCAGTAATCACAACATGTACCCTTACTTCTTTTTCTCTTCTATGGTAGGTGATTGCTCCTCCTCCATCTTCTTCTTTGCTGGGTGGGGAGGTATGGTTGCCACTATCTTCTTTTCCATAGGTCAATGGTACATTTTTTTTTGTGACACAATGTCACAAAAAATGGACCAGCCCATGCCAGAGCTCCCTGTCGGCTGTCATCACCCCCAGCTCCTTTAAGGTCAAGTCAGTCACTTCAAGGATACCATCCATCCATCTTGCCCTTGGTCGGCCCCTCTTCCTTTTTCCTCCCATTTTCCCCAGCGTCATTCTCTTCTCCAAGCCTTCCTGTCTTCTCATTATGTGGCCAAAGTACGTCATCTTTGCCTCTAATATCCCTTCTTCCCAGTGAACAGTCAGGCTTTATTTTCTAGATTATGTAAGAGTGGTGTTTTTGTTTTTATGTCTTTATGTTTTTGTGTCTATATGACAGAAGAAATTGTGTCTCCTCTTAAAATGAGCAATGTATAGTATTCCAGATCTCATAGTACTGCAATTGTCATCAATCCTACCTTGCATAGCCTGTGATAAAGTTGAATAGGATCTACCATCTAACAACATTTGGGTGGCCTTGGCCACAAGTAGTCCATCTTTGATCTAAGGTATCCATATAACCAGAATGTAAGTCTTTGTCACACAAGCAGACCTACTGCCTAAAGTTAGAAGATTTCATTTTCTAATCTTCAATGCAGATCATCTTTCTTTAAAGAAGTTATTGCTGGAAAGAGATTAAAGTATTAGGACTTCTGTTTTCATCAGCCCCCCTCCCAAAGAAATGAAAAATTGGGTGAATTGCAACTTCTGTGTTGCTATTCCTGACTTATCTGTTAACCTTTCAGGTCACTATAACCAGCCAATTGGTTTTGCAGTTTAGACCAAAATCACTCTTTGTAAGTACTCTTTCTCCACAATTGGTTTCTTATTTATCCAGGTAAAAAATGCTGTTCTAGGTAATGAGCCAAATACATGTTTCTGACCTTTTGATATTACTACTACATATAAAGGGTCACTATATTGGGTAGCACTCTTTAGGTACAAAATTGTGAGACCTGAATGTATCTGATCCTCATTTGATGTGGGACTGAGTATATTCAGGCATTTGTAAGAAGCTGTCCATTCCTATCTAGCTGTCCCTTCCTATTTGCGGTATCAAGGCAGCAGAAATGATAATGTGTCTTGCATCAATGATTTAATTCTTTACTTTAACACAATTCATTGTCATTTTAAATGTTTTTGCGTTTGTTTTCTGCTAATTTCTAACCTTGTTTTCTGGCCACTCAATGGCAACATATTTTAATCTTTCACTTCAGAGAAAGAATTATGGAGGAGAAATGGATTTGGAGGTCCTGACACCACCATGTTGGGCTGTGTGTATGACTATGATTTTCTTCTGACTTAAAACAGATGGAACTCATCTAGCTCATTTTAGTCTTACTTTGCAGTGCTCAATCAACATGAGAAATACCTTGTTCTCCTTTTCTACTGTTTCCACAGTTCCATTTATAGGTGGAATTGTACCTTTTTTTTTTTTTAGAAAGGCCAGCATTGCAAATACTTGAGTGCTACTATGTTGCTGCTTGAGTGTTCTGCTGAGCAAGCAATTTAGTTCATTTTGTTATTTTTGAGAACCTTGTTTGTTAGGACCAAAAATATACGGAGAGATGAAAAATAACTATTCTCTCTTTTTAAAAAAAACACTATTATACTATGGCTTTCTTGAGTGCCCATTAAGATTGTGATTACATCCCAACAAACGTCTAGGAAATGCTCCTGAGCTACTTTTTATGTTTGTATGGGGGGGGGGGCATGAAGAGTTGCAGGGGAAAGAAATGATTTGAATGTTCAGTTGGCCTAAACTCACCAACTTGTGTGCCAGAAGGGGAAGACTATGTCTAATTGAACATAGCTCACGGCAGTCCTTTGTGAAGTCTTCCCAAGTTTTGGTGGATCACACAGATCTGGAAAATTTCATGTGGTTTTGCAATATATTTTCTGCTGTTTCAGAGTGTCTAGCTATTTAACTTGCAAAAACAAGCCAAGACTTCATTACCTTCTCTATTAATCAGTGACCTAGTTACACTTTCAATATAGATTCTTTCTTTTCTTTCCTTATTTTAAATTCTGTTTCAAACTAAATCATATGCAAAGAAAGCTGTATCACAATGAGTCACTTGATGATACCTGTTGTGCCCATGAAGAACTACATGAAGTGATCTGGAGGAAGAGGGTAAAATTACAGAAGTGAAGTGAACAAGGGATGGATGACTATTCCCTCCTAGCAACCTGCAAGACTATAGTTCAGAGTTAGAGATTATCGTAATTTGAAAACATACAGAACAACCTAGGAAAAGATATCTTTGTGTTGACTCTGAGATTCCAGGAAAAGGTGCGTTTTGATTTTTTAAAATATATATGTCATCACTTTAATATGGTGGAACATTGTCATTGAAAAAGCCCCAGCGTGGTTGTGGAATATACATCTATTTTCAGCACATCACACCTTCCCCAGCATGGCCAGTGGTCAGAATTTCTGGGAGCTGCAGTTCAAAACATCTGAAAGAACCACTAACTCAGTGGTTCTCAACCTGTGGATCCCCAGGTGTTTTGGCCTACAACTCCCAGAAATCCCAGCCAGTTTACCAGCTGTTAGTATTTCTGGGAGTTGAAGGCCAGAACATCTGGGGACCCATAGGTTGAGAACCACTGCACTAACTGATGCTGAAGAGGCAAATTATTTATGACAGGTATGTCCCACCCTGTCACAGAGCATAGAGCAGTTAATATCCTCACATCACTGCAGTTCAAAACATATGGTGCATCCACATTGCCATTTTATCCAGTGTAGCACTGGCATTCATCTGGTGCATTCATACGATGCACACAGGATAACATGCTTTCATCTGAGGCAAACCATTTAATCCAACTTATTTTAGCTGTTCATGTATTTTTCTCTTTTGTGACACCAGCATATATATAAACCAAAACACTAAATTAATCAAGATTAATCAAATATTTAATAGCATAAATATGCTCCATAATTACTTAATCAAACTGCATATAGCTATGATGAAATCTATAAGTAGCACTGTACAGTACAGATATTTTATCTTTAAAAAGGACATATCTCTAAAAATGGAAATATATTCAGTTACACAGAGGTGATATTGAATACCTACATTCTCTGTTTATTTGAATATGTTTGAAATCTCAGTTAAAGCAAGGAAACCTGTTTCCCCCTCTCTCTCTTTCTAATATTTCTAATGGATTTGTTACCTTTTATGATAGTTCACTAAAAAAATGCCATGATTTGCAGTATTCAAATGGCAAGGCAGCTGTCCACTCCTAGGGACAGGTGAGAAATTACCTTCAATTTCTTTTTGATCAGAATATACAAAATGTGGATGTGAAAGAATATGACATTGATAGACTTGCTTGTTGCTAACTGCTTTATTCTGTTGATTAAAAAGTTCTTGCAGTACATTGGCAGCAGAGTGTTGATATGATGTTAATTTATTATTACAAATAAGTTTGAACCTTGTGCATAGAAATGTTGTACAGAAGGCATTTTTTATAATTCTAGTCATTGTCATCAATCAGTTCAGATGACTTTCCGTTCCATGTAAATGAAAACGGAACAGTTTGTGTCCTAGCTGATTTCCTGTCCTCATTTTCCCTATGCAGTTCCTTCTGCCAGACTCTTAGAGAGTTGTTAAAAAGCTGACATTTGGCTCTTTCGAAATGGTGGCACCAATCATTTCAATTGATTGTCATTTGGATTGAATTAAGGAACAAATGAATGCGTACCTTAAGGAAGAACAGAGGAGAAATGTCTGAAAAGAGGAAGAGGAATGTACAAAAGAGAGAAGAACATACAAAGTACGTGGGGAGAATGGATACTTATTGAAAATAGGGAAGGAAATTACAGTGGAGAGGAAGGAAGGAAAAGTAGGACAAAATATTGCACATTTCATTCATTTTAAACCTGACAGAGGAAGTACATGGAAAATTGTAACATTAAAAAACCCGTGCCATTGCAGAATGCAGCAAGTTTGGCTGGCATTTATAATCAGCCATTTACTTTAACAGATTTAGAAGTTAAGCTACAATTTTGTCATTTATGGACACTAATTCAATTTGTGTGAAATTCAAACAGCAAAGTTATATGGGAGAAAATATCTAAATTACAGAGCGAACTTTTGAAGTCTTTTGTATTCTAAGAGAAAACACTGGACATTTTCCAGGTTTCATGAGTGCACTCATAACTATTTTATGAACAGTAGATTTTTAGGTTATGAAAGAACAGTTGCCCCTGTGAAAGGTACCATTGGCTTCCAAGGAACTTGCTTCTAAATAGACTTAAACCTTGGAACAACTATCCTATTCAAATTTTCTCTGGAAATATTTCCAAAGGAAGTAGCTGGGAGAAAACTACACCATCATAACTCTACTGAGGTATTTTGCTCCTAGTTTTGTATTAAGTGATTTGTGGCATTTCTGGTAAAAATAGGCTTATTTGAAATGTTAGCTCTTTGGGGATGGATCAACAACTGATTACTAGAAGAGATGGGAACCTTTATCAAATACAGACTAGAGATCTTATCTACAAGGAGACATGTTATCTGCAGAAGGTGACCTCAGGATCTATTAGTTTCAATGTGTTGCTTAACACACAAGCAGTATTTCAACAATAGTACAACTTACAATCAGTGATCACAGATTAAAGGGTTTTTTAAAAATCCTTGTATCTCTGCAATAATGTACGCCCCGAGTGTTTTACAGGAAGAAATGGAACAAGCAAATATTGTATGAGAACATAGAGGCACTTAACCTGCTTAAAGTCTTATCTGGTAATAAAATGGATGAGAATTTATCCATGAGTGCAGAGATCATAGAGTATTCTGAAAAGGCAGGGGAGAGGTAAAAGCCGTTCCTTTAAAACTGACAGCCACCTTCTGTGTGTGCCTTCAAATTGTTTCCAAGTTATGCCAACCCTAAGGCAAACCTGTCATGGGGTTTTCTTGGCAATTAGTTCAGAGGTGATTTGACTCTGAAGCTGTGAGAATGTGACTCGCCCAAGGAGCCCTGATGGGTTTCCATGACTAATTGTCAATTCAAACTTGATCTTCAGAGGTTCTAGTTGGACACTCAAACCACTACACCATACTGTCTGCCAGAGCACACAAATATGGAAAAACTACAGTTGTCCCTCCTCATTTGCATTTTTGAGTTTTGTGGTTTTGATTACTCATGGAATTGATTAAACTGTTTTCTCTAAGAATCTCTTGACTCTCTAGTGCAGGGGTCCCCAAACTTTTAAAACTGGGGGCCAGTTCACGATCCCTCAGACTGTTGGAGGGCTGGACTATAGTTGGCCACCGAGCAATAATCATAATCATAATCATAGAATCATAGAATCATAGAATAGTAGAGTTGGAAGAGACCTCATGGGCCATCCAGTCTAACCCCCTGCCAAGAAGCAGGAAATCGCATTCATAGCACCCCCGACAGATGGACATCCAGCCTCTGTTTAAAAGCCTCCAAAGAAGGAGCCTCCACCACAGTCCGGGGGAGAGAGTTCCACTGCCGAACAGCCCTCACTGTGAGGAAGTTCTTCCTAATGTTCAGGTGGAATCTCCTTTCCTGTAGTTTGAAGCCATTGTTCCGTGTCCTAGTCTGCAGGGCAGCAGAAAACAAGCTTGCTCCCTCCTCCCTATGACTTCCCCTCACATATTTGTACATGGCTATCATGTCTCCTCTCAGCCTTCTCTTCTGCAGGCTAAACATGCCCAGTTCTTTAAGCCTCTCCTCATAGGGCTTGTTCTCCAGACCTTTGATCATTTTAGTTGCCCTCCTCTGGATGCTTTCCAGCTTGTCAACATCTCCCTTCAACTGTGGTGCCCAGAATTGGACACAGTATTCCAGGTGTGGTCTGACCAAGGCAGAATAGAGGGGGAGCATGACTTCCCTGGATCTAGATGCTATTCCCCTATTGATGCAGGCCAGAATCCCATTGGCTTTCTTAGCAGCCGCATCACATTGCTGGCTCATGTTTAACTTGTTGTCCACAAGGACTCCAAGATCTTTTTCACATGTACTGCTGTCTAGCCAGGTGTCCCCCATTCTGTATCTTTGCATTCCATTTTTTCTGCTGAAGTGAAGTATCTTGCATTTGTCCCTGTTGAACTTCATTTTGTTAGTTTCGGCCCATCTCTCTAGTCTGTCAAGATCATTTTGAATTCTGCTCCTTTCTTCTGGATTGTTGGCTATCCCTCCCAGTTTGGTGTCATCTGCAAACTTGATGATCGTGCCTTCTAACCCTTCGTCTAAGTCATTAATAAAGATGTTGAACAAAACCGGGCCCAGGACGGAGCCCTGCGGCACTTCACTTGTGACTTCTTTCCAAGATGAGGACGACGCATTGGTGAGCACCCTTTGGGTTCGTTCGCTTAGCCAATTACAGATCCACCTAACTGTAGTTTTGTCTAGCCCACATTTTACTAGTTTGTTTGCCAGAAGGTCGTGGGGGATTTTGTCGAAGGCCTTACTGAAATCCAGGTACGCTACATCCACGGCATTCCCTGTATCGACCCAACTCGTAACTCTGTCGAAAAAAGAGATCAGATTAGTCTGGCATGACTTGTTTTTGGTAAATCTGTGTTGACTATTAGCAATGACTGCATCTGTTTCTAAGTGTTTGCAGACCACTTCCTTAATGATCTTTTCCAGAATATTGCCTGGTATCGATGTGAGGCTGACTGGACGGTAATTGTTTGGGTCGTTCTTTTTTCCCTTCTTGAAGATAGGGACCACATTTGCCCTCCTCCAATCTGCTGGGACTTCTCCCGTTCTCCAAGAACTCTCAAATATGATCGCCAGTGGTTCTGAAATAACTTCCGCTAGTTCCTTCAGTACTCTTGGATGTAGTTGATCTGGCCCTGGGGACTTGAATTCATTTAGAGCGGCCAAGTGTTCCTGGACAACTTGTTTCCCTATTTGGGGTTGGATTTCCCCAAATCCTTCGTCCATTTCATGTTGCTGAGGTTGAAGATGGCTTTCTTTTTGTAAGAAGACCGAGGCAAAGAAGGCATTAAGCAGTTCTGCCTTTTCCCTGTCCCCTGTCGCCATCACCCCATCTTCTCGCAGAGGCCCTGTCACCTCCTTTTTCTTCCTTTTTCTACCAACATAAGCAAAAAAGCCTTTTTTGTTGTTTTTAATGTCCCTGGCAAGCCTGAGCTCATTTTGCGCTTTAGCCTTGCGAACCTTTTCCCTACAGGAGTTGGCTATACGTTTGAATTCTTCTTTGGTGATTTCTCCCCTTTTCCACTTCTTGTGCATGTCACTTTTGAGTTTTAGCTCAGTTAGAAGTTCTTTGGACATCCATTCTGGCTTCTTCGCACGTGCCATATTTTTTTTCTTTATTGGCACTGTTTGCATTTGCGCCTTGAGTATTTCACTTTTAAAAAACTCCCATCCATCGTTAACTCCCTTGTCTTTTAATATTGGCGTCCATGGAATGCCGCTCAGTATTTCCTTTATTTTTTTGAAGTCAGCTCTCTTAAAGTCCAGAATATGTGTTTGAATTGGCTTAGTTTCAGCCTTCCATTGTATCACAAACTGCAGGAGCACATGGTCACTTGCCCCTAAGGATCTGACGACTTCTACTGTATTGATCAGGTCTTCCACATTTGTTAAGATTAGATCAAGAGTTGCTGATCCCCCTTGTTGCTTCCTCTACCTTCTGGACCATAAAATTGTCTGCAAGGCAAGTGAGGAATTTGTTGGACTTAGTGCTCTTGGCCGAGTTTGTTTTCCAGCAGATATCAGGATAGTTGAAGTCACCCATGACTACTACATCTCTTCTTTGTGCCTGTTTGGTCAGCTGTTGACAAAAGGCTTCATCAACTTCTATATCCTGGTTTGGAGGTCTGTAGTAGACACCCACGACGAGATCTTTTTGAGTCCTGGTTCCCTTGATTCTTATCCAGATGCTTTCAAGCTAGTTTCCCAGATTACAGTCTTGCATTTCTTCTGCAACGTAACTGTTTTTGACATGTAAAGCTACCCCCCTCCTCTCCCCTTTGTTTTATTTCTGTGAAAGAGGTTATAGCCCTCAATGGCTACATTCCAGTGATGGGAGTCACTGTGGTTAACATCTTCTTATCACACTGACAGATTTAGAGATTTCTAGTGAGAACCTATCTCTAGGAATCTCTAGCTGCTCAAGTGCAATTCTGTGGTAATTTTCTAGCAGAAGTCAACCACAGAGTCATGTTGAAAGGGCTTCTCTCTGTTTTTTTTTAAAATAATAACAGTTTCTTTATTTGCAGTTTTCCCTTTCACTGAGGTCCTGTGTCTCTAAACCCAGTGAATGTGGACTGGGGAGTGTATTTAAAAAGGATTTCCCTCTAAGGAGCATTACAGAATTCTGTTTAATCGTGCTCATTGATTTGAGAGGCTGGGCCTAATGTTCTTATTTCATATTTGACATAGACTCTCGAATAGTTAGACCTGGGGGACAGGCAGATGAAAGAAAGCACACGAGCATAAATATTCCATATGTAGTATCTGTAGCACTTCTAGGACTGAAAAGAGTTAATGCTGAGTTAGATGAAAAGACCCTGACTTATTTCCTGGCTTTGTTTCCCCCATAAAAGCTTTTAGCTAGAGTTGCACAAGAGATTGTGATAGATATGGATGAGTTTTGTCTGAGTAAGGATTCCCATTCTTCAGATGTGAAGAGAACTTTATTTTGCTAGAACTAGACAATTATCACTCTGAGTTTCTCAGTATTCCCACTGCTTGACTTCATAACTTCAATTGTGTTAGTTGATTCCTGCTAGGTTCATTAACCTTTTGTGCCCTCCCCCTCACAACAACTTACAGAGAAAGGAATTGTTTGTATTTGTTTTGCTAAAAGGGTGGATCCAGATTGCAGAGCTGAGTCCTGCTGTGGATGGAACTTCTTGTGTTTGGTTGAACTCTGCCACCAAGGGTGAGAAAGTTTTTCTCCTTTGACTCTGACAGGAGAGATTCCATCTATTTATTTCTTCACCTGTATCAATGTTTATTTGGATCTTGCTTTGGAAAGAAATGGACTGTCTACTTCCTTGGCTAGAAGGAAGCCCTGAGAAACTATTCATTCTCCAGAAAACAAATGGGCTTCCTTCAGATGTCTTTGTTATCTCCCCCCTTTCTTTTTATAGATTAGTGAGCTCCTGAACCAGGGAGTCTATCCTCTTAAGCAACTTTTTTTTGTTAGAACTAAAAAGTAACAGAAATAAGGAGTGATGGGAGAAGAGAAAAGAAATGGGGTTGCATTTTTGTACCCATCTTTGTTATTACTTTCAGTTACTTCTGGGGAGCTTTTGCATGATATATTTTAGTGACATATGTTATGTTGCCTACTTGAACTATGATTCAACTATTAGAAATGGCCCCATGGCCTGTCGTTTTTCTTCAGCACTAATCTTGTTATTTCTCACCTTGTGCAACTGTGGCTTCTGTCAACCCCAGTTAACTTCTGTATCAGAGACTAAAATCAGAAACTGGTGTTAATATCTACTCTAGAATCTTAACTATGAGCAGAAGTTTATGCAAGTTTAGAAACATAGTTAAATCTAATTAGTAAAAACTAATGCAATTTGTATAGGCCAGGCTATAATGACACGGAGGAATGCACAAATGCATTATCCGATATGTGCCAAGAAGGAGATTGTATGCTTCTATTATTTATATAAGTAAACGTGCAAAGCAAAATCCACCAGTCTTCTAAATGATGGTACCTTAAATTGATCAAGAAATTTTTAATTAATCACAATCTAGTTTTCTGAAGTCATGGGGTGTCAGATGCATTGGTCTACATATTCAGTAGCTGAAAGGGATATGCTTAGTAGGAGTGTGCAAAATTATCATTACTCTTCGTATTTCATATCAAATTCAATAAATTTGTGTATACAAATAAATATTAGAAACGTGCAGAAAAGGTGGGGGGATTTAAAAATCGAAACACTCATCAATAGTTTTTGTTAAGATTATGTAACATTTGGATACATCCTAAGGTCAGTTTAATTTTCAGTATAAGCATTAAGCAACTTTGGTAAAGCCAAGAGAACATAAAGTGTTTTAAAAACCAGTATTGCTTTTCTTTGACCTGATTGCCATAAGGAAGGCACTGGGGCCGGGACTAGCAGACTTGGCCGGGACATTGATAATACAGCATTCTTAGAAATGTAGTTTGGGAAGCTCTAGAAAAATCTCGAGAAAAATGTGATGGTGCACAAGCTTTAATTGCAAAGACACACTTGGCCTCCACAGAGGACTGAGCTTTCAGGCTTAGGGTTGAACCCAAGAATACACACAAGTTACAAATCTGAATCATCAAGGAGATCATAGCCCCATCAGCACAGGCTAAATTCCTGGATTCCTGGATCTGTGTTTCAAGTGATCAGAAGCATAACTGTCTTGTCTGGATTAGGTTTCAATTTGTTTATCCTCATCCAGTCCTCAAAATGAGGGGAAAAGATTTTGTTTCAAAGCATATTGGAGCTGAATTCTACAATATCAGTTCCATTTTCCATTGCTCATGGATATAACTAACACAATGAATTTTGTAAATGGTTGTGCGTGTGTGGCCAAGGATGATTCATGCAATGACATATTTCTTGCGTTGTCAGAATATTGCACCATACTTCTAATTTGAGAGCATGATAAGCATCTGCTGGAATAGGTGAAGAGAAGAAAGATGGTAATGTAGAAAGAGAGGTGAGGAGGGATTCAGGAAGGGAAGGTTGTAAAAAAAGACATTCTTTTTACAGTACACACACAGTAGATGAGGAATGGGTATGGTTATACTAACATAAATGCTCAAGACTGAGTGGAAAATGGTTGTTCTAAACACAGGCAGCATTTCAGTTTCAGAGTCCAGGCAAACAACATTCTGTGAAAGTCACATAACAGCTTTTGAAACAGAGGGTAATATTTCTACATGTTGATGAAACACCTCCCAGTGTGAGTTGATTTAAGGGTGGAGTGGTATGAGGTGGGGATTTGAAATGTTATAAGTATTGTGCAAATATTGCAGATCCATCTGCATGCATGACTGTTTTTTCCTCTGCATAGAATGAAATGGCAGCATTCAGGAACATGGTGGGAGAAAAATCAAGTCAGTAATAATAAATATGCAGAGAACAAAGAGGATCGAATAAGTGCAGGTTTATACATTCCCTGTTTCCATGATACTGTCAGGGCAATCCTTCATTCTCTCTTTCCCTGTTTAAGACCTCATCACATAGGGGCAAAATCGAAGGCATGTGCTGGTTTGCCTTCTCCTTTAAAACAGAGTCTGCTGGCTCTCATTATACGACACACTGCAACTTCCTGTGGGGCTCTGTCTTAAAGGAGAAGGTAAACAGGCGAATGCTGCCATGGCGGCAATACGGGAGGGGTCTTGTGTTGCCTTGGATCAACGAGGGTAAGCCGGAAGGCAGACACTTCCCCTCATGGGAAGGGAACATGGGTGAGTCAGGCGATGTGGGGTGTGGGGCGACTGGTTCCTATGCCCGGGACATTCACCACTGGAATTGCCATGATTTGTGGTGATTCTGGGGGCATGTGCGAAGAGGTCGTAAATCTATGGTAGTCTCCTGCCTAGAAACCTATGCCACAGAGTGCTTGGAAATATTTTTTATTCATGACATATAATTTGTTTTTCATTGGCTTTAGATTGCCACAATGCAAATGATCTGATGGCAGGTAAGGTTACCATGACTTTTCTTTGACTCATCTGCTGATTGTGGTGATTTTTTCAAAACATCCAGGCCTTGAGATCCAAACTTCTGTCATGTATTCTCCTACTTTGCAGTAGTTTGGGAAAGAAGCTAGATGCCTGCCACATTGTCTATGGAAAGGCAGGGCCTGCAATCTTTTCTATTGACATTCCTGAAATAACTGCTGTCCACATTCAGGGACATTAGGCTTGAATGAGATCTCTAACATACCATTTCCTTAAACTGGAGTAAAGCTTAAGTACCTAATAGGTTATAAGCAGAACTTTATATAACTGGGGCTTGTGAATGCTTTTCATGAAAAAAAAAACTATTAAGAAAGATGTTCCTCATCTAAGTAATGAAACTCAGGAAGTGCTATATGCGATTCTGCATTCTTTCTGACATGATTTCCTTTGATAGATCTCCACCCTGATAATTATGTGCTTTTATAACAATTATTATTATTATACTTATTCTTTCCAGGAGATTCTTTTTATGATCACATAACACTAGAAAATGAAATGTTCTATATCTTATAGAGCTTAACCTTTGTCCTAGTTAGCACACTCAAGTATGCTGTTATTAAACATGCTGAGGCCCCTGTCAGGTCTTATTACTCGATGTTGGCATGGCATTTGTTATCTAAGCTAATAAATCTTCTCCTTTTGTTAGACTATGTAAATAGTTCAATAAAAAGTTCTTTGTTCATTAACATTTCTTTATTTCTGGGAGAAGTAATGTGAAATGGATAGCTGTAAAGCAGAGGGATGGAAACCGTAGATGTTACTGAACTTCAGCTGTCATATAATCCAGTGCAGCACTGCTCAATCTGCGTTATATGGTGGTGTAGATGGGGCCTAACTTCCATTCCAGTTTATAATGTCTCAGTACAGGTTGAATATCCTTTTTAGTCTAAACATAAAATGCATTATCTTTCATATACATCTTAGAGCCTGAAGGTAATTTTATGAATTTTGCATGAATAGTCTACCCAAATACCCAACTTGTTTGCAATCACTGCACTTTATCATTGTCCCTCATCCTTGTTGGCTGTTAATACTTTTAATGAGACTTTTCCCCGCCTTCCCTGAGCGCCCCTATTTTATCCTTGAGCCTCACTCGGAGTCCTGCACAAGCTCACCCCTGCACATACTGTACTTATGCCCAGGTTTTTAAGCAGCTGATATGTTTTTTTGTTGTTTTATACTGTTTTATGTTGTTTAATATTATATTGCTATATTGTTTTTAATTTCATGGATTGTTTTAACTTATGTCGATGTTGGACTCGTGCCCCGAGTCCCTTCGGGGAGATGGAGGTGGAATACAAAAATTAAGTTATTATTAAGTTATTATTATTATTATTATTATAGATATATTTTAATATGCTTGTCTATAAAACAGCGTATGAAGTTTGAATCATCAGAAAGCAAAGGTGTTATTATTTCAAGAATCTATTTGTACGAGTTTTGATTTTCGAGTATCTTGGATTTCAGAAATCTTTATAATCTTTATAAAAATACTCACCCTGTAATATCTTCTACAGCCTTTTGTATGAGTATACATATCTCACCTCCATGTCCAGTATATGCTTGATGAGCCTGTTGAACCTCATAGATTTTTATATAATCATAGACCTCTGCAAAGACTGATGCATCCACTACACTGATTAACAAGGTCTCTTTTTCTTCCCACACCAGCCCTATCAGAGTATCTAGCCTATATTTGCCAAGTTGCCTGCAGTCATTTCACAAGGTTATTACATAACTGAGATTATGTATTGTTCATAAAGAGACATTCCCATGGAAACCATAATTCTCATTGCCTTGTAGAACCTGGGATGCACTATTCCCTTAAATGAGACTCCATAATCCCAAATATATTGGTCATACACAGAAGAAAGCAGGGTTTTGGCTCCTATAACCAATATCCTGTGATTGTGGTTTCTTCTCTCTTTCATTGTCCTCAGATTACTCAAATGGCTTAGAAAAGAAGATCCAGCCTGCATTGTTCCCCTCAGCCCAAACATATGCCCGGACTCTGATTTTACAGGAATGATTACAAGACCTAGCTTGTCATGAATCCACCCAGAGTGGAAAACTAAAGTCTTAATACCTGATTACTCATTTCTCTTGTTAAGGGAAGCATTTTCACTTTGAATCTCTAACTGCCCAAAAGTTGCAAGAGAAAGTTGTGCTTCAAGTTGTAACCACAAAAGGGAAATTGAATGGTGTTATTTGTAGATTTTGATGCTGTATTTGTACATATGTTGGGAAGATTCAGGGTAATTTGTATTCTATTACTTCCACTTTAAGCTAACTCAAGCTTTTCTTCAGAAGTATATTTATATCATGTGAATATATTTCTGAAGATATACTTCATGTGTGAATAGACTTCTGACTTATTATATAGATTGCTTTTTAAGCATATTGATTAAAACTTTTTCCAAGTTTATCTGCCCATGACCCAAAAAGAGAAGCCAGTTCAAGTTCATGTCATTGCAATAAAAATAGTAGAGTTCACTGTGAGGTTTCTAGCACACAGAATTATGGAAGACTGGATAGAAGACAGAAAGTCTTGAACTAAGAACTAGTATAAACAATTGTCCACTCCTTGCCACTGGCATAAAAGGAACTGAAGTATTATAATTGCAGGACAGTCTGTGCTTCCTCCCAGATACTCTTTTGACTTACTGTTCTCCTATAAAAATGTGAAAGCCGTATTTATTGCAGTATTGCACTTCTTTTTGGTAATAATTGCTATCTCAATCCTCGGTGTACTTCATCACTAATATAAGGCTGAATAAGAAGGCGTAGGAAAGAAAGCCCATCTATCCAGATCACATGCTATTAAGTAATTACAATGCCATAAGCCCAATTTAATTGTATCACAATGTTGTTCAAATTATTGGGGTTTGCCTGGCATACCAAGCACTGATTGCTGTGATCACTGATTGGTATAAATTATGATCCATAGTTTTATTGGATCATTCATTGTTAAAATAATAGTCTTCACTCTGATTGGTACAAATTACGATCCACTGTCTTAATGGTGTGAAGTGTGTAGTAGAAAACTTAATAAAAACCTTCACTGTTGTGTCTGCTTTCTGTATCCCTTACTGTCTGTGGGAGGTCACGAACATTGGAAGTGATTGTTTCAGGGGGAAAAATGTTTGCTGATGGATATCAGGAGGCCTGGAAGGGGGAAGACTCCTTCATCCAGCAATTGTCAAAATAGTTCCAAGCCCAGGGGTGAGACTGAAGTAGACATTCTGTATCTTGCACCTATTATGTAGAGGTGAGGAAAAGAAGAAGTCGGGTGTTTCCTGCTTCCAAGTTAAGCAGGGTAACTAGAGGTCATTTACCGGAACCTCCACTTTTTGGGGTCCCAGATTTGGATAATAATAACACTCATTACTTTTGCAGACATTTCATCACTGGAATGACTGAAAGTGTACCTCAAATGGTATCTTTTAAGGTATGAATTCAACTCCAGAGAAGAATTTACAAGGTGCTGCAGAGCCGGGCAGTGAGTGATAATGTACTCAGTTCTCTCTCATTATTGGGTTGCTGCGGTAACTGACTGTAATGGCATATCTTACTTCAAGGCCAGATACGTCATCACTCACTTCCCCAGCCTTCAGTGCCTTGGAAATTTCACATCTGGGAGCACTTGAAGGTGTAGCAGCAAAGTTGTAGCTACATCATCATGGTTGAGATCCTCCTCAATGGAGGACCTTAGTCATGCCTTGGGAAATCCAAATTCTCCGTGGGAAGGTAGGCTAGACCTGGACAATTATGTTTTGACTCTGTATGTAACAGGAAATTGTGGGTAGCTGTTTAGTGCAAGGCTGTTCTGCAGGGGGTTCTCAAGATATTTTCCCTGGCACTTCTCACAGCTTACCCAAATTTTAATAAAAGCCTTTCATGTTGCTTTCATCCAGGAGGCAGAAAATTCCACATTTACTTCTCCTTGCCAAGTTTAGAGAAATTACACTTGTAAACTACAGGTCCCAAAATGCCTCCAGTTGGCATGTATTTTAGAAGGTTTAATCTGTACAAGACACTTACTTAAGTTCTTTTTGTCAGGAGGCCTTAGTATTGGACCCAGAAAACGGACACTACTTGTGACCCCCTCTCTCAAAACACCTTTTAAGCAAATTTTGCTTTGTGAAAAAAGAAGAGTTCAGTCTTTGGATACTAGGATTCCTGAGCAATTGTATTGTATGTGGCCTCGAGTATGGAACCAAGTTTGTTTCCATTGTCATCCAAGTTCAAGGCAGATACAGTAGATTTTCATAAGTGAAAGTTGTCAATGTCTTCATAACCTCAGTGCATGAGCCAAGCATAACACAGAGTATACTTTTCATTGGAAAACTTCTGTAAAAAGCATATTGATATTTCTTTCTTAGGAAGTTGTCTTTCTCATCCTATTAACTTCCAAAGGTCTAGGTAGAAGAAAAAAGTCTGGTTTTCATATACAGTCTGACCCAGAGAGCTGTTAAATTCTCAGATAAAAAATGCTACCTTGTCGGAGACCTTGCAACCCTGGAGGATGCAATGCCAGTTATATCCGGAAATAAAATTTCATTTTATTTCTGCGTGCCACTGAGGTTACAAAATTTGTTTTCCATGTCATTTCCACATGCAATTTCATTGCTTTCTGGATAGAAGATTATTCTAAAAGGCTGAATCACTCTTCTTGTAAGCATGGTGAAGAAAATTGTTTTTAAGAAAGAAATCTGATAGAATTGAAAATGCCAAACTTCTAACAAAGGTTCATGCTCTCCCTCTTTGTCTTTTAAATCAGTGCATTTCATGAATGATATTTACCTCTTTGAAGTAGCTTTTAAGTCTTGAAAAGGCATGGCACTCAAGGAATCTGTGAGGTTTTTCCAGTTTGTAATTGGTTGTCTAAACTAAACAATCAAACAGCATGCTTTTTATTGCTGACCAATCAGAATTACAAAAGAGGTTTAAATACTCAATCTGTGAAGTCTCTATAGCCACATGAATTAATTATTATATTTGGACTGAAGTCTTCTGCCAGGTAATCCACCATTTTCTCTTCCTATATTATTTAAAGATAATGCATAAAGATAACTCATGGTGTAGGTTTATGTAAATCAGCATGAATGCTTAATTATAGCAAATAATACATGAGTGTTGGATACTTTGTAATATTGTTATTTTTTTTACTTGTATATATTGTATGTTTGCTATATCTTGTCAGCGATATTTACTTCCAACCTTAGTCAAAACTGTTTAAAACCAGGATTAATTCTGTTTAATTCCACTCTCTTCAACAGAAGACATTTTAAATCAAATGTGTTGGTTGTTCCATATTACAGATGTCAGTAGAAGCTGTACATAAACAATTTTAAGTACATGTGAAAGATCTGTTGAAGAATGTTGAAATCTTGTGTTTTTTTCATCCTTAAATTTTGTTTTTGTTTAAAAGTAGTCCTGAATTTATCTCTGTGAAGAATGTTATAAAAGCATTGCATTTTGAAATGAAGGTCTTTTTCCTGAGTTATCAATTAAGAAATAAATCCAAATAATAAAACTCAGCAGGTTTTGAAAGCTAATTATTTATGCAGAACATTTCCTAAATTAATCAGACTCTATCAGTTTCCTCAAATTGGCAATACCTTTGAGTAATTAATGAAATGTTTCCTGTTACACTGATGAAATGTCTGTTATTCTGAAACGACTTGAGTTATTTTGTAGATTTGATAAATGAGTTTCCAAATGTACCAAGGATTTGATTGTCTTTTGTTGCTTATTTCTTTAACTGAGCTGACCTTTTTGCTTATTTCATGCTTTATTAAGGCATTGTGAATTAGACAGAGGCTTCATTAAAGTGGTACAATTGAGAAATCATACAGATATATCCTGAGTCCCATATTGTAGTACATGTTTTGTTTAACTAATTCTGCTATTGATAATATTGATCTCGAATCAGTACCATTTCTAATTACTCAAGACAGAAGAGTATTTCATGAATAAAGCAAAATTTCAATTCTTCATGAATAAAGAATTGTTGCAAATGTATTGTACCTATATGTGAATGGAAATAATTTTATGAAACATGATTTATCATCTAAGCTGTAGACAGTGCAACTGTTCTCCGATGAGATTTATTCTGCTTTTTTAAATAGATGAAGTGAAATCATGAGGTATTGAGGCATTTAATTAATGCAGGTGGGATAGAAAAGAGGTGTTACTAGGGAATATCATAAACAACAAGCAAAGACCATAAGGCAAAATTTCATGTGGGGCCTTCAAGGTGAAGGCAAAATGTAGAAAAGTAGAAATATAATATGAAAAAGACAGAAGGGTGAACCAACAGCAGTGGAAGCATCTGCAATAAAGTTGGATATTCTTGAAACAGTTATCAAGAAATATGTTTAATGACTTCACAGAAAAAGGAAAAACTTAATACAAGACATCACATCTTTAATGAAATAATATAACCTTTTTATGAAAAGGCAATGCCTTATTAAATAGATATACCTCAAGATGAGAAACCTAACATTATTTTTGACAAGACTTTTTTTGTTTTCTCAAACCAGAGATCAATGCAAGTTTGTGAATATAGTTTAAGAGATTATTGTAGATTTTTAAAGGTTGTGAAAGTTGCTTTCATTTGGATTAATTTGCCCAGACTGTAAATTACCATTACAGGCTATTGAATAATAGTCTGCTGGCTTTTCTACATGAAAAAAACCCCCAAAACCTGGACTCACCTCAAATCCAGGGCTGGCTGTTTTCACAATGTATGGGGACTTCCAGTATCTTGAATTTTCATCCCGTAACCTGACTTTGCTCCACTTTAGGCAAAGTCAGATGATGCTCCAGGGTTTGCAAGAAACTGGATAGCTGGATGGGAACTCTTTCAGCTGATTCATTGTGCAGACAGACACCATCTCCAGATCATCACCATGTTGCCACTGCTTCTTGTAACTGGCCATGGAGTACCCTGTGACCACCTGTCACCTATGCTGATATCAGAATAGTGTGCCTGTGCAAGCAGCAAGAAGAAGGAAGCACTTTACACCATCTTTGTTGCTTGTATGAGTACCCCGTTCTGATGTCAGCAGATGTGACACGGTGATTGTGACATTCTCAGAGGGAACTCCATGGGAACTCCATGGGGTTTTGTGATAGGGGTAACACAAAAAAGGGACAGGCTTGCCCGGGAATGGGATGAACCATCTGAATTCTGGATATTACTCAGATTTAGCAGGTGTATGCTGAATCCAGGAACACTCTGTAGCAGAATAATCTGGCCAGTGTAGACATGGCCTATCTGTGCTGCAGAATGGAGAAATTTGCCAGAAACCGGCACTACTTTAGTATATGGTAACCATGACACATGTAAGCCAGAAAATACAATCCATGCCAACCTACATCAAAATCTTGACATATTCATATACTATTGACTGAAACCAAGTGAAACGGAAAGAACATTGTATTAATTTTACTAATTAGCGTTGCAAATGTTTGGATGGAGTAGGCATATGAAACAGACATAGAAAATACAGTATATTCTTAGGTTCATACCAATTTCTACAGATCAGTAAGACCATAACAAGCATTGTAGCAAGGGATGAGCATAGACAATTTCCTAAAGGCTATGCTAATATTTGCTGACATTCGGGATATAGCACAGAGTACTTGGCTATGCTGTATCTGTTTGACCCAGAAAGGTATATCTTAGGTTCTTAAGTGACTTAGAATATGTTATTCAGCTGTTAGAAAAAGTGAATATATGACTGACTATGCAACCTTATTTTATTATGGTATCTTATATTCATAGTGTTAGTTTCCCATGTTGTGATGTATGCACAATGTACCAGTTTTCCTGTGATGTCCTATACACAGCTTTTGAAATATGTCCCTGTTTAGTATTCTACTTACTCTTTAGTGGTTCCTGAAAAATTGCTTTAGAGGAAGCACATACACTGAGTTGCCAGAATCCCTTCAAGTTTCTCCAAACAAGCCAAAAAGAGAAGGAAAAACTGAGAACAAGGGATTTTCTTTTCCAACTATCCTCAGCTCCTTCTGGGTAACCTCATAAGAAAGAAACATTAGGACTGACCCACATAACCTAAGGTACATTGAGATGAGACAGCAGGCACACAATATGCAGTAAAACTGTAATAAAGTAATTAGTATATGGTTGTTTTATGTTTGAAGATGACAAGTCATCTTCAAACTTCTACACGTTATCCATGCTTAGTTTGACAAGCCATCTTCAAGCTCCTACAGAAAAAACCAGAGCAAAAGGAAAATAGAGTATGCACAGTGCTGTTTTAGCAAGAAAGACAAATCAAAAGTAAAGTGGGATGACAAATCATAAAAAACATATTTTTATAGTTTAATTTTATAGTTTTTAAAATAGTTTAATGCCATAGCATATCCTGCAGAGTATGTTACAAGCTGGGTCGATACAGGGAATGCCCTGGATGTAGCCTACCTGGATTTCAGTAAGGCCTTCTACAAAGTCCCCCATGACCTTCTGGCAAACAAACTAGTAAAATGTGGGCTAGACAAAACTACAGTTAGGTGGATCTGTAATTGGCTAAGCCAGGGGTCCCCAAACTAAGGCCCGGGGGCCATTTATCTAGCCCCCACGGCACAAGGGCAGAAGGGGGTTGGGCTAAGTAACCCAAGGGGTCTCTTCTCTTACAACCATTATTATTATTATTATTATTATTATTATTATTATTATTATTATTATTATTATTATTATTATTGAGACTGGGTGGCCATCTATCAGGGATGCTTTGCTTGTGCTTTTGGTGCACAGAGGCAGAAGGGTGTTGGACTAAATGGCCCAAGGGGTCTCTTCCAACCCTCTTTCTTCTTCCTCCTCCTCCTCTTCTTCTTCTTCTTAACATTGACGTTGGGTGGTCATCTGTCAGGGATGCTTTGCTTGTGCTTTCGATGTACAAAGCAGAAGGGGATTGGACTCAATGGCCCAAAGGGTATCTTCCAACCCTCTTTTTTATTGTTATTGTTATTTATTTATTTATTTATTTATTGCTCAGTGGCCAACTATAGTCCGGCCCTCCAACGGTCCGAAGGATCGTGAACTGGCCCCCTGTTTAAAAAGTTTGGGGATCCCTGGGCTAAGCGAACGAACCTAAAGGGTGCTCACCAATGCATCTTCTTCATCTTGGAAAGAAGTCACGAGTGGAGTTCAGCAGGGTTCCGTCCTGGGCCCGGTTCTGTTCAACATCTTTATTAATGACTTACATGAAGGGTTAGAAGGCACGATCATCAAGTTTGCAGACAACACCAAACTGGGAAGGATAGCTAACACTCCAGAAGATAGGAGCAGAATTCAAAATGATCTTAACAGACAAGAGAGATGGGCCAAAACTAACAAAATGAAGTTCAACAGGGACAAATGTATGATACTTCATTTCGGCAAAAAAAATGAAATGCAAAGATACATAATGGGGAATGCCTAGCTCGACAGCAGTACGTGTGAAAAAGATCTTGGAGTCCTTGTGGACAACAAGTTAAACATGAGCCAACAATGTGATGCGGCGGCTAAAAAAGCCAACGGGATTTTGGCCTGCATCAATAGGAGTATAGCATCTAGATCCAGGAAAGTCATGCTACCCCTCTATTCTGCCTTAGTCAGGCCACACCTGGAATACTGTGTCCAATTCTGGGTACTGCAGTTGAAGGGAGGCGTTGACAAGCTAGAATGTGTCTAGAGGAGGGCAACTAAAATGATCAAGGGTCTGGAGAACAAGCCCTATGAGAAGTGGCTTAAAGAGCTAGGCATGTTTAGCCTGCAGAAGATAAGGCTGAGAGGAGACATGATAGCCATGCATAAATATGTGAGGGAAAGTCATAGGGAGGAGGGAGCAAACTTGTTTTCTGCTGCCCTGGAGACTAGGACGCGGAACAATGGCTTTAAGCTACAGGAAAGGAGATTCCACCTGAACATCAGAAAGAACTTCCTCACTGTGAGAGCTGTTTGGCAGTGGAACTCTCTACCCTGGACTGTGGTGGAGGCTCCTTCTTTGGAGGCTTTTAAGCAGAGGCTGGATGGCCATCTGTTGGGGGTGCTTGATTGGGATTTCCTGCTTCTTGGCAGGGGGTTGGACTGGATGATGCATGAGGTCTCTTCCAACTCTATTATTCTGATTCTATGATTCTGTGATTCTATGTGCTGTATACAAATGAAGCAGAATATACTTTTTGAATCCACGGATATTAATAAACACATGATGCTGCATTATGCATTAATAATATTCTGTGGAGACAAAAGGAAGAGAGTTAGAGAACGGTAACAGGAATGGATATCCCAGGAAATGTGCAAGAGAAATGTGCAACAGTCTACATAGGTTTTGGTACCTTCAGTTGTATTTCTGTACAGACTTACATAGAAATTAGTTCCATTGATCCACATGTGGCTCACTTTTTATTAGACATACATAAGAATACACTGTAATGAACAAAATGCACAAAAGTATTTATAACATGGGAATACTTGAGTGCAATTAGCTTACACAGAATTAGAATTGCTGATCACTGAATGTAATGAATCACTCCATTTTATGGTACCCTGCTTCTTGAGATTCCAATCTTCTTCTGTGGGTTAATTTTTCCTTTATGAATGCAGTGCTAAACACACAAACTTAGAAATGTCTGGTGAATGCTCATGGTGTCTATTTCATTGCATTCTTCAGACAGTGACTCTGTCTCTTATGCACAGAACATTTAACAAATTCTGTTTGGAATAATATTAGGATTAGGAATGCTTATAAAATTAAGTGACGACCTGACTAAAAATATCAGTTGAGATCCTGCAATGTGGAGGCAAAGGACAATGTTTTGTCAGATGAAAATCTGTTCCTTCTCCCCATTTCTCACCTGCAAGACTCACTGATTTTATGAAGGCTTTTCCGATATTGTCATTTAGTGGCTGGATGAGGATGGGGATAGCTGAGAAGTGTAAGGCTATATTCTAATGGCCAGAAACACAATGATAAAGGCATCCTCTAGGACTTTTTGGGATCTTCTAAGGATTCCACAGAATTATGTGCCTGGCTATGGGAACCATAAAATTTCCACTTTGGAAGGGTGGCAGCAGGAAAAACTTAAGTCCAGTTAGAGAATGGTTGTTCAAGGGAATTAGTGAATCTCTCTCTACCTTTACGATAAAAATCTTAAGTTGGTATAAGTTGGACTTTAGCTTGTGTATATTGTCAACCAGATGCCAGCCATCATGTTCCTGGCTTCCTTTGAATTTTTAGATCCAAAAGTAGAAACTGTCCATGTTTCTTTTATCTTAAAAAAAGGAACACTAGAAAACAAGGCATAGGGAGAGATTAAATGAGGTTTACTAAAAAAAAAAGACTGAAATGTTCAGGTTGATTTTGTTGTAGGTTTTATGATGTTTTATTGTGTCACGGAGTTGGTTTTCTACGTTTATTGTTCCCCAAATGCAATAATTTATTCTTACTTGCTTTGAATGCTTCAGGGTTGAACTGCTCATATAGAAATAATTTGTTTTTTGCAAATAACTATTGATTCAAAAGATGCCTTAGGGCAAACATTTAAAAACCAGCCCTCTCCGCATTAAAAACAGCAGTTGATGGCCTTCAAAATCTAGTCTCTCTACATTCCCCAGTAAGATTAGGATAAAAGTAGATAAGGACTTGGTTATAGAGTCTCCATGCAATTATTTAGGGTTTTTAAATATTGTTTTATGGCACACAGAATTGCTTGCTTAAGAAACACAAATATATCCCAAGTCAGCTGGGAGGGAGAATGTGACTGCATCAAGGAGAAATGGACAGTGTCAGGAAACAAGGTAGTTGCCTCTGACTGCAAGCAGCAGTGTATAGAATCAGGAGGAAGGGAGTGATTTGCCGCAAAGGTACTCACATACGTATATATGTACTTCTATATTTCATTTAAGGTAAATACTAAAAGGGGTTGTATTGTACAGAAGAAAATAAGGAATGTTTTAAGATATATGATATGGCCATCATCTTTTAAAAAAGGAAACAACCTGACATGGGCACAGCCGGAGGTAAATTAGTAGAAGAACAAACTATTTACATTTTAAACTGACAGTATGGTTAATTGACAGTGTGGCTAATGGGGCTGTAGTGCCAGCTACAAATCTGTTAGGAAGATGTTATCTTTCTATCAGCTCCAGAGTTTTCAGTTCTAATGCAAACAAAAAGTGAAGAGATAAATGTACATACCATGTATGAATATTTGAGAAAATTGCCAAGACAACTCTTGCCATGAGGTTAACCAGATTGCTGCTAACGAGAATGAAAAAAAGGGTTTACATTTATGAACACAGCAAAGAAAAGTTGTTGTTTTATAAGAACAATTTTCTGGTCAATATAGTAGTACACTCCAAAAATTCACTGAGAAATTGTAATTTCCAAAAAGTGATTTTCTCAAGCTCTCCCTAAAAATGTACGACATGGAAATTATGTGTATACAGTTTTACGTATAGAAAACTCTATCACGTCCTTTTATGAAGATCATGGCATGAACCACAAATCTACCACACAAGAGGGATTTTGAACTGTAGGTTCTGGGAAATTCAGTCGAAGAGACATTATATTTTTTTCAAAGACTAAATAATGATGATATTGCTGTGGGATTTTCCTTTCCCTTTCAATTGCTCAGCAGGGTCAAGAAAGCTCGACTATAGTATCTGATTGACTTTACAAGCTGAGAGTAGACCAGGTCACAAACTAAAGTAATACAGCCCCTCCACACACACACACACACACACACCTTTCAGAGATCCCAAACTTGCCTCTCAGTTTCAGAAACATGCAAGGCACCCCTTATTTTTAAACTACAAATTTTATTCTTAAAAAATTGGCACAAAAATACCACCTGGAGTTTGGGTTGCCTTCCATAACTTCCCAAAAATTCTCCAAAGCAAGAAGGAAATCAAAAAGCGTTTTTTTGTTGTTGTTTTTTTGTGTTTTTTTGTTTGTTTTTGGTTGGGCAAGTAAAGCTAAAAGGGGTATGATCTAAGTTCTTGTAATGACAGGAATTGTGCTGCAGACTTCTTGGAGGGTGCAGGAAGAAATAGACTCTTTTCTCATGCAGTTGTCTGCCGTACTCTCCAGAAATTCACTCTTTACCTTCTTGCTAAACCATAAAAGAAGATATGTTATTTTAACATTTTAGGTGAAAAAAACAAATCATGGATTTTAAACATACATACCACACCACAACACAGCAGGACTGGACCAAATGGTACAGATAAAATTACTTACTTATTTATTTTTGTTCACATCTTTTCCGATAGTTTTGTTCAAAATATTGCAACTTAATTCAATATTAACTAAACAAAAATTAAATAATTCTTAAATGCAGAGACAAGAGCCTTTTTTTTTACAAATGTCCTTATACATTGAGCATATTAACTCTAGAACAGTTTGTCCTTGTGCGTTTCTTTTCAAAATTTGTGTCATATTTTCTACACTTTTCGGTAAAATGTTTTGTTAGAACACCCATTATTGCCAACATCAAGTTAGCCATTTTATTCTGGAAAAGATCAGAAAGAACAGAATACATCACACTTTTAGTCTGGTGCAAACACTACTATCGCTCTCAGTTGACAAACATTACTGAGAGACTTTTATGGGCATGTTACAATTCTATAGTTCTACATTTTTGATTTGGAAGGATTAATTATCATATGCCACTTAGGACCCCCCCCCCCCCTCAATTACTTCTTTCAAATTGATATTTTGGTTACAGGTATATAAATTAAAAATAATTACTGTGTTTGCATAATATGAGCTAAAATCCTATAAAACTACTTCTGTACTTCTGAAAACTAGATGGTCACAAAAACATGACATTCAACAGACATCCCCAGACTCCTAGCCAGTTCACGGGCTGGTCATGCAAATCAGGCCAACATTGATCCAGAGTATTCCACTCCAGATCAGTATTGTCATTTCCAGCATGTGTAGATTCCTCCTCAGTCAAATTAGATCAGGTGGATGGTATTTTGATGCCCTTCTCACAGCCTCTGCACAAGATGAAAATCCATTCTAGAGTTTTGGAAAAATTACAGAATCCAATGTTTTGGGCAATGTAGAAGTTTTCAGGAGGGAAGAGAGACAGAGACGGTCCCATTGTGCCAGGGCAAGTACATTAGGGCAATTCTGGATCCTGGGTTTGGGTTAGTTTAAATGAGGGGTAAGAATTACACAGTCCTTGATATCTGTTGTATAACGCATCCCAGCACTAGCTAGCTAGTACGGCCAGTGTTGAGAAATGGGGAATTGCTATCAAATACATCTTCAAGCTTCATGTTCTCTATTCCTTGCTCAAAATCAGTCTTTTAACAAATGATGATTTAGATTTACCTGAATTCTGATACGTTTCCTGGATACTGGTTCACTTAGAGGAAAAATGCATAGCTCTAGCTTACCTCCTTGTAAGCGTTGCACAGAATTGTATATTTTCCAGATAGGCTGCAAAGGAATTGGATTTATTCCTCCTGCAGTTCATTATAAGGTAACATATTTATAACTTTGTTCTGAGAAAAAGGAATTTCTCTCACTATTAAGTCTAGGAATAAACCTTTATAGGCAGACTTTGTGAAATGAATAATATAGAAATGCAAAAAAAAAAAAGTTTCATGATGAGTTCAGTTCTAATAATTATTGAGTACAAAGCAGGAATGTTGCCTAAAGCAGGAATGTTGCCTAAAGCAGGGCAGATGACCATATGAATGGTGAAGGGTGTTATTGGAATGCAGAATAGTGCTGGCTAGGAACCAGAAAGGAGACATGATAAACTGGCCAAGAAAGCCCTCATGAGACTAGAAATCTCAAATCTAAAACTGAATGAGAGGAGGGAGAGAGTTAGGGGGATGGAGCAGTGGAGAGAGAAAGAGAACTAAAAGATGTACTACACAAGTTGAGATTTCTGCTCTAAGCATCATAGTAATTGAATGTTTTTGTTATTATGCAATTTTCAAAGAGAGTATAATAGTTTGTTGTATTCTTTAAGGTCACATGACAGTCTTCTTCATAGTCCAGGAAGTGAGTGCCACAGTTCCCCAGATCATCTCTTTTTACTATGTCTTCAGAAGCTCCAAAAATTTGAAAGGAATCAGAGCTTTTTCAGTCTAGTTCACCTTCTGAAGTATAGTATTTTGTTCCTGGGGACAGTGTTCTTAAAGGACAGCTATGCCACATAACACAATTAGAGAAAAAGATCATTAAAAAGGAAGCACTTCATAGCTTTCTGGTTCCTAGCCAGCAAAACACTTTGTGCCTACAGGAGATAAGGGGAAATATGGATAACTGTATAAACTCCACCTCATCTGTCATCATGTTCATGACTCCCTAAATGTGCATGGCAATGATCTAAAGAGGATCCATCTCAAAGTGTAGAATCCTGATATTCAGAGTTCTAAATCACAAAATACTTCTATGGGTAGAGAGACTTCATAGAATAATAGAATCATAGAGTTGGAAGAGACCTCATGAGCCATCCAGTCCAACCCCCTGCCAAGAAGCAGGAAATCACATTTCTGGGGCCCTTTTATACTACACAGATATAGCACTGTGATCCCACTTTCATCTGATATGGAATCTAGTGATTTCAGTTTAGGAAGAGATATTTACAATATCTCTTCCTAAACTGAAGTGTAGGAATTGTCGAGATAGTGTATCTACAAACAATAAAGCCCATGTTTCCATAGGACACACTTAAAATGGAATCATCATGCTCTAGATTTGCTATGTGAAGGGCCCCTGGGTGCAAACAATTGCAATCTGTGCTTGAAGGATGATAGGAATGACAATGAATGTGGGACAAAATTACCTAGTATGCTTGTCCCCACTCCCTATCTTTGTAAGGGGACCTATATGTCTCTAAACCAAAGCCTTTTTCCAAGTATTATCCCCTTTATTAGAACTAGAAGTGCCTGTGGGATTCCTGAATAGCATGTGTGTTTGGTTTCCCATAAATAATCCTTTTAGTCTGTATCAGTCTGACCTTTGTAGGTCAACTGATGGTCAAAGCCTGTGGTGACGGAATGCCAGATGACGAAGAGCAATGTGCTCCACGAGATTGTAACAGAAGTCTTTCCTTTGCTTCAACATGTAAGTAGACCTCTTTCACTGCCAACAAGTTTAACAGCAGCTTTCAGTAGGTTTATTAATTTCTATTTATAACCCTGGGAAATATTATAGTTCACTGCCGTCATTGCTTCCTTGGTTTAACAGAATGAAGGACAGCTAATAAATGGCACTGAGTCAGAAATGGAGAGAAGTTTTTACTTTCTAAGAAATTAATCATTCCAGATTTAATTGCTTACACTAATATTTAATACTTTTTTCTAATTTAAGAAGCATGATCAGGGAAGGCATCTATATCAGGTGTTTGCAATATATATCTCTGCCCCCATAAGCCTCCAAATGGGGAGAATTTATTGGATTCTCTTGGTATGCACTTTTTCTCAGAAACACAATGGGATCTGTGAAATCACATTCTAAAATGTGATTGTAGATCTGGGCTGGTGAGCATGTGGCATTACTGTTACTCTTAGACCTCAAATCACTTCAGAATGGACTATGCTTGCTAGAGCCATTAGAATAGCCATTGAACAACATCAAAGTCCCATATATCTCTCAATCCTCAGTAATTTGCTTAGGAAGGGCCCTGGGGATATGGTCCTGAATATGCATGGTGAATGCAGCTATGAGGTGAGGGGATCTCCATTTTAGAGAAGCCAGAAGTCTTTGTGTCTTGCATGAGGTGCCCCAGGGGCTGTATACTTTTGCTGGTTGCTTTAGGACCATGTGGGAATTTTCTCCCATTTACCTGAATATTGTGGACTTGGACAATTGGCTATTGGTGGAGTTGGTAAATAGGTTTTAATTTGACTGGTGGAAGGAGGAGAATGAGGTGTACATCTTGGAACTCCATCTGTAGGACTTGAGACCCAAGCGTAGGGGAAGGGAAGGAGGCTGTACTTGAGTGGGACTTGTGGGTTTTCCTCTCACTATTAAGTCCAGGAACTTGGGAGGGGGCACCTTGGGTTTACCTTCCATATATGACTGACAAGGGAGAAACCTAGCTTTTTGGATATCTCTCAGATCTCAGGTATTTTGCCTAAGGGAAGGCTGAGGAGGCTATTAGAGGAAAACACGTGGCCTCACCTGATCCTGCATCAGGTTGCTCCCCCCTTTTGCTCCTTTCAGGTTCAACACAGATTAAATAGATTCTATGTCAAATAAAGTTGTTATTGTTTAAATTGACTCTTCTCTCCTTTTTCCACATTTGATCATCAGATTGTTAGTTCTTATATATATGGGGACTTCAGACATGAAGTCTTATCAACATTGGCATTATTGGAAGCCAATTTTTCCAAAGAATTCCACCTACTTGGCCTCTATACACAATGTAAAAAGACACAGAGTTTGTAATGAACAGTCTGCTTCATCCTTGTTAGAGTTTTTAAAGTCCCTGCCCAGTCCTGCTGTAGGTAGAATACTCCACGATGGTGGAAGACATGTATGATCCATTACTGGACAATGCCAAACACTCATAAATGTGAGATAATTTCAAGAGGAAAATAGCAAGTGGCATGACAGCCCAAATCTCTTCTCTGTTGATTACCTTTCTTGCCACATGATCATTCCCCATTCTCTGGTAGTAGAATTCCAGAATAGGAAACAAGAGACTCCATCACATAGGGAAAACTCCCCGTTGTAAAACACTTTGCCCATGCAGTTTCCAGATGTCCCATGACACACAGCTACTTCCAGCGGGGCTCTGTGCCAGCTGCATTGGTAAACTGTTATATGAGACTACCTGTGTTAAGAGCAAACTGGGAGTAGTGGTATACAAGTTTAATAAATAAATAAATAAATAAAAATAAGATAGAAAATCATGGAGACAGTACAAAATCATACCAGAAAGGTACGCTTTCCAGCATGTGATTGGCAAGTAAGTTATATGGGCAATGTGGGGTGCTGGGCAATGGATTTGCCGTGCTGCCCCACAATTTGTCCCACTGCCTTATGGATCCCCCCCCCCCCTTTGCCTCCTGTATAAAGGACCTCTATGTGATGAGGTCCAAGGACTGGTTGGAAAGAGGTTTGTTTGGTATTCCTGCCTTGTGTACAACTGTTGTCACCACACCCTCTTTTACTTTTTATGATAATGATATGGAGGAAAACCTAACCTCTGAATTATGATTTCCGGTGGATGCCTGCACCACATTCCCTTGGGAAATCAGGAGAAAAGCCATCTTCTTTAGGAAGACAGAATGTTGCTTGACCACAACACCCAGAATCTTCTGTAGTGGCTGTGTGGAGTGAAAATACTTGTGTCACTGCTACCCAATCAAATTCTAACATGGATCATGGGAATGGAAGTGTCTCACCTCTAATGGAGAAGATTTCTGAAGTACAATTTCCTGGTGTGGACAGGGGTGGAAATAGAAAAATTCATAGAAACAGGAAATACTAAAATGTTTCGTAAAGTGTAAATAAACTTCCTAGATTCCGCTATACTGTATGCTATTTAAAGCAATATGCATGACAAGCAGCTTCTATGAAAATCTAACATGGCATACATACAAAGTAGAAACATAACAGATGCTACATTGTATTGTGTAATGTAAAGCTTGCCTTTCACTCTATTTTTGTGTTAGCTATCCTTTGGTCATCTGACTAGAAACCCAAGACTCATTATGTCATAATTTCTTTTGGGCAGGCACTGTGACTTTGTTTCTGAAATTCTTGTTTTTAAAAGTCAAAGCTATGCATGAAAAGTTTACATATTTTAATCATTTGAAAAAGTAGTTAGCACCTTATCTTATGCTACATTCATCCTCTATAAAAATTATTATTTCCCCATGTGGTTACTTAACCCATAGCAGCACTAAAAGGGCTGCAATTTCAGATAAAACCCAAGAGGTAATGGTAGGAAACACACCAGTACAATACAGCTTTCCCAACTTCTTCAGGAGGATGGTATTAAGATGGTAAATAAATTAAATGGTTTCTGTGATGTTACAGAAAACTAAGAAGAGAATAGCTCCAAATGAAGCTTGGGGAACATCTTTAGAAATAATGTATTTGACACCACTGTGTCATGGCTTAATGCTGTGTTATCCTGGGAGTTGTAGTTTGGTCAGACCCCAGCCCTGTTTGGCAGGGAAACCTAAAGACCCGATGAAACTACAACTCCTGAGATTCCACACTATTGAACCATGAACCAAGGTGATGTCAAATGGCATTCGTTCTGTGAAAGTGCCCTTGCTTTGTGGTAGAATATAGGTTAAAATAAAAAGATGACAGCTTATAGAAAGGCCAATGAATAGGAGAGATTAATAAAATAAGTAAATGAAAGGAGCAAAATTATTTTAATTTAAGCAAAATTATATTTTAAAAAACTCTTAAGAAGAAGCACAAGCCTATAAAGCTGCAATGCAGTTTCTTCATGTCATAAAGTTAAGCTGTGACCAGCCAATAACCTAGAGAAATATGGGAAAAACACCACCTCTGTAACCTTCTTTACAAGTGACTTTAGGACATGTTTTAAGGAGAAGGAAGTGTTGGAATGTCTGGCTGATAGGACAGCTGCCCTAGACAAAGCTAAGGGTCAGATATTAAGCAGATAGCTTACATGGTGGAATGATACATGTCAGGAGAAGAGAGAGGGATTTCTTTCCTCTAGAAAGGATGTTTATTGCTGCTGATAATTGGCAAAAAAAAGTCACCAGAGAGTACAGCACTGACGTAATTCAAGACCAGTTCCAGCATGTGTTCTTAATAAATCTGTTTTGACCATATTGACATGGTGTAGCTTGATTTTATTTCTGAAGAATTAACCTGATATTTAGCTATGTTTCCATAAGGGCGGGGGTGGACAGGTGGGATAGTAATTAGAAGTTCATTTATAGTTCAGCTTCAGGTCAGTTTGAACTTGGCATACATTCCCTAAAAATATTTCCATAACAATAGAAACACATTAAATTGCACTTTAAACTATATTTTAAAGGGAAAACTGGCAGTAAATTTAAAAGATAGTCAAAAAGAGATATTCAAAGATCTACAAGGCTACAGTCTGATGTTAAGACCACCAAAGAACAGACCTTGTTTTGTTCACTTTCTCTTCACCTCATTCTTTTTTTATTACTCATAACTGACTGGCTTGTCTTAAATATGTTCAATCCCTCTCATAGTCAGAACATGACTGTTTTTTCTGGACTGGGTAGGAAAGGCAGAATGTTGTTGTACTTTATGCATAACAAAAAAGAGCCAATGACAATTTACATTATAAAAACCCAGCAGGTTTTTAGAACAAATATTTAATAGACAGAATTTACCGGGGATATATAAAAAAGTAACCTAGGGAATAAATCAACAAAGGCAGCAAGCCCAAAAGCAGTTCATGGAAGTAGGCTTTGTTGAACTCAGTGGGAATAGTGTCAGCGAAAATATATAGGATTGTATTGAAAGTTTACAAGTGACTCAAAGCTTTTACAAAGGGATACCAGCCTACTGTGAATGTATATGTAGATTACAGTTTTATAGATTTATTCAGAGGTAAACACCATTGTATTCAGGGGAATACCTGGCAACTCTAAATGAATTCAAGTCTCTAGGGAGAGATGAACTACATCCAAGAGAATTGAAGGAACTAGCAGAAGTAATTTCAGAACCACTGGCAGTAACCTTTGAAAATTCTTGGAGAATGGGAGAGGTCCCAGGAGACTGGAGGAGGGCAAATGTTCTTCAAGAAGGGAAAAAAGAGGACCCAAACAATTACTGTCCAGTCAGCCTGACATCAATACCAGAAGATTTTTGGAGCAGATCATTAAAGAGGCAGTCTGGAATCACTTAGAAAGGAATGCTATGATTACTAAAAGTCAACATTGATTTCTCAAAAACAAGTCATGCCAGACTAATCTGATCTCTTTTTTAAATAGAGTTACAAGGTTGGTAGTTGCAGGGAATGCTGTGGATGTAGCATATCTTGATATCAGTAAGGCATTCAACAAGGCCCTCCATGACCTTCTTGCAAACAAATTAGTCAAATGTGTGCTAGGCAAGGCTACTGTTAGGTGGATCTGTAATTGGTTAAGTGATCAAACCCAAAGGGTGCTCACCAATGGTTCCTCTTCATCCTGGATAGAAGTGACTAATGGAGTGCTGCAGGGTTTGGTCCTCAACCCAGTTCTGTGCAACAGCTTTATTAATGACTTAGATGAAGGTTTAGAGGGCATACTTATCAAGTTTGTAGATGACACCAAATTAGGAGGAATAGTTAATACTCCAGTCCAGAGGATGGGATCAGAATTCGAAAGGACCTGAACAGATTAGAGAGCTGGGCCAAACCTGACAAAATGAATTTCAGCAAGGACAAATGTAAGATACTACAGTTAGGCAGAAAAAATAAAAAGCAAAAATACAGAATGGGTGGTGCCTGGCTTGATAACAGTCAGTGTGAGAAAGATCTTGGACTCTTAGTGGACAGCATATTGAACATGAGAGAACAGTGTGATGCAGCAGATAAAAAAAAGCCAATGGGATTTTGGGCTGCATCAAAAGAAGTATAGTGTCTAGATTGAGGGAAGTTATGGTGCCTATTATATTTTGGTTCGACCTCACCTGGAATATTGTGTCCAATTCTGGACATCACAGTTTAAAAGAAATATTGACAAGCTGGAGGGTGTCCAGAGGAGGGCAACTAAAATAATCAACGGTCTGGTGACCATGCCCTATGAGGAACATCTTAAAGAGCTAGGTATGTTTAGACTGCAGAGGAGAAATTGAAGAGGAGACATAATAGCCATGTATAAATATGTGAAATGATGTCATAAGGGAAAGCAAGCTTGTTTTTGACTGCCCTAGAAACTAGGACTTGAAACAATGGGTTCAAATTACATGAAAGGAGATTCCACCTGAGCATTAGGAAGAACTTCCTGACTGTAAGAGGTGTTCAGCAGTAGAACTCTCTGCCTCAGTGTGGTGGAAGCTCCTTCCTTGGAAGTTTGTGCTTTTCCTGCATGGCAGGGGGATGGCCCATGTGGTCTCTTCCAACTCTATGATTCTATGACTTACATGCAAGTAAAAATGATAGGATTTCCACTTTTGTCCCTCTGGTGGATATGCATGGATAGATAGATAGATAGGGATTTAGAACATAGATTGATAGCAAAAAAAAAAAAACCCCAACCACAATGTCTTTATATTATATCCATCACAATTTCTGAACATCTGGAAATAAAATTTCCTTGCCACAGAAGATCAGATTATTTAAAAGTCCCATCCAAGCAAATATGAATTAAAGTATTATTTCTGTTTTATTCTATATAGAGAATTAACACATGACCAAATCAATCAGTTGTTCCACACAAGATTTTTCTCTACCCTGCACCCTATGTTTTATGACACATTTGACAGTCTTAAACCATGGTGCCATGATGTACTTCCTGCAATGTCCCAGGACAATCATACCAATTAGTTAGAGAACATTCTCAAAAAGCTGAAGAAATTAGTTGAATAATTTTTCCACCTCAAAAGGCATTTTGGGCTAACTGAAGTGCACCACAATGTATTATTATGCAGATTCTTCCATTCTTTAAGGCATGTTCTTGTAGGGAATCTTTCTGCAGAATTTTACAAAACATGAGTACACTCAAAACAATTTGGAGAGTGAAGAATGTTGGTCTGAGTATTCAATCCCAACTAATTCTAGGTCTTGTTCTACAAGGAGCTCTCCATGGGCCTTGTTCTTGGCTATTTGATTTGTACTGTACCTTGCCACACTTTACTTGAATGTCCTTGTAACAGGGATTGGCTACTGTAGACTGCCATATGTTGTTGGCTGCAACTTCCATCAGTACTAGTTAGCAAAATCCGGAGTGATGTATCATATCTGTAGTCTAGACATATTGGGGATTTCAGCTAGTGGTAGAAACTGAGTGACCTAACCCTCATATTATACAAATATTTAGTAATTATATAAATTAAGCATGTTTTTAGGTTTCCCAAGTCTTGCCATTGCTTTGCATCAACCAGAAAAGTTAGAAAGAACTGTTAAAGATTGCAATATGACAGCATATATAAATTGGGGGTGGGGGGAGTGCAATATCTACAATGCAATGAAATTTGGGGAGGGGGGGTAACAGTCACCTTGGTCTTGAATTGTTTTACGAAGGTCTTAATAATTGCCTTCTACTATTTTCAGGAAAACTTTGCTATAATCTCAAAGCATTAGTGACATACTTCATTGCTTATAACAATGGAAGGCATGATTGAGCTTGTTGCTCACTAAAGCTTTGGATAGAAAACTACCTACATAATTTGCCTTATGCTGCCAGTTGTATAAGGGGTGGAATGTACTTTCTTTTAAAAATAAAAACTGGGACTCAAGGCCAGCTAATGGCCCTAATAGGAACCAAGTAATATGCCCAGAATTAGTACAAACCTTAGAAAATTGGAACATTTGTCAGCCCTAATTGCTCACTACACGAAATGCTTTGCAAATGTATTTGCAAGACTGAGTTGTCCATTGATACCTGCCACAAGGTAAATCAAAGAAGCACACCTCATGCAGTGAGTCATGATCTGTCATGCCAAACTGACTGTATGCTCTTTTTCTCAATTAAGAAATAATATGGATTGACATTTAATTTCATCAGAGAAAATCAAGAGAAGGTTTCAAGCACAGTAGAGCCTTATGTCACCAGAGGTAAATCTCATTGAATTCCATGGATTTACTCCCAGTTAAGGATCTTTATAGAACTTCAGCTGTGCAGTGCAGTCTTATACATGTTTATTCAGAAGCAAATGATGCTTGCTCCCAGGCCAATGCAGAGAAGGTTGTAGATTCAATCTGACTTTCCATTACTTCTGTTTTTAAATGAAAGTTATTGGGATTAATAGTTGATTCAAAAAAACACAAGCCTGCTGGTTTATGCTTCTCACATCTGAAGCATTAAAAACAATTCCCATTTAAGCCATGTATTTGGCCCAAATGATTCCATACTACCCATTTCTATCTTGGCAGGGATGATTTAAATGAGCAGCGTACGCACAACATCTGGTTGTGAAGGGGAGCTGAATAACTTTGTGCAGCAGAGGCATGAAATGAAAATGGCAAGCCAGTGTATGTAATTTGGAGGCTCAGGGGCCCAGTTTTCCTGAACAAATCTGGCTAGGCAAACTGACAGAAATAGAGCCAGCTTGAGACATATTAATGTAAGCTAACGTAATTAGCTTCAAAATGAAAGTTAGGCTAATTCAAACAATAAGCATGCACTGCTGGAAGGCTGCAGGATTGTTCCCATATACAGACAAGAATAGTGCTTTACTCACAAGGACAGGGTTTTTTTTTCTAATAGTAGACTTAAACTGGAATGGAAACTTAGGAGTGCAGCCAGTACATGACAGGTGGTAAGAGAGGTATGCGACTCAGCCATCAAACATTTGGAAAGTTGTTTTAAAAGGCAGCTCTTGTAGGGTAAAGGTAATTCTTCACAGTGAGAGAAACTTCATGCATGAAGGATTAGGCTTAAAAATAAGAGCGAGCAATCTCAGAAGGACATCATAGGATATCCTTGCAGTAAGGTAGATAGGCTTCCTTGTTTTGAACTCTTGCTAATAATTGTTATGCCCTCTATCATACTAAAACAGCAATATGAAAGTTCAACTAGTTTAATTTTCTCTAGATGCAACATATCACTACAAACTTCTCATCATTTGCCTCCTCTTCCTTTCAGAATTTGTTTGCCAAAATATCTTTCAGATATTTGCTTTCTAAGGCATAGGTTCTGTCATGGATAACATAGTGGGAGTGTTCACTGTTTCTATTTCTCATTTCATGTTCACTGTTTCTCATTTCTCTCCTGTTTGAGAAAAGTTGCTTTTACAAAACTAAAATTAAGAATCCCTTAGCCATAATGATGGGCAGCCATGCTGGCTTGGATGCTTTGGGAACTGTGGTCCAAAAAAGGAACTTTTCACCATTTCATGTAGTAAAGTAATATGTGATACAAGGGTATGTTTTGGATCCTTGTATGTGTCCCATTCCTTTTTTTTTTTTTTTTTTAGGAGACAAATCATATGACTGGCTTGGCTACACAAGTGAGTCCTATGAAACATACCAGACTGATAATAACTAACAGCAACAGAAGAACATGGGATATAATCTAAAGTTCCCAAAGCCATTCCTGGAACTAATTTCCCTGATAAATGAGGGCTTTGTAATATGTCAGCATTTTCCAACCCGATGCCACTGCCTCCCCTTGATGTACTAGGATTACAATTCCCATAATCTCTCAAACAAAATAATCAAATTGTACAAAAGAATGAAAGTAGTGCTGTATAGATGATCCTGAAATGAGATCTTAATGGCTGTGAGAGCAGACTTTTTTTCACAGTGCTTGTGAATACTTGCTTTAGGCTGCTGGAAAGGATTTGAAAGGTAGCTGACTTTGCTTCTGAAATGCATCATAAGCCTCTGGTCACCAGACACATTTTCTGAGGGATGTGACCCCCAAAAGGATGATAGTGACCTGTGAAAGTATTGTAGTCCAAGCTCCTGCATATGCCTTTTTGTCACCTGTGACTTTCATGGCATGTCTTTCAATGTCCTTTACGGTTGCTATAATAATACGTCTGTGTTAGAAACCTGAAGCTGTGTTTGTCACATGCTTTCAAGTAGGAAAAAACTACACCTCAGCTATGACACAGTATCCCATGATACCCTTTCTTTATCTGGATGTAACTGGCTGAGAGTGGTTCAGCCAGGTATTTTAGTAGCATGCATTTCTTCCACTCCCTGCCACTCCATGGGCCATTAGTTATTCATTATAAGTAGTTAAAGTGTTTTGAGTTTGATAACAAGAACTAACACAGAGGCATGGGATCATTTCCAAATAAGAGAACATAGAATTGGATTATGCTTCAAACGTAATTTAATAATATAGCTAAATTGCACCCATAGTTTTGAATTTTCCAAACAATTTGGCAGCAGTTTTCTTCATATTGTCTGATGATATTAATTGGAAACTAAATATTCACTAATCAAACTTAAGTGTGTGTTTTAATGTGTGTTTAGAAAGATCAGAATATATGTTGTTTAGATTCTTCATATAATTTATACCAAAGAATGCACTGATGACCTCATCAGACGGGGGGAATTTAGCATCCTAGGATGCTTTCAGCCTGTCTTCTGGATGGAGCACCATGTTGGCCATCACATGATATTGTGTGACTTCTAACAGAGACCCTGCCAACAACTGGGGTGAAAGCATTGCTGGAGGTTTTCCACACAACACGGATCGTCTACTGGAAGGTGACGCTTCCCCAATGTGATGGGGGAAGTGTCGCCAAGAGGGAGTTAGCATGGGGTGACAGATTCGCCCCATTGTTCCTCTCCTTTCAACTGGCCTTTGTGATGAGGCCCAGAGACACATTGTGAAACTGTCCTTCAATCTGTTTCTTGTTGAACTTCTTTAGTATGGTTAACCGAAATGTGGGCAGAAGCAAGTTGTCACCCCTATGTTTTGGTATCAGTCTTAATTCTCTCGTTTTCATTCAAAGATTGGTTAAAATGTGATCTGGAAGAGTTTGGTCTGCACTTCCTATTTTTGGTGTCAATTTTTAACAATTTTTGCAGGCCTTTCAGATGACGGGGTTGGTAGGGCATAAAAATAGGAAGATATCCATCTTTTGATGTGATTTTGTGGTTTATGCCATTTGAGAATGTTTTTCTCCATATAAAATATTGGGGAATATTTAAGAAAACTCCACAGTGGGAATGATACATCATACAGAAATACAAGAAAGGGTGTTTTCTGCTATGGTGCCACATTTATGGCACTCCCTACCCTTGTACCTTAGTTGCTGGCAATGTTAACCTCTTTTAAGTGCCAAGTTAAAATGTCATTTTTATTAAAATCTTTGGAGCCTGGCAATCTATTTACCATGTTTTCATCATGTCTAAGGATCTCATCACATAGAGATCCTTAAGCTGGGGGACAGCAATGGCATCCATGGGGCAGTGGGGCAAATCCGTTGGGCAGTGTGGTAAACCATTAGGCAGCACTCCACATCACCCCCTTACCATCACACGCAGAAACCCATTTGTCTCCAGCTTGATCCCGCACTGTCCCTGGCTTACTCTATGAGAATATGGGTATTCACCCATGTTCTCAGGGATGCCTCTTAGCATGCTGCTGAGACAGAACATGCATGGAGTTGGGATGGAGCTCTGCATCATGTGATGGGCTCCATCACACTTCATCCTGGTTGCATCTTAGCAGCATCATAGGATGGGGTTTTTTGTCCATGTGATGAGGTCGCTAATGATTTTGTCTTTCCTTCCTGGAATCGTTTAAAACTGTTTATTTTGTTTTAATTGTGTGCCACCCTGAGATCTCATAACAGAGGCAGGAGGTAAATGTTTTAATAAATAATAAATTAAATAAAACAGGGATTGGGAATGAATATAGCTCTAGACAAAATGTATCTGTCAAGCCTGAAGTTGTTAAAACTTTGAATACTTTAATGTTCTGTGAAAGGGTCTGCTCCTGGGTGCACATGTTTTTCTTGGCTTCTCTTACTCATGTCTGTAAGGAGGAGATAAGAAGTATTGATTTCCTGCTTACCACCAGCTGTGCTTTCTTGTTGCATACAATTATAAGAAGAGCCCTGCTAGATGAGACCATAGGTCCATGTAATTTGGCATTTTGTTTCAATAGTATATGTCACTATATGGGGGCAGTTCAGAAGCAGAACATGAACCTCAGCATGAGTGGTATTGAGAGGTTTTCTGTCTGATAGTTCATGCAGTAGAAACCCAATACTTCTTGATAACTTTATGACTAGTAGCCAGATTAGCATGGTCAACAATAAATGGTACTTCTGATTTTGCTTTGGTTAGATCTCACCTGGAGTACTATGTTCCATTCTGTGCACCACATTTCAAGAAGGATATTGACAAACTGGAACATGTCCAGCAAAGGGTGATCAAAATAATGAACAGTTTGAAAACCAACCCCTACAAGGAATAGCACAGGAGCTGGACATGTTTAGTTTGGAGAGAAAAAGATAGCCATGTTTAAATATTTGAAAGGATGCCACATTGAGGAGGGGCAAGTGTGTTTTCTGCTGCTCTGGAGACTAGATCACAAAGCAATGGATTCAAATTGCAGGGGAAAGGATTTTATCTAAACATTAGGAAGAACTTCCTGATGGTAAGAGCTGTTCGGCATTGAAGTTTTCTGCCTTAGAGGGGGTGGAGTCAGAGTTTCCCAAACTGTGCACCCCCAGATGTTTTGGACTTCAGCTCCCACAAGTCTTAACAGCTGGTAAGCTGGCTGGAATTTCTGGGAGCTGAAGTCCAAAACCACCTGGAGGAGCACAGTTTGAAAAACACAGGTATAAGTTGTAGTATTCGGCCTATTTTTAATAGTAACTCAAGCAACCAGTAACTACAGTATATTTATCCAACATCTACCAATCCCCCATGAGTACTGGTTAACTGAAAATCTAGTGTACATGTTTCTGTCCAAGTTGATAACAAACTTCCTGTATTTTTCCTTCTGAGATCATCTTCATCTTAGATAAATACATATTATCTTACTTGTATGTGCTGTTCCCGGAGCCCTGGTGGCGAAGTGTGTTAAAGCACTGAGCTGCTGAACTTGCAGACCGAAAGGTCCCAGGTTCAAATCCCGGGAGCGGAGTGAGCGCGCGCTGTTAGCTCCAGCTTTTGCCAACCTAGCCGTTCGAAAACATGCCAATATGAGTAAATCAATAGGTACCGCTCCAGCGGGAAAGAAACAGCATTCCATGCAGTCATGCCGGCCACATGACCTTGGAGGTGTCTAGGGACAACGCCAGCTCTTTGGCTTAGAAATGGAGATGAGCACCAACCCCCAGAGTCAAACATGACTGGACTTAACGTCAGGGGAAACTTCTACCTTTTTATGTGCTGTTCATTAGAACGTTGCTCTCATAATTGGGAAACATCACATATTATATATATATATATATATATATATATATATATATATATATATATACACACACACACACATACACACACACACACACACACACATATATACACACCCACACACACACACACACACACACACGCATGCATGCGCGCACACACAGACATATATATATTTACAGAGGAAAAACTGTATGATTTTATCTGAAGCCTAGATGAAATGGTGTGGTGAGGTATGCAAACAGTGCCATTCCTTCTGAACACTGAAGAATAAAAATAATTTGTGTTTAACCCATAGGTTATAAATTCTTGCTTGAAATTTGCTTGAAATAAAAAGGCATTCATTTGACATATATCCAAGTCCCAGCCCATTCCAAAATTGGCTCACGTTATCTGTTCTACTTTCACGCTGATTAGTAAAGGAAAATATAGAGAGCTGAGAATATGAAGTATAATCCTATTTTACTGTGAATGCCCTGAATACATAGTATCTAGCTTGTTAAATGCCTTACAGATATCTTTCCTGTGATCAATGTTATCTTTTTGTGGAGCATCATCTTAAGCTGAAAAGCTGCAAATATGTACCTGTATTTTTCCTGTGTCCTTTTTCTTTGAGAAGGGCCAGTACCAGAAGAAACAAACTGTTATGAAGCATCATCATTTTGTGTAATATAGCTTTACTTGACACAACCAAGCAGACTATTGTATCTTGGCAGCCATATTTCATGCTAGATGTCAGGAGCTTTGGATACTTATTCATAATAGTAACCCTCAAACTTTATCTTAGTGATCTTGCCTCAAACATTATCATGTAGAGATTCTAGGTAAATATTCAAGAATTTTAAGATAAAATAATATGATGGTATAAAATCATTGATATGCTCCTTGGAGTAAGAAGTTGGGAGTTTTGTGGCTGTCCCTTCCTCTTTCCCTAGATCTAGTGTGGTTGGATAAGCATCCCTCCCGTCCCTTCATGCTTTGGATTCCAACTCTTAACACCTTTGCCATTCACTGACCATGCTTATTGGGGCTTCTCAGGGCCCATCTAGACAGGGCTTTAAACATGGGAGTTTTCTTTTAAAAAAGAAACGTGGTTAGGCAGCGTCAGCGCTAAATGCACGCTGATTCGGCTGTATAAAAAGGTTCCCCTTTTTTCCTATTTCTGGGTGAAAGATGCAGAAAGAAGATTGAAGTGGAGGCAGACAGCAGTTCTCCTTTCCACCTCCAAAACAAGAGAGAAGGGAGAGCTTTTTTTTAAGGAAGCCAGGGCAGGATACCTCCAAATTGATCTCTCTTCCTTCCCTGTGAATCCCCCTTAAAATGCTTTGGAAAGTTGCCTCTTGATTCCACTAGAGCAGTAACAGCTTTAGCAAACCACACTTAGGCTCTAAAAATATTTTTTAATTTCCTCTGTTGTGCCCTGATCTATATATTTATTATAGTTGCATGTGCGTATATACAGATCAGTGCATAACCATATTGAGGTCCTGGGGTTTTTTGCCCCTCTCTTTAATCCCACATTTGGCACTGCCTGGAAGTGCCCTAACAGGACAGGGGGATCCCTTCTTCTGAGGAACCTTTCTATTCTAGCAAATTTTAGGGTACTGAGGAATGAAGAATGCCCACCTCTGATGTACTGTCCTTTACTAGATTTTGCAACAGGAGGATTTAGCAACAAGGAAAGAGATGAAAACAAGGGACTGCCCCAGGACTGAACAATGGAATCTGGCACAGTTGATGTCATTTCTGCCCTAAACTTTGTGACCTTCTGAGTGGAATCTTGTTGATGTGTTATCATGACACAAAGGTCACCTGTGTTAACATTATAAGCTTTTTTGATCAAAGTGTAATAGCAGTGGGGTGTGTGGGCTGGACAGCATTGAAAAATAATCTCTGTTGGGGAATAAGCTTGCCCTGCCAGCACCACAGTAGGTAATCTGAAGGTGATTTGTTTTGGATTGGTGATGACTGTAGTAGGAACCTTGAAGAGAAATTTAAAGATAGTGGTGATAACAATGCCTTTGAGATTGTTAAATCCATTTGTGAAGTGGAAAGAGAAAATTATGTTACAATTACATTGCAGTGGATTGTGGGTATTTAATGAAGTAAAGCTGGGGTGGGCAATTGTAGCAGACCCTGCACCAGTTAATTTTCAGCTGAAATCATCTGATGGCAAGAACTTGAAGTTCTACATCTACTTCTAGTTTACATTTCCAGGATTTTCAGTCAATTGGGATGTCAGAGGGAGATTTTGTGATCATATTTTTGGTAATTAATATTTCATGATTTAAGATTGCACTCTATAGACTAAGAATTCAAAAATAGTAATAGTATATTTTTATGGACTCCAGTCTTGTGAAACCAGATGCTTCTAGCCCACAATATCTAATTTTATATATTTTGGTTCCTATAGAATCGTTCCAGCTTTGCAAGATTAGCTTGAATGAAACAGAATTAATTTCATTGAAATGTTCTACCACTTCAGCTGAAATATTTTAATATGACAATTTCTTTTCAGACATTTATATACAGTCCATGAAGATCAGCAGAATTACCTGATATGCCTATAAGATAATTGTTTACTGTACAATAAACACAGGTTTTATATGAACATTTCCAGTGATTTAATTGAGCATTGTCTATATTCCATCTAGCATGGACAAATTCATTCTTTTCCCTTGAAATAAATATGAAACATAATTTTTCTGCCCTCTCCACTTTTGGGCTCATATATTTGATTTTGATTTTCTTTTAAAGTAAAAAAAACCCCTGTTGTTTCTTAAGATCAGTTTTCCTTTTGAACACTGAAACTTTAAGATTGTATACCATAGATTTCTTCTTTTGCACATCCTAGATTATTGCATGGACATTTCAAAATAAATGTGCATTTATTCATTGACAAAAGAAGCTGTATTATTAGTGTCAACCTTTAACCATACTTTCCATGAGCAGAAACAGAGCAGAACAAATTCACATCAAAACAACAGATTTTTTTAAGACCTTATTTATTTTGTAGTCAAAATTACTGTACCTTATCATCAAACAGCTTAGCCAGTCATGTTTAAATATAATTCTGAACCTTGCATGACTTAACCAGGAGAACTCTAGTGGCTGTAGGACTGATAAGGGCAAATCGTACTTGGTCACAAAGAAATGAAGGTGACATTGTTAAGCTGTGACATCAAGTGTTTTATCTGCACTTTCTATTGGTTTCCCCAGCTGTATCTCTGAATAATCAGCACACACATTAAATGTATATTCAAAGTAAGGAGCACATGAAATACCACTAAATTCTGTGGATGAGAGATACAATTAAAGGTTAGGAAAATACATTTGCAGGTGTTCTTCCAAAGAATCATTTTTTCCTTCTAGATTATATTCTTCTTATTTCTTCTTCTGTCATTCAAAATAGAATTAATCCCCCTTCATTTAACACTAATATATCTCAATATTTGATGCTATGGGGGAAACACAACCCACTGCTTAAATTAACAGAGCAAGAGAATGCCAAGTTCTCAGCCTGTTTCTCTCTTGCTTCATGTAGTTCCACGGTTGCTTGAGGCTTCAGTTGTGTCTCAGATTAAGCTCAACAGCTGTGTGTCAAGTAGAATTGTGGAATATGGCCAAGCATTGGCTCACAAATGGTTTCCAGGAAATGAGATGGCACAAGCATCTGATAACTGTATCTCAGTAACTGAGGAAATTGTTACATTCTATCACTGCAAAATCCTTTGCTGTGATAGAATATGTATGCATGTATGAGTCTGTCCTGTTTTATATACTAAAAGTTTTTAGAATTTTACCAAAACAACATTAATATTTAATGTTGTCTCCTCCCTCCTCACATAGGGATGAAATAAATTTTGTCCATTTCACATTTTGCTATATGTTTATTAAATTTGTACCTTCTGAATAGTATGTGAATGGGAATGTTGTTTGTCCTCTGATATTCCTCCTACAATTTTGCAGTGCAATGTACTTATCTAAATAAAAGTTAGACAGAAATGTTTAAATTGAGCTTAGGTTCCTCAAAATATACCTATAAGTATAAGATTAGTGGGTGGGGCAGATTCCTGTATTATACATGGGGAAACGATCTGATTTTTTAAAAAATGATTGGATAGTTTTATTTTCACATATAACTTTGGTCTAGTACTGAGGAAATGGCTGCACATTGATATGTTTGTATCACACGCCATCATTTTTCTTGGCCTGGAGAAACTTAATGAACTGTTTCTGATTTAAGATGTTTATTACAAACAGAACAGCCCTGCTGGTTCAGACCAAAGGTCCAACAAGTCCAGCATCCTGTTTTCCCACAGTAGTCAACTAGATGCTTCCAGGAAAACCATCAGCTGGAGCTGAAGGCAGAAGTTTTTTCTTTGCTACTCTGACTCTTATCCACAGGCACCACCCTGCCTCTGTCTGCACGTGTAAATGTCATTTAACAGCAGGGAGAAAAAACTCCTGATAGATCTGAAGGCAGTAGTCTCTAAAGAAAAACATGAAAATGTTACTGAAAAGTTTATTGTGAAGAGGACAGTTCAAAAAGCACCCACACACTTTGACAGTGATATTCAAGACTGGCATGGATTGCAGAACTGTATGAAACTTGAGGAAGCTTACCTGGTATGGCCCTGGCTGATGTTGATTATTTTTGTTTTGAATTAGTAAAGAGTTTGACTGGTAACATCTACAATCTTAGTTCATTTCACACCAATTTCTATGCAAAAGAGATTCAGATTTTATTTTGACAAAACAGTCTCAAATTTGCCAACCAGTGATGAACCTGCATGAAAATGTCATAAATGTACATTCTAGAAGGGAAAGAACAGAAATTTGAATGAAGGTGCCATTTGATTTTGGTTCCGCTAAATAAAATTTGATGTTTGGGCACTGTGAAAAAAAGTTATTTGTTCATTTATTTATGTTCCACAGTAGGACCCAAAGTGACTTTAAAAACCTAATGTAATTCTAAAGGATGTTATTTTTTGAAAAGCATAGCAGACATATATACAGACACATACATGGTAAAAGTGCCTCCATATCCTAGAAACAATTTGGAGTAAAAAAATAAATGGAGGGGAGGAATATCCCATCTCCCCCCAGTCAACTGAAGGGCTGATGTGGCCTTCCAAAAGTTTCCCATCTCTGAGTTAAGTTATAGTAGAGAGATTATAGATATACAAAGACCTATGTTTCCTTTGTTACTGATAGCATGATAGCATGAGAATAAATTATGATGAAAAGATAAACCTGAAAACACGACTAAAGGTTTTATTGCAAAAAAGATCAATTAGAAATAATTCCCCAATTATAAATCACTTTAAAAGTAAGGATCAATGAGGATTCCAGACTTTTTAAAATGGTTCCAATAAATGAGGCATTCTAGTTACAAGGGATCCAATGTTTAAGTAACAATCTTCTTCCATAATGGAGCATGCCTTTGCCAGAAGGCACATAAGTACAAGATGTGTCAACTGAAATTATAAGAAATGTGTTTTATTCTGGAGTTATACTATCTAACCACACCTACATCTATTGCCACATACTAAAAATTTAAATATGCAGCTGTGAACATGTCTTATCTGGACCAACTGTTTCACAGCCAGGATTAGACAGGTGTGCACTCAAGTGTGAGCAGTTTAAATGTAACATGAATTTTCTTTATTGGGTTAGTTGTTCTTCTGGTGTTTTGGATCTCATGATGTCATTAAATAGCTATTACAAACGTAAAGTGCCTAAAGTGTTATAAAATTTAAAATAGAGAAACTATATTTGCAGTAACTATATTTTCTGTATTTTTTTGGATGCGTCCTGAAATCAGGTTCACCTTCTCAAGTATATTGGTGCATTCTGTTACACTGTACACATATTTTTTGTGATGCAGGACATTCACACAGGTACACTCATGTATTCACTGAACATGTGAGGCAAAGGGTAATAAGAGTTTGAAAAGGAATACTGAAAATTTATCCAATTCATGGGTGATGAAATTATTTAACAAATAACATTTGCTATGGCAGGGCCATCATTATATGATTTACATATATCAAACATACATCTAAATTTTTCTGGAATTGAAATGCTTATAAATACATTTTAATCAATGGGAAAATAACAAAGAAGTGTAAAAATGTCTACACATGAATTGGGGAAAGTAAGTATAAAAACACACAGGGATTTCTATGCCGGATGAGGAAGAATATCCTGAAGCCCAATTTGGAATTTAAATGCTGGTGTAATTCTGAAAAATGAAAATGACATAGTCAAATGTTTACTTCCTTATTCTCTGCCAGCCATACCACCTGTTTTTTGAAATACACAATTACCAGGCAATCTAGTGTCTCTTCCTTATGCTGTATATGAGAAAACCCTTAATGATAGTGCCTTTGCAGTTGGGAATGATGTACTATGTGTGTTCATAGAGTCTCTTGTACATGATTAGGGCTAATCAGGGTTCATACACATATAGAGGAGCTCCAGTGCACTGGCATTTATAGTCATGCTGTGCCACTTCACATTAATATTGAAGCTATAGTTCCTGAGAAACATAGTTAGTGCACAAATCAGTGGCCAACCTAGCAGGGAGGGGCATAGAATGATAGAGGACCAGATGAAAAGATGCAGCTCAACTCCCCTACCTGGAAATCAAATCCATGGAGTGTAACTGAGTGAAATCCCCTACTATTTTTTTTTTACTGTCATTTCATATGAGTACAAGGTTCAGTTTGTTTCCAAGTCTACAAATCAAGAAGATCATTCATTCATTCACTCTTACCTCCTCCCCACCCCATTACCAACCTGAGCTGAGATACACAGCAAGCCACAATATTAAAACAAATATCACACAGATTAAAATATACCAATATCATTGAAAAGTCATTAAACTATGACATTAAAGTATTCACAAAAATGTTAAAAAGCAGTACAAAACAGTGTTAACAACACTTTTTTTAAAAAAGAAATCATCCCCAAGACTCTTTTCCTCTTAATGGGTGGACAACAAGGGGTGGTCCAGTCTGTCCCATCCAGGTAGAGTTTTCTAAGCCACTGACATCCTACCAGATAAGACTTTGATGAAGGGAAAACGAAGAGAAGTGCCTCTTCACTGATCTGAGATACTTGACAAACTCATATGGGAGAACACTGTCCTTAAGATAACCTGAAACTTGGGTCCTACTGTCTAGAACAGTGGTTTCCAACCTTTGGTCCTCCAGGTATTTTGGACTTCAGGTTTCACAATTCCTTACAGATGGTAAGGTGACTGGGATTCCAGGGAGTTGAAGTCCAAAAGAACTGGAGGACCAAAGGCTGAGAACCACTGGTCTAGAGCTTTATAGGTTTAACCAACATTTTGAATTGTGCCCTGAAACAGAATGATATCTAGTGGAGCAGTTTTAACCAGGAAAGACATCACAATCAACAGTCTGTCAAAAGCATCTAAAGATTACTGGCCAGTATTTATGGGTCAGGAGTTTCATTTTGCTTACTGTACTGTATCTGATAGGAAATAGAATACTTATCAAAAACTTTTCTGAAGTTAGTGGCCTCAGATCTTTTTCCTTCTTGATCTAGAGTATACAGCAATAAACTCAAAAGGGATGGAGCCTGCCGGATGTCATTAGGGAGGGAGTTCCACAGCCAAGGAGCTACCACTGAGAAGACCCTGTCTCTCGTCCCCGCCAGCCGCACCTGTGAGGCTGGTGGGACCGAGAGCAGGGCCTCCCCTGAAGATCTTAAATTACGTGGTAGGTCATAGCAGGAGACACGTTCGGACAAGTAAGCTGGGCCGGAATAGTTTAGAGCTTTATAGGCTAAAGCCAGCACTTTGAATCGTGCTCAGTAGCTAATCGGCAGCCAGTGGAGCTGATATAACAGAGGAGTAGTGCGCTCCCTGTACGTCGCTCCGGTTAACAACCTGGCTGCCTCCCATTGGACTAATTGAAGCTTCCAAACAGTCTTCAAAGACAGCCCCACATAGAGTGCATTGCAGTAGTCTAATCGGGTTTAATGCTTTATGGGGCAGGATTACAGAGGCATCTGGCTATATCCCTGAATGATTCTCACAGATCTCAGTGCTGAAATCATCATTTGCATCTAGCTACAGGGATGTAGCCGGATAATTTTGGCTAGGTCTCCAAGAAGCATGCGATTACCATGTGGGGGGCTTCAGTGTCTGGTCAGTACTTTGGATGAGGGGCTAGCCAATAGAGGTGTGCAATTAGGCCAAAAGGTATGCTATTTTGGGGTCCATTATCAGCATTCTGTTTACTGGGAAGTTACTTGAATTGGGAAGGGTGTTGCCGTTTTCATTCAGCAAAGATTCGGCCCATTGGCTACAATAGGAAACTTTAAAGGCTCAATCCTCAGTCATTTTAAGGCTTATATTCATGAAACCTACCTCAGTTTTAGACCCCATTTATAACCACAGACCTGCCAAGTTTTAAAACAATTCACCAATCTACTGATTTTTAAAGAATTATTTTAGGTTTTAACCATAATTTTCTTTAAATAAGACAAACTGCAAGAAAGAGTTCTGGGAATTGCAGTCGCCATTTGTGTCCATTCTCAGCCAGTCAGAACATGGACACAACCAGGCATTTTATTGGCTGAGAAACAGAGAGAAATAAAAACTTCAACTCATCATGCTCCAAGAGGAACTCAGAGACTTTTCAATGTCCACCCCATGCAAGTGCTACTGAGAAAGTGAGTTCCCAGCAGGGCCCTCTCTGGCGGAGGAGCCTATTAAATTTTCCAAAAAGAAATGGGTGGATGCTGCTGCTGTTGCTGGTGAGGGAGAAAAAGATGCTACAGTTAATCCCATCTTCTTGGAGCCCCGACAGACCCCTGCCTCAGGTATCTTGCAGACTTAATTCTTTTGTCTCCAGGAGATGATAAGATCAGACTCTTGCAATCCATTTTGCCAGGCTTTGCAGCACCTTCCTTCTTGTTCTGTTTTCAGAGATTATATAAAACGGACCACCGAATATTACAAATCATTTTTGTTCACACTGATTCGGGCCCAATCTTACTAGCCAATGAATGTTGCCAGACCTACATTCCTTGCACACTAACATGCAACAGAAATGATATGAATGCATGATTGCTGCACTGTGAGCCAAAGTGCATGTTGTATTTGCATTGTTTTGGCTCAGTTTGTCTTATGGTCTGAGTATGTGGGAAACTTCTCCCCCCATTATAGCAAAATGACTCTTTCCAACCAGAAATACTTCTGATCTGCCATATATGTTTTTCCCATGCACATGCATGTACATTCTCACATATTGCAAGTTATAACAATTATTGCCAGTCATACCAATCAATTACAGATTATTAGATTTTTGGTAAGCAGCCAAATCAAATATTTGTCACTTGAGTTAGTTGGATGGCCATTGATAAAAAAAACAATCTCTCTGCCCAGTTTTGACAGAGTTCTTGTAAAGTCAGAACATGACCTGAATCATTGGAGAGAATATAAGGACAAGTTGCCCCCTCCCTGCTTATCTGCCATAAATTTTAAAAGAAATCTAGTTATAGCTGTAGCCTGTCTAAATGAACAGGGATCTGAATGCCACTAGGGAGAAACATGACTCATGCCTTTTCTTTGTGAATTTGATTAAGTTTCTCTCCTCAAACTGACAACAAAGTCATTGCCCAGATTGATGTTCTCTCTGTCCCATGTTCCAATAGAATTTAATCTTTGATTTATTACACTTCCTGGGACATATGACTCACCTATTTTGTTGTGCAATTGTTTTCACTAGCTATTCTACTGCTAATTTAAAACCTAAAAATGTAGGGCACGTTCTATCTAAAATTAGTATGCAAATGAATCTTGTAGAACCTAACTGGGAGAATGAAGTTGATAGCATAGTCTCCTTTTTCAGGTATATCTGAGAAAGTACACCAAAGGCTTGTCTACATTCACAAAACCCCACAGACACACCCTGATTGGAAGACTGAATGTTCCTAAGACTCACAATGGTTTTTTTGGCGAATATCATGAGATTTTTAAAGGTTTAATCTAACTTTGCCTTGTTTTAGGCAAAGTGGAAGATACTTTAAAGTTTGCTGGAAAGTTCGAAGTATCATGTGGCTTTGGGGCAGTCTGGACGGGGGTTCGGGTCCAATTCAGCCCAATCAGCTATCCAAACTAGGTACTGGTGCCATCATCCTTTACCTTCACTCATTAGGAGTAGGTTAGATCCAGATGGCCCCAGTAGATCGGATACAGTTCTGGATCATTTGAACAATGACCCCAGATTCTACATGAATGTGTTGGATCCAGGGCTGCTTTCAGCTAAACTGCCTTGTGCAGATGAGCTGTTAGTCTGTGAAAACTTATGCTAGCAACATTGTTCTCTCAGTTAATCTCAAAGGTGCTAGAACATTCCTTTGCATAGTGTTATTTCAGACTAACATGACTAAAATTAAACACTTTTCAGCTTCCAGATTTGTCAAACTGCAGCTGAAAATAGTGGTACTTAACATTTTTTTGGTGGAGTATGGTCTTAATGAATGAGTATCTTTATTGATGGCAATGTGTCATACGACTTCTTGCAGAATATTTCAGTCTTTGAGTTTTACCTGGCATAACTTATTTCACAACTCCCACTCCACTTCCCAACAAATATTGGATTATAAAGCTCTTTACATGTGACAGTGGAAAAATGTAAAAACTGCAAATGGATTGTTGTTTTCAGAGTACCCAAAAGGAGCATATTCCCATCTGATGAGACTCAATAGCATTAAATCCTAGCACAAGCTGGCTCTGGGTTGAGCTAATGGTGATCAATAAAAGCTACATTTCATGGGCTTCAGGGGAAAGAATGTGAGTTAGACAAGCAATGTGCAGAACGTTTTGCTTAAAATGATGTCATCTAAAAGCCTTCTTGTTTACTTTCTTGCCCTGTGCCAAAAGCAACGAACACTTTCTAAAATAGAAATGCTGCAGAGCTGAATGGGATTGACACAGTTACCAGCCACCCACACTATCAATTCAAAGTTCAACAATTCAGTCTAGAATTATACTTTACTCCAAACAGAATGTTAGCATCATCTAGCACATAATTGCTTCTTTTCTTCCTTTGTTTGTTCCTAGAAGGGAACTTGCTTAAGTAACAACTCTCATGCAACTTTCACTAGGTTAGTTTTATTCTTTTTGAACTCTTTGAGGTGCTGCCACTTCTTTTAAATGATGTAAAAGTACGCATGTTTAATATTGTGTAGCTATTTTCTGTGCAGAAATACCGATAAAGGATTGCAGAAATAAGAGGGCAGTGAAATATTTTTTTTAAAAAAATCTATAGCTAACTATTTTGATTTAAAAAATGTAAGTCAAATTTCTGTGTATGATTTTGTAGCAAATATGCATAGTATCCATCTATCTATCCGTTTGTTTGTTTGTTTGTTTATTTATTTATTATTTAGTCACTACCACTGCCGAATTAACTTTAAGACAGCAACTGTCCACCAGTCTATCAGCAACAGCAAGAGAGATAAACCCTGTGCAGCTGTTTAGCTATATGTGTTAAGCAAAGGGAGGAAAGCCTTTCCCAATCTGGCATCCTCTACAACTTTCAACATTTCTGCTCAGGTTTCGTAAGTCTTAAAATGAATAATAATAAAAAACACTAGATGCAAATAAAGGGATTTTAAAAAAGGAAGTGGGCTGATTGGGTGTGTATGTGTGCATACACACAAGTGTTTCCCACTTTTAACCCCAAATTAGCCAGTTTGCATAAGACTAGAGTGAATGGCCTAAGGTCATTTACAAGCTGGCTTATTTGGAGTTCTGATAGACTGGAGATATGAACCTAGGTTCTCTCTAAGGATTCAGCATAATGTAAAAGTTAGAGAGGTGGACTGTGGGAGATCAAGATCAAGTCACAACTGAATATTGAAACTGAAAGCCTGACCTACCTCTCTGGAATCAAAGTGGGGGCAGGGGGGAAGCCATATAAAGTGCTTCAAGATTACTGGAGAAAATGTCAGGTTATGGTATCAGGAAAATGTTATGGTATCATTTTTATCAGCATCATTACCATCACCATCAATCACTCTATTATATTGTCCCATAATATCTTCCCATAGATCACTCTGTGATGACCCAATAAGTGTTGTTACCCAAGGCAATCTTCCATTCCATATACAAAAGCTGGTTAGCTAGCAGTTGAATCTGACTTCAGAATTGGACTTTAGATCCCCAGCACATTTGTGGGCAAACAAAGTAGCTTAGAGGATACAGGCAGGACCATAGCCAGAAAACATTTGGGGGGGGGGGGGGGTGAAACATTTTTTTTTTGGCAAATCATGAAGAGTAGTTCCATAACACAAAATAATTTAGAAATCAGGCTCCAGCAATAAACCTCAGTGAACACTCAAGACAGATTAACTCCAGTGGGATTTGGTTAATCAGTTAAACTTCATGAGTAAACCAGTTTTTTAAAAAACTGAATTTTTTTGGGGGGGGGGAGTTGAACCCCTAACCCCTCCCCTTAGCTACAACCCTGGACAGGCCAAATGGCATGGTGGACACACAGCATGGTGTAAACACCTTAGTCCTCCAAAAGAAGCATATGACCAGGGAGTTTCCAACATGTGCCCTAATTATGCCTAATGCCGAAGCTAATTTGGTGACATATCCCAGATGGGACAGTGGGATCTCCTTTGTTGGAGGCCTATAAACAGAAGTTGAATGCTTACCTTGTAGGGATACTTTAGCAGTGGTTTCATGCACTGTCAGATTAGACCAGATTATCTATGACAACTGTTGCATTTCTATGATTTGATGAATCTAAGTGTGAGAGAATGTATAGCGCAATCATGTCCTATCTCTGAGCTTCCTGTAGGTATCTAGTCAGTCATTGCCCACAGTTGGCCACATTAAAGAGAATTTTGATCAAAAGTTAACATGGCTATTTCTCATCTTCAGAATCAGAGTAGTATCCTTTTACTCCGGAAGTGTGGTGGGGAAAAAAGGTTATTGTCATCATGTCTACTTGTAAGCTTCCTTCCCACAGACATCTGTTTCTCCACAAAGGAAAGCAGGATGCTGGATTAGACAGGATGTTGGTCAGATCCAGAAGGGGTTTTCCTGTCTTTTCATGTGCTCAAATACCAGCACAATATTACCCAGCTAGGTTTAATTCTCCTTGGATACAATTCCTTACAATGGCGGCACAATGAGAGTAAACCATCTTGTTCTTTATTTGTGTATATACACTAGTAGACCAATTCTTTAATACTCAGACAAAACCATATGAGATTTGTAATTAAACATCCTTTCCACCACCCTGGTAATATGAATACAGGCAGATTTTTTTTCTTCTGTGTATTTACATCTCCCTTTGACCCAATAATATTGAGGGATTTTATGCACACTTCAAATGAATTCTTTATATTTTAAGAACTTAGGCTAGATAAACAATTTCCCAGTAGGCTAATGCCATTTTTATTTAGTTTATTGTGTCAGGTTACAAGGTCCTACCACTGAAGCCATGCAGCATAATTTTCAGGATAGTAATAAGATTATCTATTGTACAAATCCTGCCATTTTTGTGAATAGATGTCAGTACCTCAGAATTTTTATTCACTTTTATGCCAAAGACATGCTAATATTTTTAAAACACATCCAGATGTATCTACTTTCTTTAAATGTCAATAGCAGCCTTTTGAAATGCTGTTGGTTGCAGTAAGCATGCTTACTGGTGGAGAAGGAGGGGGACTTAAGGAAATCTTCAGAATGTTTAAAATAGACTGATAAGTGGATCAGGTTTTCTGTTGTAATAACAGCTAACAGTTGAACTGTAAAGATCAAGGTCATTTGACCCTATTAAAGCAAGTGTCCTGGAGAAGATTTATTATCAGTTTTTGGGCTTTCTTTCTTTTGTTGAAGAACTTTTGTTGAAGTTGGATAAAGACATTGTGATATAACACCTTTATTACTAAACTGGCAGTTCTGCTGATTTAGGGTGTAGTCCTTTCCCCATGAAATTAGCTAGTTGATAGTTATTATATTTATATGCCAACTTTCTAATAAAAATGTCCAGAATAAGTAGCAACAAGAAATCTCCCCTTAAATAGAACACTTTAAAGATCTTAAAGTTCCGGTTCTTTATGATCTCCCTCCCAATTGAGCTGGATGCCCCACACCATTCCTTCTTGAACATGATTCTCTAGTACATTCTGCATTCCTGAAAGATACATAAAGTTAAACAAGCCAGCCTTATAACGATAACATTTAATATAGGCCAATGAAGAAGAGAATGGCTAGATCCAAGTGGAACTCACTTCACAATATCTGAATTTATTGCTTGGCTCTGCCACCTAAAACTTCTGGTCAATGATATTGTGACTGGAACAAACAATAGGACCAAAACATCAAAACAAGCATGCTACTTTGGATGGTTCAGGAAATAAAGAGGGGGGTACCACCTTGTTAATTCTTTGACTTCTTAGAAGCCTTAGATATGACAGCTACCTGGAATAACTAATGGACTGAATAGTAATTTGAAAATTGAAATTAAAGCCTGAAAATTGAAGCTTTTCACTATGTGGTTTCTAGGTCTGAAAATTAGGCTGGTGCCTTAATTTGGATGGTATGGTACTGCCCCTGAAAACAGGTATCTCAACTGGGAGAAATCTTCAATTCAAAGCTATCATTGGTGGATGGGGTATCTTGATATCAAAAAGTGCTTATGGATAGCTAAATAGTAGAATCTATTACTATTGCTGAACTAGGATAACTTGACATTATTGCAATGCACTCATTTGACTTCATTTGAGAAGGTTCAGAACAAGTGTTAACAGGGAGCAATAGGGACCTTTCACACATGTATATCAAGCCCACTGCACCAATTTTGGAATCTCTGCAGTGGGAATGCTGGATCACTGGGTCCAGATCCCCTGCACATCAATGTATAAAGTCCTAAATGGCTCAGAACTCAAGTACTTTCCTAGTATCAACATCTTCAGGATTTTAGATTGACAGAGGGAACTTTGCTTAGGGACTCTTGAAGTCTCATGGTCTGTAGACAATACTACAGGTAGGACATTTTTGGAACCTCAGATTTGGAACTCTGTTTGATCAGAATTTGATTAGCCAACACACTCTTATCATATAGTGTAAATTATTTGTTTGAACAAACTTTGGGGCTATAAGCAAGTGTTTTATTTCCTCCTGCTCTTCCATTTTTGTTTGTTTTGATTCTCTGCAATGTTTTGATGTACATAATTAGATATTTGCAATTCATGATTTTTAGGTCTGCTAATTGCCCTGAACCCCTGTGAGGAAGCATGGAAGCATGCTAATCAAATAAGTTAACAACAAACAGATCAATAATAACAACACAACTTGTGAAGTTACCTGCATAATATGTGATAAAATGTGTAGGGTTTATTTGTTTGTTTTAAGCATGAAAGACTTGGAAATTTTCAGAGTTTTTCTTTACAAAGTATTTACTGTATTGGGAGTTGATTTTGTCAGTTGGCAAGCAAAAACTGTTAACAAAATATTTTCAGACAAGCCATCTAAGTAGGTTTGTTATGACTGACTAGAATCTAAAGTACATGATATCAAGATGAATTATTTGTTATGGTTATTCTTCTAACTTCATTGTGCATGCTGAAGAAGAACACAGAGATTAGAATGTGACACCATTTACCTAGTGTTCACAAACTGTTATTCTGTACAGGAATACACATAAGGTTTTTGCAAAAAAAATCATGCTAAAAGCTAAAAAAAACAAACATAATTTGAACACCATCTTTCACTTTGTACATTGTTTCCAGAAACACACCAAGTTTGGGTTCAGGTAACGTTTTTGCACAAAGACGATACATTTTGCACAAAAAAATATATTGTTCGAAATAGTGTTTTTGTATGGAAAGAAGCCTCCGGTGGCTCATGTGTTAAAGCGCTGAGCTGCTGAACTTGCAGACCAAAAGGTCCCAGGTTCAAATCTGGGGAGCGGAGTGAGCGCCCGCTGTTAGCTCAAGCTTCTGCCAACCTAGCAGTTCGAAAACATGCAAATGTGAGTAGATTAATAGGTACCACTCCGGCAGGAAGGTAACGGCGTTCCATGCAGTCATGCCGGCCACATGACCTTGGAGGTGTCTACGGACAACGCCGGCTATTCGGCTTAGAAATGGAGATGAGCACCAACCCCCAGAGTCAGACACAACTGGACTTAACATCAGGGGAAACCTTTACCTTTACCTATGGAAAGAAGAAGACTGTCGAGTATGTTTGAAAAAGTGAGAGCAAATTAGCAGATAAAGCTCTGCATGTTGAAAGATAATTACTTGTGTTATTTGTTTTAAAAAGTTCAACATATTTCAGCCACTAACAGAGTTTGCCTTCTTCAGTGGCTTCATTAAAAGAATAGAAATAGAATTCAATTTAAAACATTAACACAAACAATTCCAAATTACTGTAGATACACTCTAAAAGCGTATAGATTGCATTATTCTACAAAACGCAGCGCACATTCCTTTTTGGTGTGGAAAACACCTTTGTGTTCATGACTTTCAGGAAGAGATTTTATTTGCATGAAAAATTGGTGATGATTTTTGTAAAGGTCTTCTGTGACACAAAAAAGGATTTTACTCATGAAAAACAGAAAAGTTGTGTGCAAAAATTCCATTTTTGCACCCAGAAAAATACTGCAACTCTCTTCGCTTATGTACACACGTTGACTGAATTTATACTTCAGTTTACAACAGCCACATACATACAAAAATCTGCAACAACAAAAAGGAATGTTTTGAAAACAATGACTGAAATAATGCATTGTCAGGAGACATAGCTGTAAGTAAGGAGCTAAGTTATTATAGCTCCCTTTGTTGACCCCCCCCCCCTTAATGAGGTGCCTGGGAGAACAGTGCTAAACAAAGACATGTGCAGTTCTTTTTCAGCAACAAGGTGCTTTGTGACAGGTAGCTGAGATTCCTTGTGTCCACCTGTTACAAAGCTCCTCTGTGCTAGGAAAGAGCTGGTACGTCTTCACTCACTGCTGCACACTTCAGCTCCCCAGAGATCTCTGTACTATGGAAGAGTGACAGTTGTCCGGCTGCTAGTGGTGCATCCAGACTGATTAAAAGACCAGAAAGTTCTAGATTTAATTTTTGTTCCTCCCCATTTTACTTTGGAGACCCATATACATGTTGTTTCTCAGATTTTTTTCTGTTAGCTCCTGGTAAAAATCAGAGACTTTTATACCAACTTTCCAAGTTGGTTAATTCATTCAAGTGGTTAGAAGAGTTAGACTACTACTTGAGGGATCCAAGTTTAAGTCCCTGTTGAACCCTGGAAATTTTAACTTGGAGCAGTCAGTCTCTTTCAGCTTTCTACTTGACAGAGCTATGTGCTGGTGGATAAAAATGCAATAAATAATCCCTAGAAATTACTGAGGCAAACATAGATTGCTATTTTATTTTATTGCCAGCATGCTTAAGTTCCCAAATAACATTATCATACAATAGTAATGACTGAACCATAATATGATTTTAAAATTTCCTCTCAAGGATAACAGTTTCAACAACAGAGAATAAAACAACCTGATGAACTACAAGAAGCTGTATTTGAATATGGTGGCATGAATGTGCACAAACTTCATACAATAGAGTGCATCATTTTTGCCTTCAGATGAATAAGGAAATAAGGTGGAATGCCGCAGTTAATCATCATTTCTTACTATGGCTGAGCACAACATATATACAATATACCTTGTCTTTTTTCCAGAGTGAGATCCAAAGCAGCTTGGAGAAATGCTAAAAGAAGCAACTCCCCAAAAAACTCTGATAATAAATCATACAAAAGTTAAAACACAATTAAACAATTTGTCATATTAAAATGCAATTGAACTTTTTATAAAATGCAAAATACAATGCAATCTTTGCAATTTCAGTTTCATTTATCCATGTCTGACAAAATATGTCATCTCTAGGCATTTTGTAGATTCTCCAGCATGATTCTATGGTATTCTTGTGCCAGAGGTCCTTCATTTCAATAGGCTTCATGGTTATCCACAGTTTCTCATGAAATCCAGGAATGTATCCCCCATGGAAACAGAACAGAACACAAAAATGACTCCTTACTTAATCAGTAAATACCTTTTTTTGAATAGAAAGGCTTTCCTGATGTGAAACCAAGCTCCACTGAATGGAGTTCCACGGTGTAAGAGCAGCCACCACAATGGCTCTCTCCCATTTTATTATCAGATGGGCCTGTGATGGTGGTAGAACTGACAGAAAGCACTCCTCTGGGGATCTCAAAACTCTGGCAGATTCATAAGGTGTGACAGATATATCAGAGAGTTTGGATTTTATGAGTCATAAATAGCACTTTGAATTATGCCCAAATATGAATCAGTAGACGTGAAGCTGTTTAAAGTGAATTTATATGTTCCATGTAGCTGGCCATTCAGCCTTCTGCCCACAGCATTCAAAACCTGCTGAAATTTGAAACAGGTTTCAGAGGTAACTTAATGGAGTGTATACGTGGCTTCATAACAGAGCTTCATACTTTTGGTTTTTTAAAAGCAATGAAATTTCTCTGGACCAGTTGTCTTAAAATGGTGTAATTAACTGTGGCTTCCTAGGTTATGCTTGTCATCACTTGTTAAACTGGAATTTAATTCTTTTAAGAGGACCCAAATAACTAAAAATATACAATAGATCTAATATTTAGTGGATTCAAAAGAACATAATTTAAATACCCAAGTTTTGTTATTTTTTTAAGTCTTTACCTAACATTGAAAAGAGACCACCTAAGAGGGCATGAGGCAAACTCAAAAGGAAAGGAAAGTATTATGTAACCAAGTTCTATCACTCATTCCTTTGGACACTAACCATTGGAGCCGTGCCTACATGGAAAATTCTAGACTATGTTTCTGGGCCTTTTTATATGGTCCAAAAAAGTTTCCCTTTTATCCCGATTTTGGCCAAAAAATGTGCATATTAGCATCACTGTATATCTCTGCACTGACCAAAAACATGTGATTTCCTTCCCTCCCCCCTGTGGAGACATGTCCACTTTTAAAAAGCTCGATACAGCCAATCAGCTGATTGGGTTGTGAAATGGATACACAGTTGATTTAAAGGAAGCACAAATGGAGACTAATTATAACTCTCTGAAACTCTTTATTTTAAACTATAATACTAAACAGAGCTTAAATAAACAATTAGAGGAAGGGAAAAGTTCGGCAGAATTTTTTAAAAAATTCACTCTACTATGTGCACATGCAAATCTGCTTATATTTATATTAAGATATTTGCATGTGCGCATATATGATTCCATACATAACAGGTAATTTTTTAAAAAAAACTTCCACCGGATGTCCCTTGTCTGCACTCTATCTTGTTCCGAGACAGATGAGACCTGTGAGGACAGTGGGAGAAGAAATCCTGGGACCCACAAGTCTGTGTGGAGACCTGCTCTTAGGTCCTGCATTTATTTGCATTTATCTTAAACCTGCCTTTTCGTGCTGAAGTACCCTCAGTGTACCGGCACCTATGGGAATTGATAGATGCCAAATAAATTAAGTTTCTGGTTGCTTGTAAGTTACTATTAAAATAGGCCTAACTAATACTATACCTCGGGGGTGAAAAGGACAGGAAATAAATGCTTGGAATAATAATAATAATAATAATAATAATAATAATAATAATACTTCATACTATACCATATAATACTGTAAATTCTATATTGATTTGATATTAATATCAAAATACAGTAATTAAAATAAAATTAAGACAAATAAAGATAACTTATTTTAATGTAACAGTTTTGCTGTATTATAAAAAGAGCTTTTTAAATATTTTTAAATAAAGCATTCTTTAATTTTTTGCCAGTTCCTAGAGAGTTTTGGTTGCCTGAGTTCCGGCTATTGGAGAGTCTGATGTATTTATACTTTATGTCTTTGGAACATAATCCATCTTGAAAAAACAGGATGGGTATCAAATAAAGTGTATGTGTGCATAAAGGAACTGCAATGCAATTTAACAAGCTTGTTCTCCCTTACAATTCTAGCTTCCAAATGGCAAATCTTTACATTATTTGATTTTAGTCAATTTTCAGAGTAGCAGATTTCGCAATTGTTGTACAGTTACCAAAATCGTCTTTATTCAAAAATGGCACACAGTTAGTACATCAAAGAATAATCAGTCAAGCTTAAACATGCCAGGCTGTGCTTTAGATGTGTTTTCTCTTAAGGGATTTGTAATTAAATACAACCTATGTGCACTACACTCAGAATGTAAAGGAGAGCAACGGTAAATATAGGTGTCAGAATACTCTTAACACTGCAATTCTTTTATTTCTAAGTGAAATGGTAATTTCATTCTTAATGCCAAAGTAAATATTTAAAGACAAAAGTAACCTAGAGGTTCAATCCAGGACAGGATTCTAGCACGGTTGGCAAAGAAATCTACGCTCTTTTCCTGGCACAGTATAGCCTTGGTCCTTACCAGGCCTACTGAATCCACAGTTTATGTTGAAAATTAGGGAATGGTTATTCTAATGGGTTGCTAATTTACAATATAAATTGCAGGTGGGTATAGGGGATCAGGGGGGATCAGGACTGTAGCAGGAAGGCATTAGGTTTTCTTTCCCATACCTATGATCCTAATCCATATTGGAGCCTTCAATTTTCTCTAGAGTAAAATAGAGGGACTAGCTCTTACACTGGGGCTGTAATCTTATATTAAGGGTACACTGTAGAATTAATGCAGTTTAATGGCACATTAACTGCAATGGCTCAATGTATAACTGAAATCAAGCTATTTTATCCAGCATGAAACATCTAAATCCCATATGTTTTATAATGTATACTGTATTTAACTGTTTGTAATAGATTTTATATGCTGTTTGTTTTTAATGATGTGTCGGCATCAAATTGTTACCAATTGTACGCCGCCCTGAGTCCCTTCGGGTGAGAAGGGCGGGATAGAAATATTGGGAATAAATAAATAAATAAATTCCTCGGCCGGGGGGGGGGGGGTTACTAGAAATACTGCTACCACGAGTTCTTGTTAAATTTGGTACATTTTAGATATTTCATATAATGATTTAATCCTATTCCTGTTAGTATACTGAATATATTATCATAATTTGTTTAAAATGTTCCTGTCTTTCTGTTTTATAATCTGTAAAAGTCATCTGAGGCATATTTTTCTTCAAAAGTGACTTTTTAATAAATGTAAATTTAAAATAATGTGATGAGCCATATACAGTATATACATATATATAAAATTGAGAAAACTGTAGGCCAGTTCCTCATATGGTGCAAGTCAGCTCACACTTCACGGGAGATTATGAAGGTAGGTAGATTGATATTAGCAGACCCAAAATGTCACTTTGCCATCTGTGATTAATTGCTAAATGCAACCTGAATTGCTTGGATCACTGACCTGCAAAAGCGGCAGTATACCTAATAAGGTTTTTCTAGTAGCCATTGCCAAGACATTTTTCCCTCCCTGTAGGCTACTTTTGGCTTCTCTAGATGAATAACTGTGTTTCATCATCCAGTGACAGTTGTTCAAAAATCTGCTGCCTCTTAAAACATCTCTTTGTTAATCGCCTTTTTATTACATTTAATTGGCTAATATATGAACAATGTGCCAAAAAGGGAAACAGGTATTTAAAACATGGTTTCAACTTTTTATTTCCAGCTACAGCACAATTCTTTAAGAAATGCCGCCCTCAACATCACCACCGCAGTACGCTCCCCCTGATGGAGGATGGGGCTGGGTCGTGGTCTTCGGAGCATTCATCTCTATTGGATTTTCCTATGCATTCCCCAAAGCCATCACAGTGTTCTTCAAGGAAATACAGGAGATCTTCGGTACATCGTATAGCCAGATAGCGTGGATATCATCTATCATGCTGGCAGTCATGTACGCAGGAGGTACCTGAAAAACTTTTAAGTTAGTTTGCTCTTATAATGTTAAGTGGTGTTTTAATCCATACTGTTGCTTAGTTTGGTGGGTAAAGGCTATAATCCTTTATTCATGTGTATGAGAGTAAGGCCTGTTGAACTTTGATTTACTATTGAATATACATTTTGGTGCTGGTGGAGAGTTCTGTTTGATCTGTTTCTCTGGCCCCTTCTACACTGCCATAGAATCCAGATTATCAAATCAGATAATCCATATTATCTGTTTTGAGTCTACACTGCCATATAATCCAGTTCAAAGCAGATGACCTGGATTTTATATGGCAGTGTAGAAGGGGCCTAAAAAACATTGTGCTGATTGCTCTGATTGCTCTGACTCCCTGTAAACCCACCCACCAGCTGTCACACTCAATATATGATGAATAAAATGCGAAACAAATTGAACTGGCTCATCCCATATGAAATCAGAATTCATGATTAAGGACCTCATCACACTAATACATCTATCCACCTTAAATCTTATTGCTGCCTCCTTTAGGGAGAGGTTTAAAGAATTCTGAATAATGTGAGAACCCAAACACATTGTTTTGTTTAGATAAACACTTTGCAACCTGATAAAAATAAAAGTAGTTACTAAGCAGAAGCAAAACGCTAGGAACAGTAATAGACGTTTTAAAAGCCTATCCATCCTCTCAGATGTAGAAATGTTATTAAAAATTACCATTAAATAAAAGGTAAAGGTTTTCCCCTGCCGTGTCTGACTCTGGGGGTTGGTGCTCATCTCCATTTCTAAGCAGAAGAGCCAGCATTGTCTGTAGACACCACCAAGGTTATGTGGCTGGCATCACTGCATGGAGTGCTGTTACCTTGCCACCCGAGTGGTACCTATTGATCTACTCACATTTGCATGTTTTTGAACTGTTAGGTAGGCTAACAGTTAGAGCTCACCCCGCTTCCCGGATTTGAACTGCCGACCTTTTGGTCAGCAAGTTCAGCAGCCCAGCGGTTTAACTTGCTGTGCTACCGGGGGATTCACTACCATTAAATATGTCCAGCTAATGTATAGGTCATCTTTTCTCCAGAAGGAATTCGGCATAGTAGGTCTGGCTATTGAAACAGAAGCATAGTAAAATAATTAAAAAATTAGGACCAATATCTGTGTAGGTTCAGTATCACTCTAGCAGCCAATCACTTCCTTGAAAGAACTTATTTTCATTCACTTCAGTCCTCCATGTTGCCTAAAAAACAAAAACCCAGTTCTAAAGCTTTTTCCAGCCTGCTAGAGTAAGCTTTGGAACTGAATGGAGGACTCCAGAAGGAAGGATGGATCTCCACTCTCCCAACTCCACTAAGAAAAGCTGTTTTATTAGTACAAGGACCTCGTTCCATTTGTCACCAGAATCACCATGCATTGTGGTGAATCCGGCAGTGCCAAGTTGGGGGGGGGGGGAACCCATGCCCCACATCACCTGGCTCCCCCCTTACCTCATCCCACAGGGGGAAGCGTCCTCCACCCGGCTTCTCCCTGTTGATATATATGTAACATGGGAAGCCTCCCCAGTTGCTGCAGCAGTGGCATGTGCCGGTTCATCTTTACTTTTGCAACAGAGCCCCACCAGAAGTAGCTCAACAGTGTGGGATGGGAACCAATGGGCAAAAGGGAAGGAGAAGCAGTGTTGCCACCAAATTCAGTCTGATGAGATTGTAAGTTTACTTTCATATTTTCACAAAGATAGATCAGACAGTGTGAAAATATATCCTATCCTACCTCACAATCTCTGAGGATGCCTGCCATAGATGTGGGCGAAACGTCAGGAGAGATTACTTCTAGAACATGGCTATACAGCCTGGAAAACATACAACAACCCTATCCTATCTTTATTATACAGCTAAAGAAACTGAGGGGATAGATTCAGTAAAAACCAATAAACTATATTTACTTTATTTCTGTGTTTGTAACACTTACTTGTTCCTAATTGCCTGAGCATATTACCCATCTAATTGATTTCCAGTTTATTTTTTGCTGACTTTGCACAGAATGGCAACTGGCAGATTTAGTTTAACTCTGCTCCTATTTTAACTGCTCTGGGTTGAAAAGGAGTTCAGTAAAGGTAGAGCTCCTCCAAGTCACTGCAGCTGTAAAAGGAAGAGTGATTGAACTCCACAGCAGATTTGTTAATGCAGATATGTCAGATCCATCAGCCACCACTGGAAATCTAATGCCACCATTCAGTTTGATACTGTTGTTGAGTCACCTCTTTCAGCATCTGTAAATCCCTTGAATATGTTCAGAGAATTCTTTGTTTCTAGCCCTTCCTTATGGATAGTTTTATCAACCCAGAAATCTACATATGAATTCTAAAACCTAAATCTGCTTATCAGACCCACCTTCAGGAGACCAATTAAATCAACCAGGCCTACCTAAGTGTTGAATTACCAAGTCCCCATTCACTCAATGAGTTTCCTTTATTTAGGTCAAGTGATTGAATTTAGGCCTAAATACCATAAAAGAAGCTAAAGTTGCCTCTTTTACATCCTATAGATGAAGTAATAAGGGCAGAACAATTCAACTATGTGCAGTTATTTTGTTATCTTGCTGCAGTCATATGGCTTTAACTTGCTAACAGCAGGTAACCTTGCCAAAAGTAAACATTCTTTGATGTTACAGTTATCTCATACTAACTTCCCATGAAATAAAGCCTTAAACAATCACTGGCAGAAGATGAAATAGGCCAACAATTAAAATAATGTTTGGATGAAAGTTCTATATTTGTGGTTTTTTGCCTTCTTCTATCCACATGTGATTCTTTGATTTCTACCATTTGATGTAGTGTTGCATAGAATAAAGCAGGAAGAACATGGTGTACACTGTAGCTTGTTTACAGCAAAGCGGAGTAGATATATTAAAATTGTTTCAGGCACACTCTGTATATCTTAATGCTAATTAGGAAAAACCTGCAAAACATTTGAGATCTGACACACTCATTATGATTTAGCGCTCTGCCTATTAATCTTCACAGCAGGGTCGTTGGGTAAGTGAGAGTCTAGGCAGAGGATCTTTGCTTCAGAGGCATTCAACCTCCTCAGGTAATTAGCAGGCATCTGTGTTTCAGGAACAAGGTATTAACTTACCTTTCAGTATCTGAAAAAAATTAAACTAATAAAAGACATCCAGTAAAGAGGTAAAGGAATGTTAATTATGTTTATCACTTACTTCATACTTAGAATAAATGCTATTAAATTATGGCAGGCCATCTGGCAAATCCATATGGTCTCCTGGATTCATGGTTAATTCCAGCAAATAGGTCAAGCACAGCATTCACCCCTTCAGGAAAGCATAAACAAGATGTGCTTCAATTCATAGATCAAGTTCTGCAATAAACTTTGCTTTCTGTCGTAAGCATGCTGCTGCTCCCATCTTCCATTCATGCAGGATGCTTTCGACAATTGGAGGCTTGGTTGTTTGTATATTTTTCAGCAATGTGTATGTCTCGATTTTGTTTGGTGTACATTTGGAGTTTATTGACTTGGCAGCTCATGAAGCAAGAGAATCAAAGCCCATAGATTCAGAACAATCAACAGTACCAAAAGTTCACCAGGTTTTTTGATCTCAATGAATTCCCCATTTTGGGAAGGAGCAGTAGTTGAATCTCTGTGGCAACTCCTCGTTCTTTATTGTCAGTTTCACACTGGCTGACAAGTATTTTAAATTATGGCTTTGTGAATAAGTTCCTATTCATTTGGGCTGTAGAGATGAAAGTTGATCTCTCTGTTTTACTAGAAACTTAGATGTCACAGAATATGGTTTAATCTCCTAAGTATTTTCTAAAGGCTTGTCTCATTAATATGTTTGTTTTATTTCATTTGAAATCTTCATGGCATCAACTGACAAAAAGATAGAACACACAAGAATGTATTCCAAAAGGATGCCTGCATAGGGACATATCTTCCCTGGTGAAGTCAATACAAAGATTCTCTTTTACTGCACAGTTGGATGTTAGCCTTAATGAAAAGTATAGCGTAGGAACCAAATGACAGCTTGCCCATCTCAGGCATGTCTGATCACTGTATTAGTCTAATGACAAGTCAGAATAGATCTTTTTGCCACCATTTTCTGCATCATTACGTGCAGTTGTTTCCCAAACATCCATTACTATGGCAGGCTAGATAATAGTTTTGCCAAGATAGCAAAGTGTCATCAGAGTGTGAGTTTTCAGTTCAGTAGCGCACACACAAAATATGCCATTACATTTAGATGTGTTGTTTTTTTTGCTTCTTATCTAAATCTATTGTTTAGTGGGAATTGAGTTTCATCCAGTTATTACATTTTAGAAAAACAAGAGTTCTGCAAAATTGTAAATGGGATAAAAATAATATATCGGTTATATGTTGTCAGAATCCTTACCAATAGCCAGCAATGTATACATTAGATGTGGAAATAACATTTATTTAAGTTTTTAACTTCAATGAGAAAGTATGTCTCAGCATCTCAAGATGGCCCATCTAAAAAATCACCAAATACAGAGAGATTCCTATTCAAAAAGTGAAATGTGCAATTTGTGCAAAACATTGATTCAGAAGTGCAAAAAAAGTGTCATGCTGAAAGAGTAAAATGTAGGTTTCTCTCCTCAGCTCCCCATTTATTCTTTCTCATGAGAATGAGGTACGTAGGATATACCTACAAGATTATGCTTGGATATAAACATGCTTATTTTCCCTACAGTAAGGATAAATCGTGTAAATTCAATGGGGTTTGCAGCAGCAGCATGTGCCAATTTGTTAACCTAGTAACTGAGCAAGGGCTGGTGAGGATTCGATCAGCCTCACCTCTCTGGGAAGTCTCCCATACCTGATTAAAAGTGAAGCTAAAAATCTATTTTGAAATCCTTCCTGATGCAAGCTCCCAGCACAGGGCCATGTGTAATTGCGATGTTAGCTGTATATGTGGAGCATCTGCTATGTTGGAGCACATGGCCACCATGAGACTCACAGCTTTTACATATTGTTACTTTCACTACACTATGCTGAGCATTGGGAAGTTCTATAGGACTTACTAAAGCATTGTCCTCTATGGAAGACACTGAAGCATTTGACGTACAGATAATGTATCAACTTTACATTTATTCACAAATATACATAGTTAAGCATAGTCTGAGGCATAACCTAATCACTGAGTCTTCCATGTCAGATCTCTTGTAGAGATAGCCAGCACTCTAAGATGTCTGGAAAACCCTAACACAATTTTATGTAACTCTCTCGGCTTATCTCTAAAAATGGCAGTTTGTTTTTTCGCACACCTAGATTAAAAAATTTAAAACTTAAGTGGTGAGAGAAAGACAAGAATTGCTTTCACTTTACAGAAGATTCCATTTTCTGTTTCCTAATCATTGTATTTACCAGCAATTGCCTAAATAAAGGAAAGACTTTACAATCATGTACTCTTGATGATCTCCTTGGTACATGTTTACTTACTCTGTGAGCACATGAATGAGACAATAGAGGCAGAAAGGCATGGGAAAAATAGCAAAATAAAGCAGGATACTAAATATCACTGCCTAATCTGGGAAGAGCAGGACCAAAATTATGGCACAACAAGAGATAATGGCAGCGCTATGACCTAAGAAATCAACATTGAGGCAAAAATACAAATTCACTCAAATAAACCAAAGATAAAGGGCAAATAGCAAGAAGAGGAAGGAAGCAAAGAAGGGATCTGGAGAGGAAACGGCTGAGGAAAGGGTAATTGATAGTTAGAAAGCGTTAGGGAGAAGCGCAACAGAAATCTGCTATCAATTTCCAACAAATTTATTTGGAAAAGTTTATACTGCTACACAGAACAAGCAAAAGAAAACTCGAGAAGGAAGATAACTGATTAATTACTCTTCAATATCTTTTCCACCAATCACTGTGATTGAAGAATGGTAACATTCTTGCCCTGGATTAGAAACTGTAATTGCTAATTAACAAATTCTACCTCCCTCTCACGTGTCATTTTCTTTATATCATGGAGCTCGGCGGCATTTTAGAGAAACAGTCTGTCATTGTTTTACTCCTGCAAGCTGAACTGGTTGGAATCTCTCTGGAGCAATGTGATCCAATTCAGAACTAATTCAAACCAAATCAATTCACTACAGAGCCAATCTGGACTAGTTTAAATCAGGCCATTTCAATTTGGGATTCAAACAGATCAATTGCTGAGCCCTGATAATGGATATATCATGCAATTTGAGCATAAGAAAGCTCCTCCCAACAATTCTGTTATCTCTATTAAGCTTTTGCTGTCCAATACAATCAATTTTACAAATGTAATTGGACTACAGAATCATAGAGTTGAAATGAGTCTTGCAGATTATCAAGTCCAACCCTCCTGCTTAGTGCAAAATATCCAGCTAGACCATAGAGAGATGCTATCACTTCTCTAAGCACCTGGTTCCATTCCAAATTTATCTTACTGTCAAGATGTTTGTTCTAATGATCAGTTGAAACTACTCTCTTCTGATCTGGTCCTGCCCCCTGGGGTAACAGAGAACAAACCTGTCCCTATTCTATGTGACAGCTTGAGGTATTCAAAAAGTGAAATTATGTCACCTCTCCCCAAGGTGAACATGTCAAACTTCTTCAACCTCCTCCAATCCCTGATTACAATGGAAAATTAATGCAATTTGATAGCACTTTAATTGCCATGGCTCTATGATCTGAAATCCTTGGAGTTGTCCTTTTCCAATATCTTTAGCCTTCTCTGACAAATAATGTTGATGCCTCACTAAACTATAACTCCTAGGATTCTATAGCATTGAGCCATTGCAGTTACACTGATGTGTCAATCTGCATTGACTCTAAAGTATATATGTGCCCTAAAATATCTAGATAATGTGTGGATAGTTCAGTGATCTCTCCCCTCCAAAAAAAAAAAAAAAAAGCTAAGTCAGGGTTGTGCTTTCCACCCTAACTGAGGCTGTTACAGATTTCTTAAATTAAAAATGCTTGGTTTTGTCCATTTTACTTATGCACGAAAAGAGGACATGTGTGCAAATCTATTTGCTTTTTTTCATGCATGGTGCATGTAGAATTTGATGGGGGTTTTTTCTTGTCAGAGTACACAGAGCCCATTCTATGATACAAGCAGAAACCTTATGATACTAAATTGTATATTACAGTGGAAATAATTATAGCTCCCTCTTTGCTGTGTCACAAAGAACCCCTCTTGTTAGGTTATGGGCTGCAGTTAGTTCTTGAAAGTTTGTTCATATGACGACCAAAATGTAACTCCCAGATAAATTCTTGCAGTTTCTTTCCAAAGCTAATTGGAAAGCATTTTTATGATGCATTCAGAATACTTAGGAAAGCAGGAAAGTGTTAGAAGCTTATTTAACAAAAGTAAATTCGGAAAGAGGAGAAGATGAAGACCTTTTTATTTTTTTTTAAATAACTTAATAATAGGAATTATGGAAAGATTTATGCTGAATTCCTATATCACACTGGTGAAATATATGTCTTCACTGATGTAGTCACTGCTGTAGTTAATTCTTTGAAAGATATGGGCAATAAATAATGTGGCTGTGGAAGCTGTTTGCTTTTTACACCATTTCTTCCCCACTTCTCTTCATCTTTGCTTAATGAGCAAGATCTACTGGGATAAGTCTGGGTATCACCTACTGCTGATCATAATTCTCCCAGAAATCCCATGGCTGTTTCTTTGTACTGGGGAAAGATCTTATGTAAGGTGGTACAGTATACCTCTTTCTATATGGTTTGGAAACATACCTATCTAGATGAAATTCCTATTTATTCACCAATAGTGCTCTCAACGCAGTGATTGGAAGGAGACTAAGAGTGAACAATGCATCATCAACATATGGGATCCATTTGCCTGGGTATATTACATTCTATTGACAAGAGAATTAAATAGGCTGAAGATTATTTAGATAAAGGGCAACAAGATGTGAAGAAAAATATATAACAGATGGCAGACACAATGAGTAGTATTTTGAAGCGGCAGGAACAGCAAAAACAGAAAATAAAGATAATTGAAGAGACACAAAAGAAGACACAAATGGATTTCCAAAGGGATTCAGCCCAACTTCAAGGATTAGAGTACACACAAAGAGAAAACTCTTTGAGATTGAGAGGAATACCAGAATCTGTACAGGAACTTGATATGGCAATAAGATTGCCAAGTTGTGACTGGAATTCGTGGTAGACCAGAGCAAATCTCAATTTGACTCAATTTGACAACACTTTTAGAGTCCAATCTTAACATGCAATAAGGAATAAACTTCCAAGAGATGTGATTGTGTTGTTTACAAGAAAGAAAGTACAAGACCAAGTTTTTTAAGCCCACACCAAAGATTATATTGAAATAGGAAATACCAGGATTGCAGTATTAAGGGAAGACAAAAAAGAAAAGAAGAGAGTACTTTTTCTGACAGATAAACTTAAGAAGCAAGACTACAGATACAGTTGAAAAAACTCAGAAGGACTTAAGCTATCTTATAAAAAACAAAGATATTGGTTATCATGAGTAATGAAGTCCCAGGATTTCTATGAGAAATTTAAAAAAGAGACCCAGGGCTCTTAAAACAGGCCGTATATCCCAGGATTTGATCCCAGGTTTTCTGTTTATCCCAGATTATCCAGCAGTGGGGATTCACATAATAAAGTTTAATGCACAAAACCTGGGATCAGATCTTGTGGTATAGAGCCTGTCTGGAAGAGCCCATAGATTCAGAGAGGGAAGAGTGCTCAAGGGACCAGGGAGAGGGAGAACATTCAAGCAGAGATGGCAACCTCAACAGATCCTGGATAAGAAGGAAGTTCAACAACAGCAACAGGTCACTCCACATGATGAAGAATAGGATGATCATCTACTATTTCAAGAACAAGAATCCTAAAGATATTTTCTTTAATTATAAATGGGCTAAACTCTCTAAACAAGAGGAGAAGAGCTTTTCATTATTTGCAATTACTGGAAACAAAAATAAATTTCCACTCAAGATTTATGGATTACAAAAATGATGGATCTGGCAGAAATTGAGAAATTGATCAAGTTTATACAATAACCAGACCCTCCAAAACTTGAAGGAGACATTTTATACTGTAATAATTAGAGATGGGCAAATTGACTAGGCTTATACAATTGCCAAATTCTTCCAAATTTGAAGAAGAATGACAGCCTTTTATTGACTATTTAAAAGAAGAAAAGCACCAACAGTAAATTAGTCTAGGGATGTAGGGATAACAAGATAAGAAAAAAAGTAGTCAATGACAAGAACAACAGGATCCCCAATGGCATCCAAGGGATCCTGGAAATTTAATCTACCAGAGATAAGAAGTTTATGAGAAAAAGAATACATTTCTGATTATGAAGAGGACAGCAGAGACAGCGTAGGAAGTGTTAGTTAGGGCTTTCCATTTTCCATTTCTCAGCATTTCTGCCTCCTTTGTTTCAAAACACTGTATACTGTATTTTCTATCCTGTTTTAGATCAGAAAACAAATGTTTGTTATTTTACTTTTTTACTTTTTATTTTTTAACATTATAGAAACCTATGTATTAGACAGCAATGAAACAAGATGAAAATGTGAGACATTAAAAATCCCCCCTTTCTATATCTACTCTTGTACTGCTCCCCATTCAGCAAATATTTGCAATGAAAATATATGGAAAAAATTCTATTCAGTGATGTTAGGCTAGGTCTACCTGATTTTCAAATATATTATGAAGCCTGTGCCCTGTCCTGGGTCAAGGAATGGGCCACACTTAAGAATGTAAAACTACTGGAATTAGAGGGCCATGACCTACTCTCAGGATGGCACAATTATTTATGGTACAACAAAAGGAAAACTGAGAAAAATTTCGACAGACTGTACGCAAAAACTCCAGGTTGGATATCCCCAATAGAAGCTAAACACAAAAGAGAATTAGCGACAGAAAATTGGCTAACATACAAACAAATTTTGAGAAAATCAGACAACTAAAACTTTAACATAAAGACCCATGATGAACTTAAAAAAGAATTTCCAAAAATAACATGGCTCCAATACTATCAAATAAAACAATGCTATAAAGAGGATACAGAAAAGGGATTCTCACAAAATCAAGGCCCTTGGGAAACTATAATGCAAAAAGAGAAAAACAAAACAAAACTGGTTTATATCACTGTGTGCATTAGGTAAACGAGTGAAAGGGGAGTGTTTCGCTGTTATTCTGTTTTCAAGTCGTTTCTGACTTATGGTGAACCTAGAGTGCTAAGAAAAACCTAAATTATAGGGTTTTTTCTCAGCAAGCTTTGCTCAGAAAGATTGTTTCCTGATAAGGATCAAGAATGTAATTTGCCCAAGGTTATCAGTGGTTTTCTGTGACTGAGCGAGAATTTGATCCCTGGTTGCCAGTCATAGTCCCTCAATATGCCACACTGGATCTTCAGTATCATATTCTTTTAAAACCAATAATAGAACAGGGATACGTGCCCTATTCAGAACTGGTCCAGTATTCCATAATCAAGGGCTTATGCATCCATTGTTGAATTCAGGATAGTCCACTCTCCTGTCCCCTTATCACACACTTGCTTCAGAGTGATGAACAGCTATCAGTAAACCAGAATGCCCATTATATCCAAATGGGGAATATTTCCTTTAATATTGGTTAGCAAACGAGGAAAATTAGCTGGGATTTGATGCAAGTTAGGATTTGGTCATAAAACTGCAATTAATGGGACTCATTGGCCACCACTTCTAGATGCTTCATTGATATCTATAGATCTATTTCAGTTGAAACCAATATTGTGTTTAGCCAACTCATTATTCAATATGCACACAGTTCAATGTAGTATTGGAAGGGGCAGTTTTGTCACCCAATAAAAATGCTAGAAGGAAAATATAGGAGGGATTTGAAGAAATATAATTAAATGGAGACAGTTTTTCATATGCGTATCTGCAGTGGAGAGAAAGAAAAAGAAAATCCTACTACATGAAAAGTATAATATCATTGGGTTTAGTATAATGTAGTGTTGACTCTTTGGAAATAGACAGACAATGCATAAAGAATGAGTCTCACAAAGGCTAGTGGTTCAAACTGGTGCAGATTAACCTACACCTATAGGGCAGTATACATCTTGTAGACTACAAATGTGTATAATAAATGACAGTATACAGTCAGTTGTGAAAATGGGGAATCCATTGTGCTCTATTTATAAACTTCAAGAGACGCATTGTTTGTAACTGCTGAACACTGAACAATTTTATTCCAACAAGGCGATTCAGACTTTTTTCAAAGATATTATTGAAAAAATGAAATGGCTTGCAAGAAAAGAAAGAAAAAAAAACAGTTGCAAAATTCATGCAACACAAACACCAGATGGCTGCCCTTTAAAAACTTTTCCCATTATTAACTGCACCCTGTATATTATTTTCTTAAAATGTGAATAGTAACTTCAAGTTTTGAGTCTTTATTTTTCACCAAATTGAATGGACAATGACTAGGAAATTGCTTGGAATGACCTTTGTGTCCTTTGCTGTGGGGGACAAATTTTAGTCTCTATTAGAATGCACACTGAATTTTAAAAACCTCATTTAGTGTGTCCTTGAAAACACAACTTCCCAATTTCCAAATGCCTCAGGAACACTGAGGAATACTTCACATTTTGATGATTTCACACACACATACACACAAACACACATACTTTAAAAATGAGGTAGCTTCAGATTTGAAGATGAGGTAAGGTAAGAGAGTCATAATGAGAAGACAAATCAAGAAAGAATGGTGAGTTCTACTAACAAACCTAGCCATAGCCAAAAGCATTCTTCATGCTTCCTAAGGTGCTACCTCCCAATGTTCAAAACTCCCGAATTTGCAAGAGAAATGCCAAATTGTTCCATGGCAAATGCTGTGTCAAAACTTTCCTAATTAATAGAATTATTTTTTGAACTCTGTATTTATCCAAAATATGTGATGGGCATGAAAGGGAGAATTTATTATTAATGTCTAAAAGCATATTTTAATGTAACTATTGTTGAAAATATTGCCTAGGACAGATTTTCCTTTTTGTGTGTGTCCATCACGCTTTCACTTTTCCTTTTACAAATGCAGCAAGTGGCCCAAGGCGCCTCTAGACAGTGTTAAAATCTGTTTTAAAAGTGGGTTTAAAAATCCCAGGACCTGGCAGCAGGTGGTTCCCCACCATCCTCACAATCTTCTTTTAAAGCGGATCAAGATGGAGGGCAGACAAGAGAAATCTGGTGAAAGCTTTTTTAAAAAAATCCTTAGTTATGTTCTGGATCATATATGCTCTCATGCAGATAATCTCATTATAAATATAAGCAGATTTGCATGTGCACATATGAGCTCCAGTGCATAACGGAGGGATTTTTTATTTTTTTAAAAAAACCCTTCAATTTGATCTCTCTCTTCCTCCAGTTGTTAATTCAACCTTTGTATAAGATCATAAAGTGTAAAAGAGTTTCAGAGAGTTATAATTTCTTTCCATTTGTGCTTCCCTTGAACCACCTGTGTGTCTGTTTGACAGCCTGATCAGCTGATCTGCTGTTTTGGGCTTTTTAAAAGTGCATGTGCGCTGAAGCAGTCTACACAGGGGGAAGGAAGGAAAACCTGTGTTTTGCATGACTGCAGATATGCAAAGGTGCACATTTTTCAGCCAGAATAGGGTTATAAGTGCATCTCTTTAACTTATTTTTCAATCTCTTAACCCTATCCCTCCTGTACTTTGGCTAAACATTATTTAGCCACCATTCCCCTTTTAACCCTGTTCCTTCCAGGTTTTACAATATGTTTAGGAAGGGCCGCCAGAGCATAGCTAAAATTGGGAATGATTGACGATAAACTTCAACTTTGTTCATATGTTATCAGCTGTGCTCCTTCCTATTTGGAAAGTTACACTACAACCCCACTTTCCCCAGGCCTTGGCAGCCCAAATACAGGTGTGATGGTGCCTACTTTGCCTCCTCAAGCAGCTATTTGAAGTGCCCACTAGGCAAAGAGCTAGACACTTCATACCCAGGGTGATGATATCCAGAGCAATGAGCCAATTAGAGAAGGGAGGGAGAAATGAGAGATCAATTCCTCCTTTATCAATTCCCCTTTCTTCTGTCACTTCATCACTGTATATATAATCACTCTAGGCCAGTGGTTCTCAACCTGGGGTCCCCAGATGTTTTTGGCCTACAACCCCCAGTAATCCTAGCCATTTTACCAGCTGTTAGGATTTCTGGGAGTTAAAGGCCAAAAAGATCTGGTGACCACAGAATCTACATCCATTTTTATGCCTGCTGGGCACCATAAATGTCAGATTGAGGGGGGCAAGTTCTGGGTCATGGCTGAGGGATGCCAAACTGGTTCTAATGCTGTTCAGCCACATGACTGCCAGTTGTCCAGCTCAGGGCTGCATTGTGCAGCTGTTTTCCAGGTCCTGAGCCAGTTCAGGGATGTGGAGTGTAGCTTCCAGTGATGCTGCTTTGGTGTACCCCACTCCAAACCAACATCACCATTTCTGGTATGTCAAGATACACTCTCACCCAGTGCTGGAGATAAGAGTTCAACTCCTTCTTTTTATATGGCAGCAGTGCCACCAGTAGTGGCTTCACTTCCCTTCCTTTTATCTTAAGAGGTAGGAAATTTACCACACACCCACCTGGATTAGAAAATTAACACAGTATCTAATAGAAATGTGGTGTTGCAAACAAGTTCATTTACACTTCTCTGAACTTGCAAAAACAAAAACAAAAAAATTCCACATAAAAGAAGAAATATGTTAGAAAGGATAGGAAGCCCTGTCTTATTTTGTTAATTTATTTATTTCCAATATTTATATCCCGCTCTTCTCACCCGAAGGGACTCAGGGCGGCTTACAACACTGGCACAATTAGATGCCTATACAAAATCAACCAACAATACATAAAATCAGTTAAAACTATTAAATACAGTATAAAATTACAGTATATAAATTTAACAATACGTATGCTCAGATCCGTTCGTCCAAAAACCTCGTGCTTTATGCGTAAGTCAGTCCGTGTCATCTTTATCGTTTATTCGTTAAAGGCCTGGGCACATAGCCATGTTTTTAGGGCTCTTCTAAAGCCCAAAAGAGTTGGAACTTGTCTAATATCTCTGTCTTTATAAAACATCTTTGTGACTGAGACAAAGACAATGATTCTGTCCTTATTTGGCAGTGACAATTTCAGTTAATCATCTGTCTTTCGTCCTGCTTTTAAAAGATGTTTCTAAAATGTTCCAGTTTCTCTGTTCTCTTCCCACTTTCCGCCAACCTCAGTTGCTTCAAACTGAATTCCAAATGCAACACTCCATTAGATCAGTTGGAATGATGCATTTTGCCTCTTTAAGTAGTATCAGGCAAAAGGAAGTTACTGCAACCTCTCATAGCTTGTGTGCTCTTTTTCACTAATAGAGTTTGCTATTTATATTGTACTCAGATATAGCTTGGTTGCACATGTCCTGGTTTTCATTTGTAAAATATTGGGAAGTTTACAACAGACAATATTTCATGTACAGAAAATGAGATAGGGTGTGGAACTTTACTCTAACACTGGTGGTAGTTCAGTTACCTCCCTCATTATCTGAGACCCATGGTCTAGGTTAGGAGATTTAGGGTCAAGTGTTTTGAGTCCTTGTTAAAACACTTGATGCAGTAAGGATGTAAATCCTTGCTTATTGTGCAAAAACAATTACAAGACTGTCCTAAAATGTTTATCAGATGGGGAGAGGGTACTTCATCCATCCCAGAAAGTTTTAGGAAATTTGGTTTTCCAAAGAAAACTCAATTATTCAAGCCATGTAAAGGTTTTCTCCCTTCCTTATCTCTGTTTAATTGAAAGGCCTCTGAGCACTCCAGAATCTCATTCTAGTTTAGCCAATTACACCAAAGACTTTATATTCTATAAGCACAACGTAAATGTGTATTTGTTCCAAGAAAATGTTTGTTAACTCACACTGTCAGGCAGCAATTCTAAGCATATTTGCTTAGAATTAAGGTTTCCTCAAATCAATGGCACATCAAAGCACATGTGTTTAAGAGTCTTTATTATTTCTCCCAGCACTAGTGAGTAACTAAGTTATGAAAGCCAGTAATAAATAAATAAGGAAAGACCACTTTAAAACATAGTCTAAAGCATTAAATATGTTTAATTTGTTTAAGCTACAGGGGGCAATTTGTTCTTTGATGTAGGTAAGTGTTCAATTCTAAGGCTACTTTAAATATACACCGAATATATTTAAAACCCTTTGTTGTAAACATTTTTGAGATTTTTGAAATTAAAGTGACATTAACATGTTCTTAAGTTTTAAAAAAGTTTGTGACTTGATAGCTCTTAGAACTCAAAATTCTAAGTTAGAAAATGGTACATACAATCAGGGCCAGCCCTAGGTATTTTTCAAGTGTAAGCAAACAGTATTCTCTCCCCCCCCAAAAAAAACCCCCAATCACTGAAAAATAAAAGGTAGAAGGTAGAGGTGAATAGAATAGATAAAAAGTTACCTTACAAACCAGAAGTTCATTTACATCATTATGTTCATATAGTTACATTACACAGAATTAATGCAAATTAACTTGCATTTTAGAATGCAAATATTTTATTAAACTTAGCAATAATTTTAAGCTTTTATTGTTATTTTTGGTCTACAAGTACTACACAAAGGTTTCCTGGTCCTGCTGTCTCTTCAGAAGAATTTTCAGACTTCAGGTTTGCTAATAACAGAGAACTCAATCCCATGCTTGTTGAGTCTGTCAATCAGTGGGAATGTTGCAATTGGCCACCTTGATTAGCATTGCAGCTGCAAAGTCAATCAGGGAGGGTCTTTGCATAGACTTTGAAAGACTGACTTGGAAAGGGGGTGGGAAAGAAGGACTGGAAATGAGAAAAACTTGGAATGGGAAGGAGAATTTGAAAAAAAGAAGGAAAATTAGGTGGGAAGAAGGTAGCTGGAAAAGTTGGACAGATTGGGGAGGGAAGGGGCAACTGGGGAAGGGGGAAGATTGAGGTGGGAAAGGGGGCTGGAAACTGGGAAAGGCTGGGATGGAAATTTGAGAGAGGGGCTGGGAAATGGGGATAGCAAAGACTGGGATAGGAAGGGGGAAACTAGAAAAAGGGAAGACTGGGAAAGGGGTGCTGTGAAAGGGGGGGGGGAAACTGAGGTGGGAAGGGAGGAAGGGGAAAGCTTGGGGAAAGAAATTGCGGGTGGGGGTCCTTCCTTTGGCTCTTTGGAAGGGGCTGTTTGGGAGAGCCACCTGCCTGCTCTCCTTCCTCCTCCTCCTCCTCCTCCTCCTCCTTGTTCCCTTCTCTTCCTCTCCTCCATTCCCAGAAGAGAGACCTGGAAAAGGGGGGGGATAGAAGTGCAGAGGTGGCTGGTTGATCACGGAAGGGGGCATCTTCTCCGCACTTCCATTCCCCTCTCTGCTTTCCAGGTCTCCCTTCTGGGGGGCAGGAGGGGAGGAAGAGGAGATGACCCCAGGCAGCTGGTGGATCATGGGAGGGGAAAGGAAGCACTGAGGAGACTCCCCCTCCTGCGATCCACCAGCTGCCTGCCTGCCTCAATGGCCAGTCCCGTTTCTCCTCTTCTTCCTTCTCTTCCTTCGCAATGGCCACTTGAAGGAGGAGAAGGAAGAAGGGGAGAATGGGTTGCTGCCGCAGTTTCTTCTCTTCTTCCTCCTCTTCCTTCTCAATGGCCAGCTGGAGTGGGTCATTTCTCCTCTTCCTCCTCTTCTTCCTTCTAGATGGCAAGCTGGAGGGAAAGGAGGAAGAATGCCTCTACCGTTTCTCCTCTTTTTCCTCCTTTTCCTATTCCATGGCCAGCTGGAGGAGGAGGAGGTTTGGCAGGAACAGTGGCCTTCGCGGCATAAGAGACTCACCTAGGGGCCCCTATGCAGCCTCCACCGCTTGTCCTCCTCTTCCTCCATGGCCAGCTGGCTTCGGAGCCTCACCTCTAGGCTCCGCTGCCGGCTTGACCCGAATATAAGCCAAGGGCGGATTTTTCAGCCCCCAAAAAGGGCGGAAAAACTCGGCTTATATATGAGTATATACAGTAATGTCCCTCCCCTGCTTCACAGGATAACTTTACCAGGCTGTAAGGTTTGTTACTCAGGTTAGGTAATTGCCTTGTGTCAAATGGCACATTGATTAATGGCATTGTAAATAAAGAAAAATTATAGCACCATAATATAAGTGGCTATTTAATCTGTTAGTTAAGTGACATTTATTATTTAGCTTATCATGCTTAACAAGTGCACTAAACAAAGAGAAGTCTTTATGGATTTTTCCTAGGATTTTTAAGACATGCAATACATAAAAATCCTTTTTTAGGAATACAATGATGAAAAACAAACGGAAATTTACATTTCTAATACAACGAATTAATCATAATGAGGGCTTGTTGAATTTAATAATAACGCTAGCAACCCTCAGCACCAGCAACTTAAATTAGACTACTTACTGCTTAAAAGCATTGTGATGAACTGGAAGATGGAGATGGATCAAAGGGAAAGACATTAAAAAACTGGCATGGGACCCGGGGCAAGATGCATGATGATGTGTATCCATTTTTGTGAATTCTTATTGTTAACTAACACTACACAAAACAGATGACCTCACTCTATAAATCTTCCTACAAACTATTTTTTTCTAAGAATGCCACCAAAAACATTAGTTGAACAAATGCAAACTAGGTTCAAATTGTTCTGTGACATGGGATCTACTACCATGACCTAGTTTTTCTGAGACTCTTTTGTACTACACAATTACAATCCTGTGATTCCACTTTGCATAAATTACTTTTGCAATATGAACTTAGTTTGCACCAATATAAATAAACTGAGGAAGAAGAAAGAATGTCAGATCCCCTTCTCTGAGTGGATTGCAGAGGAAAAAGATGGTGGTAATTAAGTGGTTCAATAATGGGAATGGAGCTATTGGGCACAATTCTGCTTTCACTATCTTTATGATTTCTAATCGCATGAAGGAATTCATAGATTGCTGACCAACATAGGAAGACTAGAGACAATTTGTAATTCAAAGTCCCCTTGAATATATAGGTTGCCCTCCATGAATATAGATTCTAACAGCTAATAGTAGCTGGAATTCTTTCATACCACACAATTATTTGAAAACTAGGTAAATAAATTTATACTGGAGAATATATTTTATAAAAATGATTTAATCAGTTAAAATTCCACCATAAATTTCAATTTTATGAATTGTCATCCCTGTGCAGCAAGGTACTGCCTGCATTGTTGAAGCACAGAGTTGTAAACCTTGCTTCAAGTTTTTATTATAATTTCATGGCATTTCTCTACTAATGACTTCTTTAATCCTGTTAAGGGTAGTGTATATACATTTTTTTGCAGCAAAATGACAAAAATAATCAAGAGTTATAAGATGTTGAGTATGTATACATTTTGGGATGCCGTGTTGTGCATAAAATGAAGAAACAGTATTTTACTTGATTAATATGAGAATTTATGAGTTTTATAGCTCAAAACTCGGGAAATAATGTACAACAGCAAAATGTAACATTGTAATCAGAGTAGGAGAAGATACTTTTTTTAAAAAAATCTGTAACTCCCAGAAACATGCAAGCAGTATGGTCCCTTGCTATTTTTCCTCATTTTAGTCTAAGCTTTGAAGAACCAGAATATGGCCTGCAATGTTTTCAGAAGAACTGTAAAAAAAAAAAAAACAACTCTTAGGCCCAATATCATTAGTGATTATTTCACACACAAAAATGGCCTCGGGCAGTCCTTGGCTAAGCTGTTGAGTTTCTGACACTGCCTTCAGCTATACATTTGAAATCCATTCCAGCAACCATTTTGACAGTCACCTCCTCAATCTGGATGTATTAAAACAAAACAAAACAGAATAGAAATGTGCAGGCTGGAGAGGGCATTGTTTTATCTTACCCTTCCCAGAAAACATAAATAAATCAAATTGAAAGGATGAGTAATCAGAAATAAGGAACAATGATGGAGCTGAATGCTTTCTTTAGATAACTGCTTGCTTAAAGCTGTTCACTTTAATACTTACTTGCTGCTAAACTTATCTCTGCTTCTTAGTTCCCACTCACTTATTAGAGACTTAAGCTAGCAATGGAACTTATCTTTTGCATGTAAAATGTGCTTTTAGAAAATAAAAAATCTTCTCATTATCTCCTGAGAGTTTTCCACATTTCTTTTCCTTCCACCTTCACATGATTATATAGCAGTTCAGATTATCCCCTAGAAAGGAAAAGAAAATAGTCTAATAAAATCCTAGATGCATGGTAGAAAAGAGCCCCACTTGCAAGAACCTTTGATTAAATTGAAATTTTCTCTATATTTATATAATGTACTGTAAGCTTCTTTCTTACAGTGGTAGTTAAATAAAGAAATGTTCACCCGATTAATAGTTTCAAGGAATCGCTTTTATTCTTAACCTTGAAGTCATGGGATCATATAGTAAAGTATGCTGGCGAAATAGCAAGTTGACGACATTGGCAGGTCAGAAGTGAGGTATGAAAGCTCATTCAGGTTTCCAGATGTCACTAGAAAGTATTTTGTTTGCCATCAAGAGAATGGCTCAAGGAAAAAAACAGTTTTTAACAATTCTCTATTCCCATGATTAGCTTGAATGGCTAACAGTCCACAAATCATCTCAAGGGACCTCCTTCCATTTGTCAAAACCTTGGAAGTTAAGCCCAAGTTTGACAGTGATCATTTTCCTGTCCTGCTGCACCTAAACTCTTTTACTCAAAATACCCACATAGTGGAATGCTTCCAACCCTCCAGACTTAACTTAGTTGCAGAAACTTGGTTTAAACATTGTTGTTATTCAAATTATTTCTGAATAACTGTTTTTTAACTTCTGGTTGTATGTTGTATGTCTATGTGTTAAATGTTTTGATATGGCCGATGGGCTAATCAATAAAATGTGTTGTTGTTGTTGCAGTCCACAAATCAGCCATTTGATGAGTCTGATGAGATCACTAACTGCATATTCCAACCTTTTTATGGATTGAAATGGAGATACATGTGGTTAAAGAACATCAGAGTTTGGACAGGATGGCAAAAATTATGAACAAGGAAAGACAGACAAACTAGGACATGTTGCAAACGTTTGCTTTTTCCTAAGTCTACAAGGAAGGACAAGATTGTCCCCCTCCTCCCTGCACTGAGTGTGAATTACTTTTGAACACTGAGTTATGTTTTCAGGATAAAGGGGGAAAGTGGGTGGAAGAGAGAAAAACAGGGAAGTTTTAAAAGCAACTGGAAAAGTGGTATAACCAAGAATTCTGGTCCTGATCATTCAAGATATTTGGAGGTTATGTTATTGTGGACTGACAATAATTGAAAACTAGTAACTACAGGACAGAAAGATAGGAAGGAAGCTCTCTCTCTCTCTACAAATACAGACAGGCAGACAGACAAATTACCAAACATATTAGTGAAGAATTTCAAAATCCATTCCACCATAATATTTTAATTGGGTCAAACTGTGGGCTTCTCCAGGTGAAATAACCCACTTTCAAAAATGTATGGGCTCTTCCTTTCTCATTCCATCTCAATAGATCAAGAATATACCTAACCTGATGCAGGTTTTCTTAAATGAGCTTATGAGTGAGTGAGCGTTGGTTTGAACATTTCATTGGCCTTTCCATTGCCCTCTACATATGGAGTGTGAAATGAAGAACTTCTGCTACTTTCAGGGGTTCATTCATGAGCTGAAACAATTATTGCCCACAGATACAGCAGGCTCTCTAGTTTTAAAAGCCATGTTCTGCATTCAGAGGCAACAGATGGGATGACAGAGAGAGCAGTGCTAGTGGGCTGACCATCTTTCTGTGTTTGAAACCACTTATATAGGGCCCAGGATCATAGCTGGTCCTTGAGCTAATGACTGCTTTTCCTTGTCAAGAATCTAGGGGAAAAGACACAATTGTATCCAATGGGCACAAATGCAGGGTAGGTCTCTGGAAAAATTGGGATGAATAAGTGCCAGAGAGCCACAATTCTATACTTCAGCATCAAGACCGTTTTTCAGTCACTTCTACTTTCGTATGATAGGCTTAAGAATCATAGTTTGAAAAGTCTGAAAGGGACACCCGGACAAGCCCCCTGCCATAACGTTCTTCAGACCACATTTTGAGGGTACAGAGAAGTCTTCTAGACAGGGAGAAATGACTCCTTCCAATTCTGCTGATGGAAATAGTTTAGTCAGTGTTATGTTCCCTTTGGATCTTGCCCACTGGTTTGTTTTTTTTAAAAAAACAACTAAACACCGAATGCATCTGCATTGTAGAATCAATACCACTTTAACTGTCATGACCCAATTTTATGGAATCCTAAGAGTTGTAGGTTGGTGAGGCCCAAGCATTATTTGACAGAGAAGGATAAATACCTTGTAAAAGTACAACTTCCATGATTCTATAGAATTGGGTTAAGGTAGATGATGGGCCCTTCCAGACAGACCCTATATCCCAGGATCTGTTCCCGGGATTTCTGCTTTAAACTGGATTACATGAATCCGTATTGCCAGATGATCTGGGATAAACAGAAAGCCTGGGATCAGATCCTGGGATATAGGGCATGTCTGGAAGGGCCTGAAGTGGCATCAAACTGTATTAATTCTACAGATATATCTATGGTCTTTGTTTTTATCTATGTTTAGTTCTAGAAAGAATAATAATCGGTGCATCATGATTGATGTGCAACTTCCCAACACTCTATCTAGAATATTGCTTGAAAATGCTGTATATATTGCCCTGTCTCAGCTGGGAAAGAAATCCTCAGTTAAGGGGAAAAGGGAAGACAGCCAAAATAGCAGCTTCTAATCAAAGCCAAAGGAGGCTGGCAGCCCTGCCCTGGAACTGTCCAGAGCTCCTTCAAACTGTCATTCTGCACAATTATAGAGCCATCTTAATCATAGATATGGTTTCTGTGTGATACATGGCCGGAAATGCCTGTGAATTTCACACCATTGAGGCCAGACTCTTGTCACCAAGACCTGAAGCATCTTTGAGAAAAGCCATCTGTGCAAATTCTGCTCCATAGTGACCTGATCCACATATCCTGGACTAAGCATACTCCAGAATTCAGTTTTCTTTTCGGATTTCATGTTTCTCTAAATTGTTATGTTGCATTGCAGTTCCAAGTTCAAAAATGCATTTTAAAATTTGTATATTGGGACAAACTATTTTGATCTTTGAAAGCAAATATTTTTAGAAATGAATATTTTGAATAAAATCCAGTTGATTTTTTGTGTTGGGTTTGATGCTGTTTTTTAAACTCAGATTTATAAGTGGAAAGACCTGCAGAAGGAACAATACTTTCTATAAAATTGATATGGATAAAAAATATGGATTCATCCATCTCTTGGTGAAACCTGCTGAAAGTAGCCATCATTTTATTACAGTTTTCACATATTAACTCTGGAGCCGGAACTTAAGGGTATTCCCTCACCTTATTTTATAGTCCCTTAGTGTAGTATTTATCTATTGCTTTGCCTCAAGTCATTTTTATCAATAACTAAAAAATAAAAGATAACCTTTAGATGCTATTGAGTTATGAAGAGACGAGAGTCAGTCCCCATTGGCTCCTTCCTAACCTAATTTGAAACCAAGATTATTGGAACAACATGAGAACTACATTTATCTATATGGCTTTTCTCCTCCTTGGATAATCTGCCTTGTTATGTCATATTTGCTCACTTATAAAATATGGGCTTTGGAGAAGGAAGTATAATGATTACCAATCAGCATACAGATATGATTCTGCCAAGATAGCAGGCTGTCTTCCCATATTTTTATATTTTGACTATTGACCTTGAGAATAGGCATGTTTTCATACTGCTCTCAGATGTGTTCCTAAAATGTGGTATGTATTCATATTCTCAACCAGTTTGAACTTTGTTAAGTTTATTAGCATGAACAAAAGACAACCGATGCACATGCCGACTAACGAACTGGATACCAAGAAACCACCAGCAGCCCTTGGGCAGACCTGTATTTGATAGGACAAATGGTTTAGCTAATCGGCCAGAAATTGAAAAGAAAAGCACAGGATCTTATATTTTGGCAAATGGTAGATTTGCATGAAGCCCAAAGGAGTGGATCAATGAGAAATCAAATAGGACAGGTAGGATAAGTTTATTCAGGGGCTCTTTCACACTACTGAGTTATAGCACTTGGATACTACTTTACCATGGCTGCATTCAGTGGAATCCTGGAGTTTCTAGTGTATTGCACACTGGCTGAGGTTTCTAAAAAAAAAAAAACCTCCCTAAATTGCAAATCCCAGGATTCTGGGTGGTGAAATCATGTTAAAGACTTCAATCTCAAAACACAGGCAGGAATGTACAACAATCTAAGGTCTAGCCAATTAATCCACAGTAGTACCAAAACTCAGGGGAACTAGCAGGAGGGAAGGCCAAATGTCCAGTCAAGGGTCAAGAACCAATTACAAGAAATCTAAGTAACAAAGTTGAGCCCACAAGTCCAGAGTTGATGTCTGAGAGCAGTTCAGATTCCAAATGTGCACTGGAGTTCAAGATATTTCTATTTTTTTCCTCCATTCCTATTTTTTTAGTATTTCCTCTCATTATGAATTTTCGAGGACTCAAACTTTTTTGCATTTTTGTGTCATTTCATTTCAATCTAATTGTTCGGTGCTGATTGGTTTGTTTACTGCATAATGTGCCCCAGCTGTGGAGTTTGTGTTTTGTTTTAGGAATGAATCAGAATGTATTTTTCCAAGTAAGATTTATGGGTAGTATTTATTCCAAAGCTTGATCTGACCAGAAATTTTTCATTGTTACATTGTTAGAGTGGGGAATCCTATTCCTCCTGCCCCTTTAGAACTAATTATGGATATAAATATATTTGTATTTTTTCTGCTTGCTAATGAACATTACTTTTTCACTTCAGTGAGAAGAGCTGATGGCCTTAGCCATTCCTGCATTGGCATCTCATTTTCATAAGGTGTATTTTTTATGGCAGCATTTAACTGTGCAGGCCAGCTGCAATAATATTTAGGTGAAAACTCTAAAACGTGTTTTGTGATAGGAAGGCTGCACAGTGCTTTAATTCACAGAAGCCCTTGGGGACTGTAATTGCTGCAAATTGCTATGCAAGTGGGGGGAAGCATTGTTTGTTTCTAACCATGCAACATTTATTAATTCTATCAGGTATCTTACATCTACAATTGAGTTTGTTAATGCACACCTTGAAACATTGTAGCACTTAAATTGCAAGCTCTGGCTTCCCATAGTGTTGCTGTTTGATGGGAAAACCATTTGAAACATCTAAATCATATCCAGAATATTTTTGGCTCTCAAAAAGACTATTTTAGTTAGCCAAATGAAGCTCTTCTGTTGCAGTAAGTGGATAAATTTGAGTATGGATAGTAGAAACCTAATTTCATACACCTAATCAACAAAAAGGTAACTGGGAGACTTGGGATGCATGTGCACTGTAAAATTAATGCAGTGTAACACCAGTTTAGTTGCCATGGCTCAATGCTATGGAATTTTGGGATTTTTAGTTTGATGAGATGCCAGCATGCATTAGCCAAGAAAGCTGAAGACCATGTTAAACTACAACTCCCGTGATTCCATACCATTGAAGTGGCTTAGAATATTTTGCCTCTTCCCCATGTTGATGATTCCACATGTTGAACATTGGTTTGGATCAATAATTGTTTTTTCCTAGATCAGATCCTTTAAAAGCTACAGGTTGGACACATTCAACTCCCCACTGAATTAAGTGGATATTCAGGGGATTTAGCTGTATCTGAATAGAATAGGATGTTACTGTCGTGTTCCTGTTTAGGAGAGGCAATAAAATTGTTCTGTATGTACTCAGAAACTTATGACTTCATCACAAAAATTATCCCGCCATGCCATTTTGGCAGCCTCCATGGCATAAAGGCAGGAACACGGAATGACTCCATCAGCCCACAGGCCTTTCCTGAGTGGCAACACTTCCCCATCACACAGACAAAGCATTGCCGATGTGGCACTAAAAATGGCAGGATGGCCCCAGTGTTCTGAAACTTGGGAGATTTGCTGTCGTAAATGTGTCCTCCTAGTGTGGCCGCTTTCATCCCGATAACATTAAAAATGACAGAAAGGGGAGCCCATGAGGCTTCCCCATTGCTCCCTATGGCCGGATCTCTCCTGAAAATCCAGCTGCCATCCCAAAAACCGTAATATCATCCATTCTGAAAAACAAAAGTTCTTGGAAAACAGATGGGGTGGGTTTAGAAAATGACACGAAATTCAGGAAGGATTTTTCCTGAAATGCACAGCTCTTCAAATGAGAGAGTGAAGGTATGGTTAGGGTGATTATCTAGTGCACCAAAACACGTTCAGTGCTGCTTAGCAGTTGAGACTCTTTACCACTTCTATAACCAGGGCAATCCCTCTTTGACCCATACTAGGGCTGAGTTGGTGTATGTCATGCCAGATTGGTCTCAGATTTTAGATCTCTGCTAAAACTTGTGATACCATGTGTCTTGGGATAGACTGATTTCCCCTTTGATGAGCTTGTGATAATCTGAAGTTCTCTCCCTTGGTTCAGTATTCTAACTTCATCAAAAAAAAAAAAAAACAGGAAGCAGACTTTTCATCCAAGGATGAAAAAGGAGCTGAAGGAAGGGCCATGGAGAGGGCTAAGTAGCTCACTTACTTCCTCAGCTCACTCTCTTCCTTGACTCCTACTGCTTTGGTTGTTTTTTAATTTAAAAATGAATGTGGAGAATACATTCCAAAATCTTGGATTTTCCCATAGAATCACTACAGTACTAGAGGACAAATCATCTTATGCTGCTGCTCAGTCGTTTAGTAGTCTCTGACTCTTCGTGACCTCATGGACCAGCCCATGCCAGAGTTTCCTGTCAGCTATTGCCGCCCCCATTTCCTTCAAGGTCAAGCCAGTCACTTCAAGGATACCAACCATCCATCTTGCCCTTGGTCGGCCTCTCTTCCTTTTTCCTTCCATTTTCCCCAGCATCGTGATCTTTCCTGTCTCCTCATGATGCGGCCAAAATACTTCAGCTTTGCCTCTAATATCCTTCCTTCCAATGAGCAGCTGGGCATTATTTCCTGGATGATGGACTGGTTGGATCTTCTTGCGGTCCAAGGCACTCTCAGGATTTTCCTCCAGCACCAGAGTTCAAAAGCGTCTGTCTTCCTTCGCTCAGCCTTCCTTATGGTCCAGCTCTCGCATCCATAGGTTATTTATTTTTTTACAGTATTTATATTCTGCACTTCTCACCCCAAAGGGGACTCAGAGTGGATCACAGAACACATATACAGCAAACATTCAAAGTCAATTAAACAAAGATAGGACAGATATGATAGATTAGGCCAATGTGAATGGCAAGTGGATGGTGGAAGCCTAAACTCCCACTCTTTCCTTCACACTCTTCAAACAGAGAAATGAGAGAGCAATGTATGGCCAAGTCTATGTCTTTGTTAACATTTTTGTTGCCATAGGTATGTACAAATAGTTATCTTTATTACCTAATGTGTGATTAGCTAATCGTTCTTGTTTTTAATGACCAAAACAGAACTTAGATTGAAAAGTTTCTCAACTGGTATTTGTATCTAAATTCTAGTGAATATTTGGATTTCAGTCTACCCTCGTGTATTAGCAAATTTGTCCAGACCCTGCTATGGAAAGAGCTGCACAGGTGTACCTTTGAATATCCAAAGCCATTCCAGGTTGCGGTATGAATGTATAAACAATTGGAAGTGCAAGGCCGAGGTAATCGCTACCTAGCTGAGCAGTCATACAATCCTGGCAGTGCTCCAGAATACACAACAGCACTTGATAATCAGAGCATTTATAGCTGGTTATATTGTGAGTTGGAGAGATAAACTAGCTGCCTGAATTAAGCCCAGATAGCATATGGCAGAGTTGCCAAGTATCAGTCAGAAGGTTTTATCAATCTCTTTGGAATTATCAGTGTGTTTTATAGCACCCTTCTGTAAGCACTCCACAGAACTCTGCCATTAATGGGGCAAAGCAAACTGTGGAAGAAAGCAGCTGACTGCTTTGGCATGCCTCTGTATCAGATTGCCATCAGTTAGGTGGTACATGTTGTTTCTGGAAAGAGTGGAAAACTAAACAGGGCTTTAGCTAAGCAGGCTAATTGCCAAGCTGTCCACTGCAGTAAATCTTGCCAACTGAAAGGTTGTCAGTTCAAAGCCCAGATCAGGGTGAGCGCCCGGCCATTCAGCCCAGCTTCTGCCCACCTAGAAGATTAAAAACAGTGATGTAGGTAGATAAATAGGTATCGTGTTAAAGCAGGGTGGTATTAAAATAAGGCATGGTGATCAAAAAAGGAGGAAAGTTTACGAATGCTCTTTGGCAGGGAAGATGGAGTGACAGTGCCACCCTGTGGCCAGAACTGAGCACAGCCTCCAAAAAGATGCCGAAAGATGGAAAGCCTATATATATGCCTCTATCTGTCTATCTGTCCTGTCTTTGTTTAATTGACTTTGAATGTTTGCTGTATATGTGTTCTGTGATCCACTCTGAGTCCCCTTTGGGGTGAGAAGGGCAGAATATAAATACTGTAAATAAGTAAATAAACAGGTCTGCCATTCCTTTCTGTTCTGTGGGAGCTTATCTTTCCCAGGCAGGTGTAGTCACAGTCAAGCATATTTCTGCAACTCCCTGGTGACTACTGGGATTTTTTCTGACCCAACATTTGTTTCATTCTTGGGAGTGGGGCAGACTAGTAGCAAGCTCTCCACTGACAACACATACAGTGCATAGCTGTCTCTTTCTATATGGCAGGAGGTTGGATTAGATACAGTCCCTTTATTATTTACTGTGTATATAATGGGACTTGAACATCCATGGATTTTAGTATCCATGGGGGTCCTAGAACCAACCTCCAGTGGTTAGCAATATCACTGTAATTGATTGGTTATGCTGTTTGGGAATAATGGTGTTTGTGATCCAACATATCGGAAGGAAAGGCTATTGGGAAAGGCTGTTTTAAAAAATGTGCATTGGTGATTGAAATGATCCTAAATGTTTTGAACTGAACTGAATGCTGAGGTTAACATTGCTACAAAGCATGAGATTTTAGAGAATGATTAAAGTATTTTTTTAAATCTTTTTGGGCCATCTGTATCCTGATTTTTATTTGACTTAGTAGCACAAATGCTCCCAGGAGAATTTGTAGAGATGATGGCAACCTTTGGTCAATGGGGAAATGATGAAGTGATAGGATAGCAGGAAAGCTGTTTGATTAAGACCTTATGGGGAAAGCATGAGGCTGTGAGACTGGAGCTAAAATAGGGAGAGCTGCTAAGATTTGAACATATAAGACATAAGAGCAACAGAACTTGGGCCCATTCACACTACAGAATTATAGTTCCATGATTCCACTTTAACTACCATGATTCTATCCCATGGAATCCTGAGATTGGCAATTTAGAGACCAGCATTTTGAATTGTCAACCAGAGTTCTCTAGTAACTACAAATCCCATCATTCCATTCTATGGAATGACTGTTAAAGTGGTATCAAATTGCTGTAATTGTGTAGTGTGCACGGGCTCAAGTTTGATTAGTAAGGGGTATTTTCAGAAGCCAATAGCGAGTCCCTCTACCCACTATCAAAACTGAAATTTGGAAAATTGTTTGGTAAGAGAACTGGTTGGATATCAGCTTTGACGCCTCTCATGTTTGGAATAATATGCCACCATGTAGTTGTTGTTATGCGCTGCCCATTTATATTGCACTGTTATGGCTGTACATCGTTTAAGGTTTCATTAATTTTTGTCAGCCCTAGGAGATGTGGCTTACACGGGAGGCATCTGTATAAGTAAAAAGTATTTGATCTCAGCCTTTTAAATGAATAGGACAAATGCAGGAATGTAATTGTTCTGGTGCCTTGGACTCTTTCCCTCATAAATGGAGTATAGCTAATATATTTGGACTGATAAATGTTATTCTACCTGAGAGCACAGTGGGATATGGATTTTATGCCAAATAAATCTTCCTTTATTCTTTTCTGGTTTGTTCAAACTGAGCTTCCATTACTATAATCTTATGAAGTGCTAGGGAGGGTGGAGATAGGAGAATGCTGTGTATCCTCAAAGTTTAAAACAATATAAAAGACTGCCACATTTCCTCTGTCTTTATAATTTTATAGTCTGAAACAGCCATTTCCAAAGCTAATGAACTTTCATCCAGCAAGAGGAATGGCTATGATAGTTGTGGATGATGGAATCTGTAGTCCAGACTATCTGGAGGTTACCAAGTCGGGAAAGCCTAGTTTATGAAATTTGTATCAGTAACAAGAACTATCCTAAATGCATCTATTTGTTATTACTATCACATGCCTTCAAGTTAAGCTTTATCTATACTGACCACATCAAAGCAGTTTCTAGGCAGGAATTATTCAGAGGAAGTTTGCCATTTCCTTCATCTGAGACTGTCACTCAAGGCCCTTCTACACATGGCTAAAAACCCAAAGGTAACTGGGCTAAAATGGGGGGTGCAGGTGGAATCAGGTTATCAGTTAAAAAGCACATGTTAAAAAGGTGCGCTTAAAACCCAATTCCCCATTCCTTTCTTTTGATCTTTATAATATTAAACAGGACTTCAATTTAGAACTGGTTGAGGAAAGAGAATAAGAAATCTGCTTGTGTGTACATTAAGATATTTGCATGTGCACATATGAGGGCCAGCGCTTCTTGGAGATAAATATTTTTAAAAAATCTTCTGCTGGATGTCCCCAGTCCACTTTCCATCTTGACCCACTTCAAAGGAAGATGTGAGAATTGCGAGGGAGCATTTTCCAGGACTGACAGGTCTGTGTCTGCACCTGCTATCAGGTCCCGGGATTTTTACCCTAGTTTTAAAACCTGCATTTTGATCCAGTCTGGAAGTGCCTTTAGGGAACTTCCATAGTGGAGCTAGGATCGAACCCAGGTTTCTCAGAATCCTAATCCAGCATTCAAATCACTACTCCAAGCTGGTCTAAGTTTGATTTCAAATGCTAATGTTATGTCTAAACTTTCAATTTAACAGAAATATAACATAATTAGGTGTGTTGTAAGCATACGGTGCTTCCTTTAAGGTGTCATATACTTTAAATCAGATATGAACAAACTAATGCCCAGGGGCTGGATGCAGCCCCCTGGGTGCTTACCTCAGCCCCTCCTCATTCCCTGTCTTCTTGGCAGAAGGACACGTGGAGGAAGATATGGAGGAAGGAACGTAGCAAGCAGCCCCATCCTAATACCAGGAGGATGGGTTGAGGAAAGCATATGGTGGCCAAAAACCCTATGGAGCACTCTCAGCTGCCGCCTGTCTTGCCCTTTTCCCAGGATACCAAGGGGACAACACAAGGATCAGAGAAGGAGGATTGGAGCAGACACTGCATGTCCCACCTTCGTCCCAGCATAAGGATGGGGTGAGTAGCCCTGTCCTTATGCTGGGAGGACAACTTGAGGATGACCCGGGCCCTGCCCTCTCTGGGCCCTCCCCACCCAGCATGTGCCTGGCCCCTCTCCCTCCTGGCAAGGCCCACAATGTGGCCCCAAGGCAAATAAGTTTCCCCATGCCTGCTTTAAATGCATGTTTTATGTTCATGCTTAGATACCATAGCATTAAACAGTACAGATTTGGCAGCAAAAGTTCAGATTAATTTCATGCCATCCCACTGTTCATCCTACATTTTAATTGTCCCAGTTTCTCCTTCCTCTTACCATTTCCCCACTTCATCCTTGGTTTACTTCAATAGCTATGTACTGAGTTTAAACTTCAGGTGCATTGTACGCTCTGTTTAGTCAGCAGGAGGGAGAGAAGATGAGAGAATCGAATACTATCCTTCCCAAAAGGTTCAGGAAAAGGAAACTGCTGCAACATCTCCTAGCTTGTCTGTTCTTCCTAATTAATAATGTTTCTGCATCTTGACCACATTCTGATGTTGCTTGGCCACATATGTTCCAGTGTAGAATGTTGTAGGGCATACGGTATACTTTGTGTAATAAAGTTTAAAATTCTTATAATATAGCATCTATTGGTCTAATATTGATAATATGGTCTACTGGGCAAGCTCTAGGAATCTTAGGGCCATGTTTTCGATCCCACAACTTTTTGTGGGCTATTATTTTAAAAAATAATTGTGCCCCGTATAAGACTAATTTTTTCCATTCTGAACAAAAATGCAGAAAATAGGTGGCTATTTGTTTATTTGCCTGTGAGTGATTTCATAAGTCAAGGAAAGCATCCATGATACAAAAAGCATAGGCTCTGTGACCAATGACTAAAACATCACTGTTCTCAGTTCTGTATTTTGTACTGGCTTTTTTCAAAGTATAGTTTAGCAACAAAAAAGTGAGTCTAGAAAAGTAATATTGGTTCATATTCTCTATTGCCAAGATACTTTAGCAACTTCTGACTGATGAAGGAACATATGAACTTGTTTTCTATCTTCATGAAGATGATTCTATTTATTCTTCAAGACATTCCCCAGTGTGTAGAGTTAATACAGAGAAATGTTTGGGTTATAGCCAGAATTGATTGACTTCTTTATTTTTATGAGTTATTATTTTTTTCTGGCACTAATCCACAGATCAGCCACTCTTTCTTGCCCTGGATGAGACAAAATTGTGACTATCATTATTTTTGTGTAAATGTGATCCTATTGCTATGGACTGATCCACCCAGTGATTCACCAGTAGGCTATGTTAAGTTCTCAACCATATATCTGCTCAGCATAGTGTAAGTATCTGCATGTAGACACACGCTATGCTGAGCTATATACCTATCCCCTGACATATTGATGAGGCCCAAGATACAGCTCACAGCCATCCCTTGCTTCACAGTGAGTAGGTTTACCTTTCTCTGAATTTTATAGAGCAAACTATAATTGAGTATTGCAACGACCTCCTTCTTCGCCCTGGTAACTGTAGCTTCTCTCCAGCTCTCCCTCTCTTTCTGAACTCAGCCAACACATACAGTCCATTCCTTAAGTTTTCCTCACACAGTAGGCCAAACAGTAGTTATAGGGCTTACACAGGTAGGCTTGGGAAGCTGTCTGTTTGCATTCTAAAGGCCAGGCATAAGATGACCACAGCATCACTGAGGGCCCTTCTTTGGTAAAAATCTCAAGAGGAACTGGGTTATTTTAATGACATGTTAGGAGGTGGTGGGAGAAGGAAATCCCAGGGTTGTGGGAGGGTGTGGGGACAAAATCTTGGGAGGAACTGGGTTAAAATAACCAGAGCCGGCCCTAGGTATTTTTCAAGTGTAGGCGAACAGAATTTTGGCACCCCCCCCCAAACCAATCACTGAAAAATAAAAGCGTTGGATAAGCGAAAATGTTGGATAATAAGGAAGTATAAAGGAAAAGCCTATAAAACATCAAATTACATTATGATTTTAAAAATTAAGCACCAAAACATCATGTTTTACAACAAATCAATAGAAAAAGCAGTTCAATACATGGTAATGTTATGTAGGAATTACTATATTTGCAAATTTAGCGCTAAACATTGAACAGGGATATAGGGCAGTGTGGACTTAGATAACCCAGATAGCCCTCAGTATTAAAAAAAAAACCTCTAAAATCAGGACAATAAATAAAGAACAACACTCTGAAAACAGAAGAAATCCAGACAGTAAACAATCAGGGACAGCTAACTCCTCCCAAAAAAAGATTCTCCCAGGCAAGAAGAAGCCAGGCCTTGAAGCCACAAGGCCATTAAATGCTAATCAAGGTGATTAATTGCAACATTCACACCTGCTTCAAAGAAAAGTTCTTTCTCCCACCCTGGACCTTCTACAGATATATAAACCCCACATACCTAGCTTCCAAGTTCCTACAGACCTCACAATGTCTGAAGGCCCCAAAGGTGGGCTTGCGTGGTGCGAAGGTGGGTCTGCGCTGGCCGGAAGGCCCAGCGTGGCCGCTGGAAGGCCCGAAAGAGAAGGAGGTGGAGAGTGGTGCCCTCCTCCCAGGACGATGGTGCCCCCGGGACGATGGCGCCACAGGCAAATGGCTATTTCGCCTTATGGTTGGACCGCCTCTGAAAATAACCCAGTTCCTCCAAAGATTTTGTCCCCACACCCTTCCACAACCCTGGGATTTCCTTCTCCCACCATCTCCTAACATGTCAGTTTTGCCTGTCAGGAGTACTCTGCAGAGGTGTCCGCATTGCTGGCAGGCCCCTCAGATAAGTCTTTTTGGGGAAAACTGGGAGCTGGTGGGGAGGCGGTGGATGCCCTTTCACTTCTATGGGCTCCAGAAGCCCAAGGAACCAGGTTAGCTGTGGAGAGTAATTCCCCATGGGGCCCTCACCTGCAAAGATCTGGACCTTACCTTAAGGTTCCGTTCTTTGCTGGTGTCAAATTAATGTGGGGTAAAATGGGAAATCCCAGTTTTTTCCATATTAATCTGGGTTAGCCTGAGGTTTCATTTGGACACACCCCAGGTAAACCCGTTAGCTATCATAAACTTTAGGGCCTGTGTAGAAGGGCCCTGAGACCCTTGGGGGTTTCTGATGGAACTCAATGATAATGTTATCATTTTGCACCTGGCCAGACACTTCTCCAAGCCTTCTTGCTTAATATGAAGCATGGAATGACTCCATGGAGATGGCCTCAGGACCTTTTAGTAAGGGGACAGGGGAGCGGGTGCCCTATGAAAAGAGGAATGGTATACATACTCCTGCAGCACCTAAAAAAGGACAACTTATGTGTGCATGTCCTTAAAAGAATTCTGCCCTAAATATGATAAGCAAAACTTTTGAATAGGGATTTGTGGCTATCTCTGAATTCTAAGTGTTTCTTGGGAAAAGCTTGAGTTAATTGCTGGAACGTGTCTCGTGCTGCAATGTGCTTATTACTGCTAATCCACTGTTCTATTTGCCAGAGAGCACCCTTTTCTTCTGCCTTGCATGACAGAACCAATATTTTCTCAGCCATCACTGCTGAATTTTTTTTTGTTGCTGGCGCTACAGTGCTTTCTTTGGAGTTTAGTGGAAGCCACCCACACATTCTTCATCATTAACCTGAGCTGCCGCTACAAGGAGAGAAAAAACCTAACCATCACATATGGATGGTCAGATAATGAATGTTATAACACCTTTAGTCAGCAAAGTTGCCCTTCACAGACCCCACCAGCTAGAGGAAGCACAAATTCTGTTTTATTATGGACAACTTGCTTCTCTTTCTCCAAGTGAAAGTGTTAAAATGCTGCATGGGAAAATTGGCTGAAGCTGGCTGTCTCCCTACTTTCTTTTTTGCCAGTAGGCAATGAAGTTTTTACTCAGGCAAGCCTTTGGCAGTTAAAGGGGATTGTACAGAGAGAAGCTTTAAACTGATCAGATACTGAGCTTTCTTTGACTTTCTGAGTTTCATTTGTCTTTTTGAATTATTGCATTTTTGCTTGTATTTCTTTTGTGAGATTCTAAGGGCCAAGCTTCTACATCAGGATGTTGTAGTGTTTAGTGATGGAAAGAATTTTCTGTATTATTTATTTGGTGATTGATAAATAGGCTTCCTAAAAGTCAGAAAAACCTGTTGGGAACAATAATAGAGTAGCAAGCCATTTATACAGTTTTTTTGTTGCAGTACAGTATTTGAACATCTCAGAATGTTTCTGAGGAAGTCTTTTGCACATAGCTTTATAAAAAGACGAAACATATTTTCTATGCAGGAAATAAGTGTTTCTGCGCTTACTGTTCAGTGAATGTGTGGGGGGTTTTTTTTAATAAAAAATCCACTTTTCTATGCAGAAAAGTCTCTTGGAACATATCAGAACATTTGAATCCAGGAGGAGTACTGTGCAAAAAATATTAATTTGCTATACCAGCAGGAAGAAAACTGTGGTAATTATTACTCTTCCTCGCATGATTACTACAAATAACCAAGGATTTATATCTCTACTCATGTCAACCTTTCATGTGGAATTATGCATTGATTTTCTTAAACAAATTTTGTGTTGAATGGGAATATTTAAGTAGATTCGTAGTAGAGTTCAAAAATGAATATCAATCGGCATGGGCACCGACACTGGCTGCATAACTATGCTTCTATGTCTAAATGTGCAGATTGTGCATTGGCAAAATGTTCAATTTCTTCTACAGGTGGATATACATATGCATCAATCCAACAAGCTAAATTTCTGGCTTAAATTTGGGCTACCTTGAATCCCATTCTTGGGAGAAAGGTGTAGTATTAAATCTAGAACAAAAACAAACACCACTACTGCTGCCAATGCTTTGCCATCAACATGGCCTTCCTGGCTGTTGTCAATGCTAATTAGGTCTTATTGTCTTCATCTTTTATAAAGAAATTCCTGCTCTATAAGAGACAGTAATAGACCCACCTCCCTTGTGTCTACCTGCAAATTTGCCTGATTGTGCACGTATTCACTTCCATAATGTTGATTAAGAACAGAGCTATCCTAAGTTCCAAACTTGGGAGGTAATAAGGCCTCTTGGAGGTCTGCAATCTTCAATGCCACACATCTATCTCCAATTTCTTTTCTTTTTAAATGAATGCTTTCTTTTTTTTAAAAAAAAAAAGTGGAGTCCTTGTGCTTATTAGCGAAGAGCAATTTTGCTATGTTTTTGGTGCCTCCTTGGCTATATTAGGCCAAGGAGAGATCTTTTCAAATCTGGAACTAAATTGTAGTCAACATCCAATTTACTTTCTGCTTCAGAAAATATCTGTCCCAAGTCTAATATAGCCCATGTAAGGAAGAAGATGAACATGGCCTAGAGGGCATGGGGACATTTTAATAAAAATTAATTGTGGCTTGGGCTGCAGGGAGTACTTTGCGTAGCTCAAAATGTCCTTTGGGAACCACATGAAGCTTATGGATGACTTTTTCCTATCCCTGCTGTACAATATTGTCCATACAGTTTTTTGTCATGGTTGTATCAGTTACCTGTGCCAGAAGACAATATGGGGGATATTATTTGCCAATTAAAATGACATGTGGGGTGGACCCTATGGATTTAACTATGGAGGCCCCTTTACTTTGCAGTCTCCATAATTCGAACACTGTACCACATGCCAATGAGGCTTTGTGGTGAGTTCTTTCCCTCTGATCTTCCTTATAAGAACATACATACATGTATCTACATCTATACCTACCTACATCACATTTAAGAATTGTCCTTTTTCTTTGTCTTGTCAGATACATACATTGGTGTACAGCAAGAATATGATCGTGAGAGAAAAAAAAGAAATAATGGTTGGGTAAAGATGCAGACTATTACATAGTAGATAGTACCACTTAAGAAACAACAGACATTGTTAAAATGTGCAATTGCATTTCTGCAGACATTAAAAGGCTCATTACATGTTTGCAGATAAATTTTACATGGATTCATGGATTCATGGACATAGCATTGAGGCATGACAGTACATCATTATATTAGATGCATAAAGGAGAAAAATTACACATAGATATCTGCCAAAAAGAATTTCTACTTACCAGGACAGAGCAGAGCTATGTGTTTCAAGCAGAATGTCCACTGAAAATTCAAATACAGTTTTAGAGTTCATAATCAGCTTTCCTCATATTTTGGTGACCAGGTATCATTGGAGGACAACTCCCATCCTCCCCAGTGTTAATAGGAGGTTCCTTAGGATCCTAGTGCAGAGAAGAAGAATGAGTCCTTCACCCTTGTTCCTTGTGAATAATTCACATAGCAAGCTGCCAAGTCACATCAGATGTAATCATGCATTTCACATGTTGTCTTCCTTAGTCTGGCTTTGTACTTGATGCCCCCTATTTATTTTAATCTCAAAATGCTTACCTAGTACACATGGTTTGGGTCCAGGTTATCAACAGAATCACATTTTCCTGTACAATCTACCTTGAACACTTAGGTCCTCTGAGGGGGCAGCTGCTCCAATCAGCAAGAACTCAACAGGTGACTGTCACCCAGAGGATCTCTCCATCAGCTGCCCTAAGTCTGTGGAACAACCTACCAGCTGTTGGAATTTTCAAATCATCTAAAGACCAATCTCTTCTGATAGGCCTACCCAGCCAGTTTTAAACATGAATTTTAAACTTGTGTCTTGTGTCCATTCTCTGTTCTATATATTTTAATATATATTTTATAGAAATATGTTTTAATATGTATATTAATAGAGTTTTTAAATTAATTATGCTGTAACCCATCTCGAGCCACAAGGAGAGGTGTGTAAGAAATAAAATCATTATTACTATAACAACAACAACAACAACACGGTATTATTAAACACACAATTTATAAAAGTTATTTGAACAATAGTGCTAGAGACCTCTCGCCATACTGGATGGAAATTTGTGAATGTTGTGGTGCAAGAAAGCAACTTTTTAGAACACTGTAGATATTTTACTATAAGGTTTCTCCCAAAAAGTATTCCTTCCCAATTGGACTAATTTTTTAAAAACAGAATTGCCTTCCAAATTTTTTTGATTTTGTAAAGCTACTTGAAGTTTTCTAAACCAGGAATCCTGACTTAATAAATAATGATATGTGTTTAATTAGCCATGGTAATGTATCACAATATGGTGCCTAGCCATTCCAGTTGTCCTCCTCTCTTAGAATGAGTGGGTGAATACACTTCCAAGGCAATAGCCAAACAAGGATTTCAGCTATGTAAAAGCCCAGATCAGAGGTAAAGGTAAAGGTAAAGGTTTCCCCTGACGTTAAGTCCAGTCGTGTCCGACTCTGGGGGGTTGGTGCTCATCTCTATTTCTAAGCCAAAGAGCCAGCGTTGTCCGTAGATACCTCCAAAGTCATGTGGCCGGCATGACTGCATGGAACGTCGTTACCTTCCCACCGGAGCGGTACCTATTGATCTACTCACATTTGCATGTTTTTGAACTGCTAGGTTGGCAGAAGCTGGAGCTAACAGCGAGCGCTCATTCCACTCTCCGGATTTGAACCTGGGACCTTTTGGTCTGCAAGTTCAGCAGCTCAGCGCTTTAACACACTGCGCCATTGGAGGCTCTGTAGAAACTCTCCCAGCCACTCTCCCAGTCCCTAAGGGATCAACTGAAAAAGGACACATAATTGTGGAAAATAGAAGGATGAGTTTGGGACAGACCAGATTCTCACTGTGCATCCACATTGAACTTATTCAGTTGATCTCTATTGGGCTATATGTATACTGCTATTCAAACATATATATTTCTGGGTTGTTGTATGTTTTCCGAGCTGTCTGGCCATGTTCCAGAAGTATTCTCTCCTGACGTTTTGCCCACATCTATGGCAGGCATCCTCAGAGGTTGTGAGGATGGCTGCCATAGATGTGGGTGAAACGTCAGGAGAGAATACTTCTGGAACATGGCCAGACAGCTCGGAAAACATACAACAACCCTGTGATCCCGGCCATGAAAGTCTTCGACAACACACACACATATATATCTTTTTCTTTATGTGTGAAAAACCATCTCTTCTTCACTGAAAATACTCCTTAAACCTCCATGCTTTTGGAAAGTATCTCTCATTCTTCTTTCTGTTTACAGGCCCCATAAGCAGTGTCCTGGTGAACAAATATGGCAGCAGGCCAGTCATGATGGCTGGAGGGGTACTGGCTTCCTTTGGAATGGTTGCTTCTTCTTTCTGCAACAGTGTGCTAGAGCTTTACATATGTGTTGGAGTTATTGGAGGTAAGTGATTTCCCCCCTCCTTATTTATTCCACACATTTCATTTCTCCTCTGATGTTATTTTTCATGTGCATCTTTGGATATTTAACTACACTCTCAGATAGCCTGTATCTGATTTTTATCATGATCATTCAACTTGCTGTGTCTGTTTTTCCCCCTCTACAGTACTTTTTCTACATCCCACTGTAATTACAGCTCAAGAATTGATTGGTTTGTGACAGCATTTATTATAACCATTGGTACTTCATTCTTGTATCAGTTCTTATTACCCAGCAGATGTATTTACAGGGGACTAATAAACAAGTAATGAAAATTTTGATTGCATGCCAAACCCCCAATAGTGCTATATGTTTATTGACAGAGTAACTTGTAGGAGGGTGTTCATAAGAGAACATTATACCATGAATAAACTTTTAGATGTCCTTTTTCATGTCCAATTGAATTTGGTGCTACTTAGTCTAGCATAAGTGAATATAGAATGTGCCTTAATGATGTACTGAAGTCTGGGGATGAGAGTTGTAAAAGACCATAAGATAGTAAAAGCCATGGACATTCCACGAAATTCAAATTCCAAAGCACTTATTGCCTTAGAGCCAGAGCCGGTCCAACAATAAGGCGAATTAAGCGGTCGCTTGGGGCGCAAAACATATGGGGGCACAGTTGAGACTGCTTTTTCTGTTGATTTCTTGTAAAACATGATGTTTTGGTGCTTAATTTGTAAAATCTTAATGTAATTTGATGTTTAATAGGCTTTTCCTTAATTATCCTCCTTATTATCCAACATTTTCGCTTATCCAATGCTTTTATTTTTCAGTGATTGGTTTGGGGGTGGGGCACCAAAATTCTGTTCGCCTACACTTGAAAATTACCTAGGGCCGACTCTGCTTAGAGCCATATTCATACAGCCAAAAGATAGCCCTCTGTTAGCACCCTTGGGAATTTTAATCAACTTGTTCTCTTGGTATATTAATGGAATTGTCATATAAAGATGATCCACACATGAATACTACATGCTCAGTATGTAGTTTTCATACTATGTCCTGAATGAAGCATGATATGTGAAACATAATGGATATAACAGAAGAAATCCCAGCTGCATCAAACCAAATATCTTTCTAATTCAGTGTTTTGTTCACATACGGTTAGCTTATTACCACATATGAGAAGTTAATAACCATAAAATTTTAGCATCCTCTCATTCTTGGCAATCAGAAACTAATACACAACACCCTGGAGGAGAAGAGTGGTATATAAATTAAATAAATAAATAAATAAATAAAATACTGCTGTGTATATTAGAGAACATATATTGGAACTAGTAGTCACCAATATCTAGTATCCCCTTATATCTGTGCTTCTGCTATAATGCTTCTGGCCACTATGGCCCCATCTATACTGACATATAAAATCCAGATTATCTGCCTTGAACTGGATTATATGGCAGTGTAGACTCATATAATCAAGTTCAAATCAGGTAATGTGGATTATCTGCTTTGATGATCTGGATTATATGGCAGTATAGAAGGAGCATATGACATCTTAAAGCAAGGTATTCTTTTGATTATGTGCCATGTAAAGAATTGCATTTTATCTTTACTGTATTTTGCTTTAGTAGATTATCTTAGGTTTAATCACCATAAACTGAGTATGATTTCTTTTCCAAGTGTAGAGTCTTGGTGGTAGGTCTATAAATGACTATAGAGATCTATTCTTTAGTACTAAGATATGGAATCCCTCCACATCCCATTTCTCATCCCATGCACAGTTTTATGCAGTCAATTTGTGTATTAAACCCTGTTTCATAGCTATTCTTATAGCCTTCCATCACATCCTTGCTTGGTATGTGATCACTGCAACAAAGAGTCATATCATGCCACCTCCAACCATGGTGTGTGAAGCCGAATTAAAGGTCTGAATCATACTTTGACACATAAGGGATCAAAATTTAACACACTGTGACATGGCTTAAAAATCTGGAGCAGCTATCTTATGATAAGTCATTACAATTAGACCCCAAAGAGAGATTGGTTTAAGCAATGGCAAACCATGATGTTGGCATAGATCTCTTTCACACACATGCACACACACAAGCAGATCAACTGACATTGGTGTGGCCATGTCAAGGATCCAAAAAGATGACCTAAAAGAGTTTAGAAGTGTGGCCAAAGAGATTGGATGCATAGAACCTATTCTAAGAATTATGAGGAGAAAGGGTTACAAAGAACCACATTCATACTTAGATGAAATTCAGAGCTACATTTCTTTCTGTTCCTTATGCAACTGAGCTTCTAACATTACCAAAGACATTCCTGCATTCCTGGGCCAATCCCTTCCATTCATACAGACACATATACATAAAGGTTTGTGCACAGAGATTTCCAAGTTGCTCCTCTGTAGAAAATCTCGGGACCTCATAAAATATGTGAAAGCAGCATTTTTCTGTGAAATGGTCCATGCACACTGAGCATTTATTTATATGTACCCATTCAAACCTAAGTAAGAGGGGAACGAAAAGGCAGCAGATTTGTACTTCTAAAATCTGATATTTTCATAAAGAAGGTGACATTTAATAACTTCAGTGAAATGAACCAAGAGCAAATTGGATTATAGCTTAGTAAAAAAAAACAGGAACAGTGTGCTCAAGGTCTTGATATCATTGTTCCTCTGTCACTCTGTTGTCTGCAACATAGATTGTACATTGCGAGAGTTTTTTCTTTTATTGCACCGCAGGAGAGGGAGATGAGAGAAATTTAGTGTGGCATATCAATGACATTAAAACACATGGAAAGTAGTGGATGTGCACATTTATTTCCCTGTATCAATGGGTTTTTAATCTTCCTGGGGAATTACAAGATGACATTTTAGCTTTTTTTCTTATTTACTTTTTATGTTTTTCCTTAGGCTGCAAGGGAGATAAATTTGACTGAATATGGAGATGTACTCTATAATATGAAAAACAGTAATAGTATGTTCTCACATTTCTCCTTTTTAGGTTTAGGCTTGGCTTTCAACTTGCAACCTGCTTTGACAATGATTGGGAAGTATTTTTTCAAAAAACGTCCCATTGCTAACGGACTGGCCATGGCTGGGAGTCCAGTCTTTCTAAGTACTCTGGCACCTCTCAATCAGTTTCTTTTTAATGCTTTTGGCTGGAAAGGAAGCTTTCTCATTTTGGGAGGTCTTCTTTTGAACTGCTGCGTAGCCGGGTCACTCATGAGACCTGTTGAACCAAGCCCTGCTCCTGCTGCAAAAAAGGATGTGGAAAGGGGGAAAGGAGAGTCCGCCTTGCACAAGAATGACAAGAAATCCATTTGGCAAACCATCAATAAATACTTAGATTTATCCCTCTTCAAACATAGAGGCTTTCTCATTTATCTGTCTGGAAATGTTATTATGTTTCTAGGCTTCTTTGCCCCGATTGTATTCTTAGCACCTTATGCCAAGCACAAGGGAATCGATGAATATTCTGCGGCTTTTTTACTCTCCATCTTGGCTTTTGTAGATATGTTTGCTAGACCGTCTATGGGCCTCCTGGCAAACTCAAAATACATCCGTCCCAAAATCCAATACTTCTTTAGTTTTGCAGTTTTTTACAATGGGGTGTGCCACATCATGTGCCCACTGGCCAATGACTACACGGGACTTGTTGTGTATGCAGTATTTTTTGGTCTTGCCTTTGGAATGGTTAGCAGTGTCCTTTTCGAAACATTGATGGACCTGGTTGGCGCTACAAGATTTTCCAGTGCTGTTGGACTCGTCACAATTGTAGAGTGCTGCCCTGTTCTCTTAGGTCCTCCATTAGGAGGTAAGTAGATGATGTTGATGATATTAGACACATGCAACTCACAATTTTACAAATTAAATCAATTTGTAAAATATAATTCCCTACCCACATAATTTTTTTAATCAGTTACTATTTTCTTTCCCTCACATTTCTTTATAGTCAGTAGAATAAAGCAGTTAAATCATGTATGAAGTTTTTAAAATGTATCCCACCCTTATTCCTGGCTTTCAGAAAGGTGCCCTCACACTTCCACCCAAATTTTGAAAAAGACATTATTTGGCTTGCTGATTCAATTCATCCCAACATTCCCTTCAACTTTATCATTTGCAGCTGCTTTTCTGGAGCCTCCGGTAGCCTATGGGATAAAAGCCTAGTGACTTGAAGGTTGGGTTGCTGACCTGAAAGCAGCCAGGTACGAATCCCACCTGGGGAGAGCGCGGATGAGCTCCCTCTTTCAGCTCTAGCTCCATGCGGGGACATGAGAGAAGCCTCCCACAAGGATGGTAAAACATCAAAACATCCGGGCGTCCCCTAGGCAACATCCTTGCAGATGGCCAATTCTCTCACTCCAGAAGCAACTTTGGTTGCTCCTAACACGAAAAAAAGCTGCTTTTCTGAAAGGATGGCATAACAGCAGTAGACCAGTGGTCCCTCCAGATGTGTGGGACTCCAAATTCCAGAAGCCCTAGCCATCTTGTCTAATGATCAGGAATTCTGGGAGTGGAAGTCCAAAATACCTTCAGGGCCACAAGAAATGGCTTGTTTTATTCCTTCCCCAAAGCAAATATAGTTTCCTACAGTGAAACCTTCAGACAGTCACAAATCTTCTTTTGTGTCTTAAGTAGAATGTTCAAGTCTCCCTTTTAATGTATTATTTCAAGTGACAATCTTTCATTGATATGATATTATCTTGAGTTTTTCTGACCAGTTAGTATGTATGAAGAATATGTGAGGTATATAAAACTATGCTTATACTGAGATGCTTCTCAGAGGAGACACTGGGTGTATCTACACTGTAAAATTAATGGCACCACTATAGTTCGGCACCTCTATAAGTGCCATAGCTCAATGTTATGGAATCTTGGGAACTGTAGATTGGTAAGGCACCAGAACTCTTTGGAGGAGAAGGCTAAAGACCTTGTAAAGTTACAATTCTACAATATAGATCAGACATTGGCAAACTTTGGCCCTGCAGGTATTTTGGACTTTGACTCCCCCAATTCCTAACAGCCAGCTGAAATTTTCCCATTCCTGGTGTAAATGCACCCACTGACACAGGTTCTTCCTGCTTCCTGCTTAGAACTAAAACAACTCATGAAATTGCTTTGATTTTAAAGGCTTCTGCATTTCAATAGAACTGCAGAAAGTGCTTTGTAGATTGAAGTTATATCAGGGGATTTAAAAAAGGGAAGAAAACTGAAAGCAAAAAAAAAAAGTTCTCATGACTTTGAACTTCAATTGAAACCATGTATATAGGTATTAATATTATTGCTGCTGAATTTACAGCTCAGCACACATTTTCAAAACCAGGATTTTAATTTGTACCAGTTTATATTTCTGTGTTGGCAAATAAATCCATGAACAAAACATTGAATAAGCATGGCTGAACTAAATAGCTGTCTTTAATTATGATGACAGGGAAGATTTTTCTTGAAGTCGAAACTGACTACCGAAATTCTCAGTATGCCACCTAGTGGAGTGAACCTGCTTCCTGACAGAATCATGATCCCACAAGCATGTTAAGGCTGCAATCCTAAATGAACTAAGGGTGACTTGATTCTGAGTAAACATGCTAGGGTTCTATTGCCACCACTTAAAAGTCTTTTGATGAAGTTGCCCAACTTTTTTCGTCGTGTACTTTTTCAAGAAGTGTCTGTTGTCTCTTCTTTTCATCGCACTATTATGCCACATATTTTTTTTTACAAGATTGGGAGATCTATCATATCATTTTGATGCCCATTCATTGGTGCTTGGATCCCATTCTTCAATATTTGTTTTATTTATTCCAAAGAAATCACACTATTATTGCATTGAAAATGTGCCTCTTCCTGTAATTCATACTCTGCAAAACACATAATTGTCAGTGTAGATTAGTGCTTCTTTCCTTCTGTGATCTCTTTCTGCCCTCCTTCCTTACAGATGCATATTATTCCTTACAGATGCATATTATATGAACATAATCTTATCACTCTGAAGCCAGGAATAAAGGCCACATTTTCAGGTTGATTATCCATTATCTGAAATATTTGGAACCAGAAATGTTTGTGGTTTCAGTTTTTCCAGATTTTGGGATACAGCTGGTCCCCGATTTACAAATATTTGACTTACAAACAATTCACAGTTAAGAACGGGGTGAGAAAACAGGAAGTGAGAGAAATCTATCCCTCAGAAGGGAAATTCATTCCTGAAATGGGGAAAAGTTGTCTCCATTGAAGCTTTATCACCAGTCCTTGTTTCTACAACAAGCCATTTTTTTTCAATTTTTAATTAATTATTGTTTATTATTTGCACTTTTATTGCTATAAACCACTCCAAGTCCCCTCAGGGAGATGAAGGGGGACACAAATGAAGATGATGATAATTATTATTATTATCTTGGGGACTGCCTGTATTTGCATTTGAATGTCCATACATATTGAAATCTCTTGTAGATGGAACCCATGTCTAAACACAATATTCCTTTACCTTCAACACAAAACTTGAAGGAAATATTATACAATATTTTTATGATTTTGTGTATGAAACAAAGTTGGAGTACACTGAATCATCAGAAAACAAATGTGTCACTATCTCAGTCATCCATGAGGACAATCTTGGACAATTTTAGATTTCGGAGTTCCAGATAACGAATACTCAATTTTTTTTCTATTTTCTCTATAATACAAATTAAATGGGTTTTAAAGTTACAGTTTAACAAAGAATTTTGTATGAGAAAGTTAAGTATGTCAAAGAGCAATGCAAAACCCAAAGATAGTACTTCTGATGTGTAATGTCCTTTGGGAAGACATGGATACACTTTGTCCAGCACCATGTTAGTGATTTATATGTGCACAAGTACAATTGACTTATGTGTAAGACTTCTGGGGGGGGGGGGCAAAATGCAGGAGGCTATTCTCTTTCCCTCATGTACATTCCAGAAGCCTTCTGATAAGGGTCTGCTGTTCCTTACCAGAGAGAAAAGGGGGATGCAATAAAAAGCTAGCTGTTCTAGGCTGCTGGGGGAAGGAAAACACATGCCCACTGTGTGAAAGTGTATTCTTATTTTTTCCTCAAAACTAAGCTGAGACCAGTTGCACCTCTTTGATCTGAATCAGTATCTCCCTTCCTTTTCCCAACAGTAACTGATGGTAGTAGGGACCCCTCCCACATTACATGTGTGAATCTATATGCACATGTTGGATCTTGGGCATCAACTGTTAATTTAGGAGTATTCACAGCTAGTTCATGATGATAAATTCCCTTTAATAACACTAGTTTCAATAAGTATATTTTTGTAGAGATGCTTACAGTCATCCCTTCACATTTGTGATTTTTTATCTTTGTGAATATGATTACTCATGAATTTAAAATCTTCTTTCTAGGAGTTTCTAAATCCTGCAATGTGACTGTATGGTCAACCTCCTGCAGTCATGCTAGAAAACCTAGAGGAAATCTAGAGAGAACACCTCTCTAAGAATCTCCAGGTACTCTGATGCAATTCTGTGGTCTGCTTCCTGTGGAAGCTGACACTAGAGTCATACTAGAAGATCTAAAAATTTCTAGAGAGGTATTATTTCAAGGAAAAAATAGCATTTTTATTTGTAGTTTTTCACTTTCTTGGGGGTCCTGTGCCCCTGACCACAGCAAATGTGGAAGAATGACTGTATATAACACATGTACAAAATATTAAATAATCCATTTTTGTCTAAAATAATTGTATGTTTTTAAAATCTCCATCTTTTATCTTTCAGGTTTACTTGTGGATATAACCAAAGATTACAAATACATGTATTTTGTCTGTGGCGTAATTGTCATTTTTGCGAGCATTTGGCTGTTCATTGGGAATGCGATCAATTACAGACTTTTGGCAAAGGAGAAGAAAGTAGAAGAAGAAAGACAGAGAGCGCTAAAAAATGCCGATGCCAAGGAAGTAGAACCCTTGACGCACAAAGAGAGTGAAGAAACAGTCAGCAGATCAAGCAAAATGCAAGATAATCCTTCAGAAAGAGAAACAAATATCTAGCACAAAACCTGTTGTACAAATACTCATATTTATAACTTCCATTAGAAGTATTTCTTCAAGTACAGGCCAGGTTTTCTAGTAATTATAATCAGTCACAATACCGAATGGGAATAGAAGTTTCCAAAAAGTAAAATCTAGGCCACAATCCTGCTTATTCTGTACAGAAAGAGAAAGGTGCTGATAAATTCTCTGTAGAATTATGCTATAGCCTTTCCTATCCCTCCTTACCATGCTGCCCCTGCACTAGTAGCAACGTTGTTCTGCCAAGTAGGTATTACAATATGGTCAAGTGGAATTGTTCTCCACCTTGCCTTTGCTCCAAATGAATTTGTATGTTATGATCCGACTTAGGATGGGTTATATGAACTGCTGCATTATTGCAATATCCCAAATAGAAATGCTGGCACAGATTTTAGGATCAGGGTATAACTGTTGAACAACATGTTCAAAGCAACCAGTCACATGTGCCTCCCATGCATACAAGCAGGGATGTGAAAATATCCTCAGCTTTCTTTTCATTATGTTTTTCAAAATTTCTTCATCCTTGTCCTATCTTGCTCAAGATTCTTGTTGGGTCATATGATTTCTTTTTCTCCCCATATGCAGATTTGTATCTATGTTGGTATCCACTATTCCTAATATATACATTTTAACTTGTCTTTTGTAATCTTTGTATGTATTTCTCCAGTCACTAAAATGAATCATGTTTATGAATATTTTTCAAATGTATAAATATTTTGCATATTTGCTTGCATATAATTTGAACAAGAAAGGCAAAGTGGAGAAAATGGAGGATTGTAGTTTTCTCCTGATCATGGGAAATCATAGATTAAATATACTGTATTCATTAGAAAGGAAACACAAATCATGCAAATGTCTTTTCCAGACCTATTTGCATCTAGAGTTCAGAGGTAGCATGGTTTGTGAGAGGAATGAGCTGTTACTCTTACTGCTCTTCATGCATGGATGAAGCAGGATTGTGGCATTATATTATGTTTTATTTTGGTGTCAAGAGCATTAGAACTCCTGCTGAAAATGGTGCAAGTGGGTCTGTTCAAATACAGACTCTAATTAGGTAGAGCTTTGATTATGGTCTTCCAGAAATAAGGATTTGTTTTTTTGCTCCAAATGAATTTCCAGTGCAACTTTCATGTGCTTATCTAGAAAAAGGAAGACAACAGTCTTAATCTTCAAGAAAGATATTAGTGAATGCCTATTTGGACACTTAGAAGGAAAGAATTTCTGATCATGAAGATGAAACTTTTAAGGATGGAGTAAATGTTCACCTCTACCTGAGTAAAAAAAAAAAACGCACAAAACTGAATCACTGTTGTATAGTGCATTTTCAGTAGATCAAAACGGTCTATTATTTCTGATAAAAACTATGTGAATTATAGACACACACACAACCAGATGTGGGAAATTGTCAATGTTATTGCTAAATGCAATGCATATTATGATTACAGTGAATAAGAGGATCATTTCCTTCTACTGTAATAGATTAGGAACTGTATTTAATGACCTGATCCTAAGACATGCATTTTGACTTAGGATGGGTTGCTGCATCATTGCAATATCCCAAATAGAAATG